>NC_139512.1:61841512-62204012 GCF_947247035.1 Vipera ursinii
CACATCCCTTATGCATACCTTTAGAGCATGCCATATTTAGTTAAATGTTTTAATAATTTTTGTCTATGCCGCAAGTAATGAAATGTTAAGCTTGCCTACCATTACGAAACATACTGCCTTCTGAATATATTTCAAAATATAAACCGAATTTCCTTCTAACTGTAGTTGCTTTCATAATAGTATTTCCTTACATATTCAATATTGATTTACTTTGATTTTTTTCATATAAACAGAATGAAGTGAATGAAAACTGAAATCAGTTATACAATCTATGAACAACAACAGGCTCTGACTTGCAAACAGAGGCCTAAAATTGGCAGTGGGCTTAATATACTTGGCACATATTTAAATATCCTTAGCATATTCTACTTCAGACTTGTTAAAAGGATATGCTGTAATTGAGAGGCTTTTACTGACAGTGTTGAAGAACACTGCCAAAAGTTGTACGTACTGTATAGATGCAAAGAAAATACTCCTATGAAATGTATTTTAGACAAATGGAATTAACTGCATGTAATCAAGGCAGGAACCATCACATATAATTAGATACTTTAGAACTGCTTTTCTTTCCTTCCATATATACTGGACCTTAACTCCCATGAATTCATAGTCTACATGGTAAGCTGGTAGGGAAGTTTAGCAAGAAAGTTTGATGCAATCCAGAGGTGAACTTTTAAGAGCTAAGAGAATAAATCACAGCTTAGGTAAAGTACTCTCCTTAATATGTGAGAACATCGACAAGAGATGTCAGGGATAAGTTTTGGCATCTACTATAGGCAAAGCACATTGTTTGACACTAAAATGTGATCTTTCATGTCTAGGAACATTCCTTTTTGTAATTGGTATTGAATGCCTATTTGCCCTGTAACTGTAACAATATAATCAAGTACAAATGTGTTTGTTTATAATTTATAGATAACCACCCATCCCAACATTGTAACTCTAGGCATCTGATCATTCCACCCGCAAAACCTCTATAAAGAACAAGATAACATAAAAAAAAACCTATTAGACTATAACCAAGGCCCCTAAAAGTCATCTCACAGCCAAAATTGATACATGCCAAGCTCAGCTAATAATCCGGTCCCAATACTGAGAGAAAAGATAGATCTTTAAGACTTTTCAAAAAGCTAACAGGGCATTCTGGGAAAATAAAAAATGCTACAGACATCACCACCACAGCAATTAAGAGATGTATATAAGTGAAGAACATAAAAAGGAATATATTATTTTACTTTCCAACTTGTCCAAAGCACATCAAAATATAATAAAAGATTTTTCAAGGAAAATTTTGGATAAAGCCGCAGCCGCAAACAATTTAACAGTTTAATAAAAAGGGGAATAAATATTAAATAGAAGAAAGTATTCAATGTGCAGTAGCCATGATGCAATGTATTTTAGTTGTGCCTTGGTTTAGGATAGTTTTAAACACATTTAAGCCAGGGTTGGATAATGGCCAATATATGACCAAGAACATAGCTTTCTGTTGTCTTTGTAATATAATTATCTATGTTAGATGACAAAATAAATAAATCATCTGTCAGTGACATATACCACTTGCAAATCAATCAACAAAAGTCTATCGTTGGTCATAAATGTAGCCTGCCTGCCACTGCCTGCAGCAGAACTTAGCAAAAGCTAAAAGCTTAATTTTTAGTCAGGAATTTCAACAATTTTCCCTGCACTTATGAAACTTAAATAAGTATGACTTCATAAAGTCCTTTTTAAAAAATCATTTGAACAAACTTGCATTAGATCTTAAAATTAGGCATGATACCTAAAAATATGTCTATCTACTGCTTTTATATTACTTTAAATATGAAATGAAAATTGGAAACATGTTAAGAGTAAGTTCATTGTTCAAGTCAATCAGAAATGTGAAAAATTCCTAACGTAAAACAAAATCACTTCACATGGAGTAATTTTCAAGTAATTCTTTGTAAGTAATTGTGGGAAATAACAATGTATAGCCCACCAGATGATCCTGAAATATAACTCCCAACATCTTTCACCATTGGTCAACTGGCCAGGACTCTTGGGAACTATATAGTTCAGCAATATTTAGGCTGTCACATATTATCCAACCTTGAAAAAAATTGCATGTTTCTATTGTCCAACAATAGGATTAAATTGTTATCATCATTATCATCACCAACACTCTGGATAAAAATGGTAAGCTGAGGCATAGTGTTGTGAACTTCAGATAAAGGTTTCTTTTCTTTCTTCCCTCTCCAACACTTTAATGTGCGATTCTTATGACATAAGTCTCAAATGAGTCAATTTACAACATGTATTGTGGCTTTGGAGAAAGTAACTGAAATAAAATATTAGGGGTAGCTAGAAAAGTCTTTGTAAATTAAATGAAGTCTTTGATTAATTACACATATCACTTACAATGATGTTGGCAACATTTGCACATTTACTATCCTCAACAGAAAGTGAGGATAAATTCATTTTGTATTATAACTGTAGTGGCAGTTATATGAAATAGTGATTGGATGAATTTCATTCACAGATCAAAGAAGGGGGAAATTAACCAACACAGTAAATTGATTATTTCATGGGTGACATAACCAAGACATGCTTTATCTTAATAAAAAGCAACATCCCTTCAGTTCTTAACTGAATTCCAGCCAATGCAATAATACTCAGTTGTTAATGACTTTGATGTTGATGTGGAAAAGTGAATGACTGCATAATCAGTGAAATGAGACCTCCTCACAGTTGGAAATGTTTAAGCCAAATAATTTTGGACTGTGAAAGGAGTCCCTGAGTGCTGGAGACTTTGGCTGAATCCCAATGTTTCTGACTTAACTAAACAAGACCTGAAAAACTTTATCATACTCCTTTGCTCCAGGCTGGCTTATAAGTCTAACAGCTGTAGAGAAGCTGCAATTCTCATTCTCTCTCTCTCTCTCTCTCTCTCTCTCTCTCTCTCTCTCTATATATATATATATATATATATATATATATATATATATATATATATATATATATATATATATATATATATAGCACATACTTCATCTACAATGGACAAAGATACAAACAAATGGAAGGAGCACCCATGGGATCACCTCTTTCACCTGTCATCGCAAACCTCTACATGGAACACTTTGAAACCCTCGCTCTAGAAAAATCCAACCACAAACCCAAACTCTGGCTCAGATACGTAGATGACACCTTCGTAATCTGGCCACACGGCAAAGAAAAACTGGATGACTTCCTCACACACCTCAATAGCCTACACCCCAAAATACAATTCACCATGGAAACAGAAGCTAACAATCAACTTCCCTTCCTTGATGTCTTAGTCTACAAGAAATCCAACGGCTCCCTAGGACACACTATCTACCATAAAAAAACACACACAAACCGCTATCTGAATGCACTCTCACACCACCACCCAGCACAGATCAACTCCATAGCCAAGACACTCATCTCCAGAACAAAACACCTAGCTGACGAACAACACCAAAAAACCGAACTACACACTCTCACTAATGTACTAACAGCCAATGGATTCCAAAGAAACACAATTACCAACTTAATCCGAAGAGAGACACCCACAAAAACCCAAGACAGAGAACAAGAAAATGGCAAAGCCCTCCGCCCATACTTAAAAGGGACCACAGACAGAATCAGCAAGGTCCTCCAAAAACACAACATCAAAACAGCATTCTACACAGACAGAAAAATATCCACCATCCTAAGAAACCCCAAGGACATAATTGACTTAGAAAACCAAGGAGTATACAAAATCCCATGCACCACCTGCCCCACCACATACATCGGACAGACCAACAGAAGAATAAGTGCACACATTGAAGAGCACAAAAACTCACTCAGAAAAGGAGAACAAACTTCATCCCTGGTCCAACACTTTGAAGCCACGGGACATGAAATTAATTTTAAAAAAACCAAAACTATCGCCAAAATTGAACATTTTAACAACAGAATAATCAGAGAAGCCATTGAGATAGAAAAACGCCCCCACAGCATAAACAAACGAGATGATACCTCTCGCCTACCAACCATTTGGAAACCCGCCTTGATTGACAGACGAGTCCCAACCACCAAGAATGATAGACCCAAAGTCATGATAACACCACATGACATCACCACCACACAACCATTCAAAAAGCAAATCCGAACCCACTATGATAACGAGGCACAACCACAAAACAGAAACCTAACTACAGATGCAACATCAGCCACTTTAAACCCCTCCAAACCACACAATAAGCAAACTGACACCCACTATAAAAACATGGCACCACCACAAACACGAAGCCGAACAAAAGCAGCACAACTCACCAGCTCAGGTCTAAGGCTGGCAGCTGAGACCAGCCCATCCACTCAAAACACACCCCCACCCAATCAGAACACCCCCACCATTCAAAACACACTCCCACCCAATCAGAACACACTTACTCCCCCACCCAATCAGAGCACACCTCCACCCATAGAACACACCCCCTCTGGCAGTTTAAAAAAGAGGAACAAACAGCCACATGCTTCTCCCAGAAGAAGGAAGCAGAAGCCACTAGCCTGATGATGACGGATGGGATTCCGTCGAAACGTCGCCCCTACACCTTTAGTTCTACGCGGGGAAAAACCCAAATAACCAAAGATCCATATATATATATATATATATATATATATATATATATATATATATATATATATATATATATATATATATATATATATATATATATATATATATATATATATATATATATATATATATATGATATATATGATGAACTGATTAACATATATATATATATTGTGTGTTGCATGTTGCCAAATTTTTGATCAGGAGCATAATATAAAACATTAGTCATTCACAGCAGACTGTGCCTCTTTTGTTCCTCTAAATATTGAAATGCACTAAAATTAGAGAAGTTGTTTAAGGTACTCAAAACTGACTGTTGCTTTTATGAAGGAAAATTGGTGTGCAAACCAAGAACCCATTTTCAACAAATTTGCAGTCCTTTTTGCCTATTCGAACCTTTTTGCCTATTTATCATACTGAAAAGCATCTCTTTCATTTAGCATATCAGAGGGTAGTGTATGTCAATTGGTAGGTAGCACAGGAAGAAGAAAGGCATGGTTTTAATTCCATTTGTGTTGTATTTTTGTATTGTGCTGACTCTTGGCATACTTTACATGCAATCTTCTACTCAGGAATCTATCCAGAAACAAGTTTCAACATATTCTGATCAGATATAATTGGAGGTAAATACATTTAGTTTGAAGCCATAGATACCCATACTATCATTAATGCCTGCAAAATAACAGCCATAGCAGTTATTGACTATGGACAGTTAACAGAAACATTTATGAATCTGCATTTATTATGATTTATGTTAATTAAGTTTTTAATAATCTCCTGTCATGGTATCAGGCAGTGGCACTGCTGCATCTGGACTATCCAAAAGCAATTGGCCCCATCCTTTGCCACCTCTGCTAGGTATCTCTGCAAGAGAAGGATAAGCAGGAGAAATGCATGCACGTGCGGAATAATCTCCAACATGTCTTTGGTTTTGTTCATCTTTCCTAATGCTTAATTAATTTTTATTATATTTTATTCTATTGCTTTCATCACTGTTAAGGATTTAATAATTAGCATTCAGTTTCAACAATGATTATCTTATGTCCAAGAGGAAGAGAAAGATATGTGTGTTAATAACTGTCAAATCAGCACAAAAATGATTATTAACAGGGTGACTGGTGTTCGCTATGGCTGGGAGATAGTGGGTAAAACAAAGGAGTTACTATGAGTGTACTATGAAAATTACATTCATTTCAGTAACCATTGCTTCCTATTTATTCTGAATATTCGACCTATTCTTCCTACCTAAATCAATTGAAAACAAACAAAGCCATAGGATTTGGTTACTATTTATTTTAGGGCATCTATGATGGAAGTTAAAAAAAATCAAGATGGCAGCCATCACCACAGGATCAAAACACCTGTCTCTTTTTTGCATGTGTGTAACACACTTAAAAGGGGCTTCACTTGCATTTGCCATCTTGATTTTTTGATTATCCCTCAGAAGGAAAGGAAGGAAGGAAGGAAGGAAGGAAGGAAGGAAGGAAGGAAGGAAGGAAGGAAGGAAGGAAGGAAGGAAGGAAGGAAGGAAGGAAGGAAGGAATCTTAAGCTCAAATTTACAGTTGGAGAAAAAGTAGAAAAGAATTTTTTTTAAAAAGAAAAGAATAATGTTATTCAAGCATTTGTTTAATTGTCTAAAAATGGACATGCACTCCTACCTAAACTGATAGCATTTGGACCAGTGATAGTTACTGCATCCAAGAAGCACAGAAACATAAGTATGTGGTGTGTGACAAATACATCCTAGCACTGATGAACTGATTAACATAAGTAATACAAGAAACAATGAAGAACATTTCCTCTGAATTATGCTAGTGTTATCTCTAAGAAATGGGGCCTCTGAATGAAATGAATAAGAGAGTTATATTAAGAAGATGCTAATAATTATCAGTGAACTTATTTCAATTATTTAATTATTCTGTGTTTTTTATAATAGAAATATTGCAAAACTTTACAAGATGAAGAACTCCATTTATTAATGACATCACTATACTCTTTCATAATTTGGTTCACACAAATATTTTTCTTGGCAGAAATCTTGTTTCAAAAGTTTGTATTTCTCTTCAAAATTATCAATATATTTATGCATATTGTCAACTCTATGCCAATCTTTTATTAGTTCTTTAATTGATTTACATAGAGATACAGTATATCTCAAATACACGTGTGTATTTTAAAATTATTATTTTACATTTTTATTGTTGAAGCATTGTTTGTCTCAGAATTAAAAGAAAAAATGAGGGTTGTTTTTTTTTAAAGTTGAAATAGAAAGGAAGTTGGTGCAATAATCTTCCTCTCTGGAGATCCTTTAGCAAAAAGCTTTTAAAAATTCAAGAAGCAAAAGAGTTGATTTGTTAGATCTGCATGAAGAATTTAATACAAAAGTACATTTGAAATCCATTTTATTTTTTGCACTGCATTCACATGTGGAATCCCAATTTAGTTCACTGTTTCCTAAAGCAGATTTGCTTCCTTTCCCTCCCCATTTAGCAGCTTATATCAAAGTGGATAAAATGGATTTCACATGAGATAAATTGTTGGAGGGAGCTTGAGAATTACATTCCAAATGAGTTCTAGGGAGAAAAAAACAAGAGTCATCCAAATATGAACAACCTTGCAAAAACCAGACACTCTGTGTCGGTCCTTATGGCACAACAACCTACTTGCACGAAAAAACAAAAACAAACTTATTTAACTTGAATTCAGCAAAGCAAGCTTAAAGCCTTCTCACATCTTTCCCAAGGCTTGAGAAACTCATGATCCACATGGAATTCATTTTCTTGTTCCTATTCTTGGCTATTATGTAAAAAGCAAATTTGCAACTGCTTCTTTATTTAACAACGCATTTAGTTTTCATATTGTGTGGTGTTGGGCTTAGAATAGGAACAAGAAAATGAATTCCACATGGGATGAATTGATTTTTAAAAAGTAGAGTGTGATGAGGGGAGACATGAGCAGTGTTTTGGGGAAGTTGTGTTAAAAAAGAAGAGATGAATGAAATGGAATCTTGGGGGGATGATTATTGTAAGCCTTTGCTAGAAGGAAAGGACTAATACCTAACTCCTAAGAAACAGTCAAAATAGATTATATTCTTATCAACTTGTAAAAGACAGGAATGAATCTGGATTATTACATTGGGCTGTTGATAGATGGCAGTAAGATATCAACCAGGAAATAAATAAATAACTCAACTGCTACTCGCAGGAGTTTACAACCCATACATTCAGTTCTGTCTTTCTTCTGTCTCCCCTCTGAATGGGAAGAAATGGCTGCAGGGGTTTAAAAGATGGACATCCTCATCTGAAACTCCATGCTCAAAAATATTCCAAAAATCATCTTCTGGATTATGTCTAAAATTGTTTCAAGCCATCTCTCCAAACTTGCCTATCTTGGGGGTATCTGTACAAAAGAGGCAATTGTAAAAGTCCATATTCTACAAATTGTTTTCTTTCTTCTGCTCTTCATCTTGGGTTCTGAGCTGATGCTAATGTGTTGAGCTGAAGAACGCTTCTTGGATGAGAAGCTGCCTCTTCCGGGTCTACAACACTTGCACAGTCCTGCTACAGGGTAGCAGCAAATAAGTTAGGGAAAGCACCACATAGACCACAGGTGTCAAACACGTGATGTATCACAACATTTTTTGCCTTTGTGGAGATGGAGTAGGCGTGGCCTTTGAGTGACGCATCCAGCCTGTGGTCCACCAGTTTGATACCCCTGACATAGATCATGCCTCCAAACATTTGGCAGGAGAGTACAGGAGGCATCTCTATTTTGTGTTCACATATGGCTATGCTCACTTTTCCCTTCATATATGTGCAACTGGGGCATGTGTACCTGTGAGGCCCCATAGGAAATTATTTTCTTGGAACATTTTGTTCTGCAGTACCAGTCTGGAACCTGATTTATTGATTTATTTGATTGATTGATTGATTGATTGATTGATTGATTGAGTTTTGGCTTCTTCTGCCACCTCAAATTTGGTCCAATTATGTGCAGTTTAGGAGCTTATCTGGCTGATAGAAAAACAGACCGAATCCTCATACTCATTGTATAATTTCATTCCAACATTGTTTTAGTTTATGAAAAAAGACAGATTTTTTTTAAAAAGCCCCAAAGGTATTGTTTTAATTGCATACAAAAAAAGAAAAACAACAGGGCTGTGAGGGAGATTTAAAGGACACTGTGGCTGGATAGCTTGAGCTGTATTTAGCTACAGAAGCATCCCTGATGACAGATTATCTCTAGAATAATGATATTTTCCCATATGTTTCTTATATCATTAGTTAAATATAGCTGCGATGAAGAAAATATTATGTTCACAAAAGCAGAGCAATTAAAGTTTATGTGTTCACACACTAGGTGCAAACATTATATTAAATGTAATATAAATATTAAATATATTACAGCATTTGAGGAGAATATATTTGTTTCTTAAATAAAAAGCTGGATGCAAAATTTCCACCAATTGAAGTTTTCTGTCTCTGTGTAGAAGGCTTCTGATTCACTATAGCATTTCCAACAGTAGAATTGGAGAGGATGTGGTTTTCATTGGTTTACCTTCCCTCCCTCCATAAAAAAAGTAAGTCTGGTTTAATGGTTAAGGCACCAGGTTAGAAACCAGGAGATCGAGCACTCTTATTCCATCTTAAGCAAGAGAACCTGTATGACTTTGAGCCAGCCACTTTCTCTCAGCCCAGTTCACCACAAAGTCTTGTGGTTGTTGTTGTGGGCAAGCAAAATGGATGGTGGAAAGAGTGTTAGGAAGAGTGCTTGTCACCTCAACATTATTTATAAAAATAACAAAGGTGGAGGGGGGAAATATAAAAATATTAAAGAAATCAAAATCCACTTGAGAAAATAGAGAGCCAGACTGGTCCACGGATGAAGTAGAGTTGGGTACTTAGTGAAGCTAGCAAAAGTCATCACTGGTTAGATTATTTTTAGTTTAAGGGATGTTATCACAAACAAGTAGAGATGTTGCTTGCAGTGCATAATCATGTTTCATGATTTTATTTTATTTATTCATTTTTTTCTTTTTTTTGTTAAAATTGGGAAAAATTTAAAAGTGCATTTTAATTCTTTTACTCTATGGAAAATAAGCTACTCATTCAGACCTGCTACACACATCACGCAAAATATTTTAAGATACATACTGTCTTCTGCCATAGTCATGGAAAGATTAATACATTTGTCTCTTTTTTTCATATCTTGGACTTGGACATCTCCCAGAGAGAAAAGATTATGAATTATCTCTTCACAGATGATGAAATCTGAAAAAAGAAAATATCTCATGCTTCCATTTTTACTATTTCTGTAATGCATAAAAGTTCCTTCATATCTCTCGAGAAGGCTTATCACTAAGGCTTTGACTTCACTTCAAAAAAGTTGGAAAAAACCAAATGAATATAGACTTAGAAATGGTTCTTTCAAACAGTCTTTGATTGATACCTTTGGTCAATTTTTTTTATTTTAATTCCATTTATATCCCACCCTTCTCCGAAGACTCAGGGCGGCTTACAAGCTTAGCAGTAGCCTTCATTCTATGTATATGCCTGCTTATTAGGGCTTTCATACACCCCCCAAGCGGCATTATTACAAAGTCAGCTTAATTGCCCCCAACAATCTGGGTCCTCCTGTCTTTTCGGTTTATGAGAGGTTTCATTATGGGCTTGTTTAGAATTTGCTATTTCTGATAGGGATGCATCCATGGAAGACTGGCACAGAAACATTTTTTCTGAGATTTTGCAAATTATATTTCCATTTGTTTTAATATAGGCAAAATCTGTCATGTGCTGCATGGCTGCTGTGGTGCATCTGTCAAAATGGACACCAAATAAGCACACTTGTCAACAGAGCAAGAATTAATTCTATCAAGTCTATCATAAGAAGAATGAAGTTGTATTCATGAACCGTGACAGATTTTGATCTTCTAGATATTGTGACAAAGCCTTAACAATAGTTGTATATTAGGACTGGGCCATACTTCTAAGATAAGCTTTATTTCAGCAAAGATTTGGGCAAGGTCTACTCAAAACACACACCCTCCTAAAAATGAAGAACATCAGTCACATCCAAAAGTCTCAGTAGCCACAGATAGTGACAGAGATTGAGGCATCCTTGGTGTTCCCTGAATTTGTTTTTGTTTTTTCCAGATGTTTCATTACTCAAACTAGGCAACATCAGCAGTGCTAGTTGCTACCATCAGTGACTAGCACTGATGATGTTACCCAATGGTGGAATTCAAATACCTGAACAACCGGTTGTCTTATTTGATGCAGGCCTGGGCCTCCGTGGCCTAGACTGAACTTCTGGAAGCCAGCCAGTTCTCCAAATGCACTGGTTTTACCGAATTGGTGCGAACCGGCTGAATGTTACCTAGTTTGGGTGATGAAATGTCTGCAAGAAGACAACCAAGCTCAGAGAACATCAAGGACCCCTCATTTCAACCCTGAGCTACAAATATTTTCTTTTATGGGGACGGAGAATGAAACAAAAGGCCTTAGTCAGGCAAATTGCCTTGCCCTTGTGACACAAAAGGTCAGTAGAAAGGATAACTATGTCAGGCACACCCCTGTTGCATATTTTTGCCAATGGTTGTCTCATTTAGATGCTCTCTGGGTCAAGCCTTTGATAAGAAAATATATCTAATCACATCTACTTTTGATCAACTTTTTTAGAGGCATCCATTCTTCCACTTTTAAGAATGCAACACTGAAGGTTGGTAAAGTTGTAGTAAAAACTGTAGCAGCAGCCTTTGGATTTCAACCTTTCCCAGAAACACAGCTGCAGGTACTGTTGGAAGAAAGCCAGCCACTTCACCCTGTTTAAATCTCACATAGCCCCTGGCTTGAGAAACATGATATTCCTATTTGTGAATTATTTTTTGGCTTTTTAAAAAAGCTTCAGAATTGTTAAACTGCTCATCCAGGCCTCTAACTTGGACAGCAGAGTGGAAAAATGCCCAGGTGGCAAGATTAGAAACTCATTGGTATAGTTGATATGGCCTTGCCAAGAACCTCCTTTTTTCTTTATCTTTTTCCCCTTTTTTTCCTACTCTCTTTGGGTTTATTAACTTTAAAAGCACACCTTTCCTGTTGGGAATCTGGCTGGGTTGCTGAGAGGCAGATTTCTTGCTCTTTTACTTTATCTTAGCATCCACAAGACTGGGAGGCTTTCTTTAGCTTCCCTGTGCTGATGTGAGCTCACCCCTGAAAGTTTCAGATGGACACTCTCTCTCTCTCTCACGCTTTATTTCTTATCCTGGAGTGCAATCTAAAGCCAAGCCGTTTAAACTTTTAAATACCTCCAATAAACTTATGCTATCAGGAATATATGTTATGAAAGCCGGAAAAGAAAAGGCCTTCTTGTCATCAAAACTATAATAATTATGTGTCAAAAGTAATTACTAGTCTGTAAGTAATACGTCTAATCCTAAGTGACAGGGAAGGAGGCACAGAGAAGTAACAGCAAAACTGCTGGCTGTGTGAAATCTGATATAAAATTAACGACCCACCTTAAATTTTGCCCAAGAAAAACCTGAAAAGCAAAAGAGGACTCTTCAGTCTGCCCTCCTAATGCTACACTGAAGTCCAACCTGCTTAAAATGCATTCCATCAGACAGGCGTTGGCCAGAAAGACATTGGAATAAAGAAACATTTATTCATTTATTTGTGCTCCTCACTTGGATGAGATAATCAAAGCCACTTACACTGTTGTTGTTGTTTTTTTTAAAATACACTTTGATATGTAAAAGAAAACAGAAAATGAACATTTTGCTCCTATATTTATCTGGAAGTAAATTCTATGAAATTCAGCAGGACGTGAATAGGATTGTGCTGTTTGTTACCTTGATCTGAAAGAATGAGGACAAAGTGTTTGGTCAGGAAAGTGTTCCCTGTTGCTAAAGTGGTCTTCCATCTGGTTCTTTGCTTATTGAATCATCTGCCAAAGAATGGAGAAGGAGGCATACTCAGAGGGGGAAGAAGAACATTTTTCTTCTGATATCTGTTTTTTCTCTTGCGATAAACTAGCTTGAAGATTTTTCTTGTCATAGTTCACAAAATAGTGGCCTTCCTACCACCAACCACACAGGAGATTAAATGTCCTATTTCAATTATATAATTAGAGACAACAAAATGTTCTTTCCTTGAATTTGTTTTTCCACTTTCAGATACATTCTAAATTCCTCAATATTTTATTGGTATTGCAAAATGAATATACATTTACTGTCTCAGTTTTTACAATGATGTCTACTAGGTATTCTTACCTTATAGAGCTTTTTCTGTCTCTTTCTTATTCTTCATTTTCTGTATAAAATAATGCAAATCACCTGCACAAGAAGGGAAAATGCTGTGAAAAAAATAGATCAATAGATTTTATATGTGAGCTTTTCAAAGCCATTTTTCATGAAGTATTTTTTTTAAAGAAAATGTTATCTGGAAAGAGACAGGAAGCTACTGATAATGAGATAAAATATGACTACTATATCCACATTTTCAACAGCAGCATTATTTTACATATACGTAAAATTACACTAAACAGGAAAGCATTTTTCTCAACTAATCAGGAAAACAAATACAGATTTATTCTTAGTATAATTTTTGGAGTCGTTTAAACAATGGATCTTCCTTGGAACTAGGAAAACATTTTTTTGAAATATTGTACTGTAATCGATCACAATAATATTTTACTTGGATGCAAAATATCCTGTTTTGATATTTAACAATTAATAAATTATAAACTTGGGATCTCTGCCAGGGGAAAAAGGGCATGGTTTAATATAAATATACATTTGAACACATGATATGCATTT
This sequence comes from Vipera ursinii, assembly GCF_947247035.1. Taxonomy (NCBI): domain Eukaryota; kingdom Metazoa; phylum Chordata; class Lepidosauria; order Squamata; family Viperidae; genus Vipera; species Vipera ursinii. The sequence continues at coordinate 61,854,947 of NC_139512.1, forward strand.
TATATTCATTATTATGGAGATCAGTAGAACACTTATATCAGCAAATTGATTATTTCGGGTGATTTTATTCTAGATCCTATAAGCATAATCCCCTTATTAAGATATTTGGGTTCCAGCATCCTGAACATATTAAGGCATCAGGCTATCTCTACCCACACTTTTGTAATGACCATGTATAGCAAACGCTCATGAATTAAACACAAATGTCTGCAGCAACAATATGCTCATATTCACCACTTCAGGTCTGTTGAGTTCTGCATGAACAAGACTCTGTATGATCAAGCTCAGGCCTTTTTTTCCTCATAGAACACTCAGAACGGCATTCCGGCACCTTTTCTTTTGAAAAAAAAAAGCTCCCTCTGAAAGCCTATCGCAGGGCTAGGCAATCTTGCCCCTTTTTTATGACTTGTGGACTTCAACTCCCAGAAATCCTGAGCCTGCCATGGTGAGGGGAAAGGTAAAGGTTTCCAAGCTGAGCCATGCTGGCTCAGGAATCCTGGGAGTTGAAGTCCCTGAGTCATAAAAGAGCCTGCACTAGAGAAGGACATTAAAATTATTTACAGGGTTACTTCTTTAGGAACTAAATTTTTAGAATCTAAAACAGCTAATTCAAAAAAGCCAACAGTAAAGAACCTCACATTTTTCATCTGCTTCTGTCTTTTGGAAGGTAAAATTAGATAACAAAATAATCTATTTCCTATGTTAACATCTGCAATGAAATCAAGGTAACAGGAAAGAAATGAGAAACATTTTTGTCAATGTAATATGTCTAATTTAGCTGATGCTAGGAAAAAAAATAGTATCTTTAGTAATACTCTTGAAAACTATTTTAAATCTAATCATCTATTACAACTAAACCACTTTAAATTAAACAATTCTTAAGAATGAAATATTCTTAATTTGGACTTTATTTTACTGTTTGGACTGTTGTGTGTTTTGAAAAATAGATTATTTAGAATCTAGTTATGTTGCACTTCAGTCTTTAAATAATTAACCTAGTATATACATAACAATAAGGGATGCGGTGGCTCAGTAGGTTAGGATGCTGAGCTTGTTGAATAGAAGGTCGGCAGTTTGGGGGGTCGAATCCCGAGTGCCGTGTAACAGAGTGAGCACCTGTTACTCGGCCCAGCTTCTGCCAACCTAGCAGTTCAAAAGCACGTAAAAATGCAAGTAGAAAAATAGGGACCACTATGGTAGGAAGGTAATAGTGTTCCGTGCGCCTTTGGCATCTAGTCATGCCAGCCACATGACCATGGAGACATCCTCGGACAAGCACTGGCTCTTCAGCTTTGAAACGGAGATGAGCACCGGCCCCTAGAGTTGGAAACGACTACCATGCATGTGCGGGGGAAACTTTACCTTTATACATAACAATATATGATGTTTTCCATGGTGAGCTTAACATCAATAACAACATTTATTAAAAAGGCTAAAATAATTTCTGGTGGTATTATCTGTATATTAAAATTTTGTTTAGTCACAGTCCTTCACTTTTCACATTCTGGAAAAGCAGTGGTCATGTATCCTAGCAAAAGATGTTACATGTGTGCATAAGCGTAGTCAGTAGCATATGCCTTTTTAAAAATATCAAACATGCAAAGAAACAAAAATAAGTCCAAAATATCTGTATTACATCCAGTAATGCCAACTTTGCAACCAATATTTCTCATCCATAACTATGGCACCCTAAGGATACTTGCATACATGCAAATGCTTCTCTGGGATCAGTAATGCAGCAGGGATTGCTTTTTCCTTCCAGTAACAGATTGCTGGGAGATACCAAACATGGTCTTAAGAATTCCAATGTTTGTTACAAATTTTTCTGGATGTGGTTCTAGGCCTAGAAGAGGCCTAGAAATGCTAGCACAAATACATCACACTTGCTGAATGTGCACACGCAACTAATTACAATCTTCAGTTACATTATATGTGATATATCTAAAATGAGATGTCTCAACTGCAACTTGCAAACTGTTCTGTTTTGCGGCAAAACAATCCAGGACAAGCTGATCAGCAGAGCTTAGAGAGGACTCATTAACACAATTTCTGGGAAGGAAAGAAACAGAAGGACAGTTTAACATCTTCCAGTTGATGTTATGTTATGTAACATCTTCTGGGAGTTGAAGTCCACGAGTCATAAAAGAGCCAAGATTGCCTACGCCTGGCCTATTGGCTTGGTGCTGAGCATGCCAAAAGACCTGGCTGACAAATGTTGTACAAGCAAGTTGTCTGCAGTGAAGGCAGGAACTTTGCACCCCTCCCTGCTGCCCAACTACACCATCTTAACTAGATAAGTAAGAGAGGACAAGGAGTGGGAAGTGGGTTCTGCAGAGTCCATGTGCACTTCTTCTTTGTGCTCACCCATGTCAGCCAGGCTGGTGGCCTACCCAGTGCTGGACCTGCACCACCGTCGCCTCGTCCTGCGCGCCTAAGTGGCTGCCCTGCATTGCCTGGCCTGCACCGCCTGCACCGCCCGCCCAACACAGTCCTGCCATATAGAACGGGCCCCACTGCTCCCACAGCACCAGCTGCACCAGCTTCTGCCCCGGGTGGCAGCCCGCCACCAACACCCCTCACACCCGTGACCACAGCAGCGCCACCCCCCCACCTCCTGTGCCAGCCAAGGTGAGAGTTCTGGCACCTTTCTTTTTAGAAAAAAAGCCCCGATCAAGCTCCTAATGTAATATAAGCTACTATGCTTGCTTTCTGTAGATATTCATGCAAAAATTGTGAATACTTGCAGCAGCCACGGTTATTAAACTGATGACATAGATGAAAAAGTTTATTGTATGTGTTGAGAGATCTAGACAAAGGATTTCTGAATGGGACAGACATGTCAGATAGATTAAGGTGCCTCTTCTTCATTGAGTACAGATGGTATCGGCCTTCTTTAATTTGTATAATGAGCCAATATACGCAGGAATTACAGAATAGTATGCAGTTCTCGTTCCCACCAACCCTTTTTCCACCATTGAGTTATACCACGGGTGTCAAACTCGCCACATTACGTGACGTGTTGCAACGTATCGTGACTTTTTTTGCATTGCCAGACCTGGGGTGGGGACTGCATCTGTATGATGCAACCAGCCCATGGGCCAGCAGTTTGACACCCTTGAATTATACAGATGGAAAGAATATTTTTGCCTCTGAGTCCAACTGTCTGCTGAGTACAAGAATCCAAACTGAATTGCAAGTATTTAATAAAATAGTGGCCATAACTGAAATAATTATTACAAACTCCATTTACAAAGTCAGTGTTTCCTGGAGGTTTACTGTAGAGTGAGTATTAAAAACAACATTCCTAAAGCAATAGTGAATAATAATTCATCACTGCAATATCATGTATGGTATATTTTCTACTGCTTGAATAATTCAGTCTGAAAAAACAGTCCAGATATAAGTTTTTACATATGTTTTATATTTAATCTGGGGCAAATATTCAAAACTGTGTTTGTACTGTATGTGTGCATATGTTTGTATCTGTATGTATATTGTTTTGTCTCTCTCTCCCTCCCTCTCTTTCTGTGTGTGTGTGTGTGTGTGTTTGTGTGTGTGTGTGTGTGTGTGTGTACCCCACATCTTGTTCTTGTTTGGATTCTAACCAAAGTCAGCTTAGGTTTTGAATACAAATAATGGCATTGTTTATCTAATGGAACTTAGTTTGATTCCCCTCATTTTCTCCAATTAATGTAAAGCAGGGGTCCCCATTTGGAATTGGGCCACAGAAGCATCCCCTCCCTCCCCCAACTGGACCACAAAGCTGAAAAGATTGGGGAACTCTGCTGTAAAGCTTCTTTTTTTCTCCATTTTATTCACATAAGAATCCTAACCAATCAGAAATTTTCTAAGGAATATGATGCCAGTGTGAAAATCAGATCAGTCTATTTATCTCACAAAAGGAAAAGGAAAATAATTTGAAGCAATAACAGTATTATGTCAATAAGCAAACAACTGAAACAACAGCAAAAAGCATTGTCAAAATAGAAGGATGAGAGAGTACAAAAGTCAGTCACTACTAAGTTTTTATCTTATCTTTAAAATGAAATTTTAATACATATAAAAATAGTAATGTATAGCAACAGTTTCTTTCACATAGCCTCATCAGAATTATTACTGAATGATAAAAATGATTTAATTCTTAGTTACAGCAGACCAGGCTTTTTATTATTTTACACCTCAAAATATATAATTGTAGCGCTTGCATTGTTAAGGTTAATATAGACAAAATTGTCAAATAATGTTACTGACAACAGATTCTGTATAAAATGCATGAACAAAATTATGGCAGAAAAAACTTTTAGTGCTTTTTCAACGATGACCTGGATGACTGAGAATCTCTATAGACATTTAGCCATACTTTTTTAGTGCCTGTACACATATTTGATCAGGTAATGTGTTGTTATGATTGAATAGCAAGAAAAGATACACAACTTTTGGGGGCTAGGAACTCATTTGGAATCTGAAAGCATGTGGTAGGCACACCCATAAAATAATGAACATGGTGCCCAATCACTCAGATTTTCCCAGTGACTTCCCATCCTTTCCATCCTTGTTTTATTCTCTGTATTTATTTTATTTTATTAATTTAATTTGTATACTGCCCTTCTCCCGAAGGACTCAGCGCGGTGAACAGGGCAATACATAAAAACAAGATACAAAAATTAAAAATTATTAAAAAGTAATTAAACAGTGCCCATAATAAATTAATACAGATTAACAGTTAAAATCCATTTATAAAATCCATTTATAAAATCCAAGATCGTATCCAAATAATAGATCTTTTAGGTTGAGTGTAGGCCATCCGAGCAATACCAGGTGTTCTGTGCATAAAACAGTTTGTCTATGGAGAGCTTTCTATGTCCCATTTTGAACCATATCATCTGGAGAAAGAACCTATGGGTACTACATGTCTGCTTAAGCCTTCAGAGTTTCTCATGTTGATCACATACAATATTCCCCCATTGATTGAAACTGATCACTTTTGAGACCAAGGTTTAAGGACTGAAATGCTATTTATGCAAAGAGCCTTTTGTCCTGCAACATGGAATTGCTGAGAACCAGAGCTGTATTTGTAATACTAAGGCTAATAGACATATTAGTATTATACTGTTTGTTCAACATCAGCAAGGGAATATGTGTATTCTGTGATCAAACTGACCATTTTTCTTCCATTGGTTTCTTATGCTATTATTAATTCAAGTTCTAAAACAAATATAATTTTATCTAGCTGAACCAAATGCTTAACAGTGTTTTTAATCAAAATCAAAAATAAGTTCAGAAAACAACTTATGGGAATTTGTAAACTTTCACAGAAATCACAAATGAAACAAAGAGCTTTGTATAGAAAGAAAGTGTTTTCCCATTGACTTGCAACTATATTTCACAACAAAATGCAAGATTTGTAGATCCTCAGCAGATCCTTAGCTTCCTTTATTCAATGTATTAACAAAAGTTCCCAAGAAAGATCAGTAAGACAGTGAAGGCGTTGGTTGTATACGCCTTTAATTTTTCTATTATCTTTCTTCTTGAATGTTGATATATATTCAATTTTATTTATATTCATCCTAGGAAAATTTATAGGAAAACCTATAAATATGACTTCCTAAGCAAACTTTGCTGCCAAAAATGGTGTTTTTTGGTAATCAGAGAGATACCACTAATAATACCCTATTTATATGGAATAAATGAATGCTATTTTATTTGTCATTGTCAATGCCAGGTCAATGCCATGATACATGGCAAAAGGGGCATGGTAGAAATATGCTACCAATAATGTAGTTCATTCTCTGGAATTGCTGTCTGCATATCAGTATGGATTTGAATTTGTAGCCATGTCAAAGTCAACAGCATAATTATAATGATGGACAGATCCTTTTTATATATTACTGCCTTTACGTCAAACATACGGTGATGTATTATGCAGCTGTTGACTACCAATGGCATTGTCCTTATTCTTTTTTAAATCAAGCTCTCCAAAAAGAAAAACTACAATGTTTCTCCAGGTATATATTTGATTCTACCATGCTTAACTGTACTCTAATAATAATTTTTAAAAAGGTTGGGTTGATGGATAGAAGCCTTTTCAATGACCTTGTGTCCCTCCTTAGAGGAAGCGGCTTGACAGGTAGATATATGGACAGTTTGTTATTGTAAATTCCAGATCTTGTGATTATCTCTGACTCAACTTCTGGGTGTTTATCTGGAATTCCGGTGAAAGGTCAACCAGTATATTACTGCTTCTTTTCACCTTGTACCGACCTCAGCTTTAAAAATACATTTTACACAAACACGAAGAGAAACTTCTCTGAACAAAATGGCAAAGGTGAATGAATGATGCTCACAAATTTGAAAGAAAAAAAAGTCAACTGGAAACTATCCTAAAATATTTTGTTGCTAGCCATGTTAACATTTCCTCCTTAAACTGACATATTACAAATTTGTTATTATGAGCATTTTTACTTTTATAATTTAATAAGCGCTAACATTCAAAAGCTGTAACATCCTCTTACACACATGGAAAAGGGAAAGTTTAGCAGAATATATAAATAAGAAAGGCATAGATTTTGGAGCATTGTAAATACCTATTCATAGATCAATCTGAATTTATATATGATTTTGAAAATATTATATGCAGTACAAAATATAGAGCAGCACAGTGGTCTAGAGATGAAGATATTCACCTCCCACTCAGAAGGTTGAAAGTTCAATCCTAGGCAACAGACAGATGTTTTCTCTGTACAAAGAAAAAATATCTGCTGCAAACTCTGCCTAGGCATCAGGAAGGGCATCCAGCCAGTAAATGCTCAGCTCCATTCAGTTTCCCCAACTCCACTCCAATAAAAGTGATTAAAGGGTCATAAAGAAAAAAAAATATGCAATACAAAATAACTTCAGAGTTTTTATGGGGCATATAATTTTGAAATTTTCATTAATTAATTGTGCCTCCATAGTTACTGTAATTACAGAGGTGAAACAATCTTGTAAACCATCTCGTCCAGTGCATTCCCAAAAGAGTCTGACATAGATTCAGAAGAGACCCATCTAAATACTTAATACATGACTATAATGTACCCTCCTATAATTTAAACTATTAGATTTAGTCCTGCTCTCTGGGGTTGTGTGTTTGTGTGTGTGAGAGAGAGAGAGAGTGTGTGCATGTGCCCAGTTGCCTGTGTGTGCACATGTGTGTTTGTTAGAAACACAGACAGTGTATATATAGACACATATATACTAATCAGAAGTTGACCAACTATTCAACAATTATAGGAATGCAATTGGGTTTCAAATCAAGGACATTTTGGAAAGATTTAAAGCCCTGTGAATCAGAATATGAGGGGATATTTAAACGACATCTAATTACATTTCAAAGAAAGAACATTTTTAAAAAATGTAGCTTATAATGTTGGTTTATGAAGTCCTTATTGAAAAATGTAAGAATGATAGAAGTATGATTTTTTTTGCCTGGAACAGTTGTTATATATGGACAGAGAAATGGTAATATTTCATCTTTTTATAGAAAGAAACACTGAATATAATAATTAGAAGAGGGCAATGCCTGATTTAGGGCACATTCAACTATTATAAAAGGCCCATGACATCTCTAGTATAGAAAGACTCATTAGTATAAAAGGTGAAAGATATTTTCTTGACTCTGACAGTGAAATGGTTGCAGTCTTTGAACATTTATACCATAATGAATGCATCAGACTTTAAAATGCCACAGGAATTTGTATTCTGATAGTCAACAAAGAATATGCATTATTGCCCTGTATGAATCATTTATTTAAAGTTGCATATAAGACTATTCCATATAGCTCCTAGTTCATTGTGAATTACAAACTATTCCCAAATGTAATGAGACCAATTGTTAGAACAAAGGTGAGCTATCTTTGGAGGCTGTTCGATACCATGTTATTGTGTCTGCACAAAATGTTTTTATTGTGTAGTGGGTCCGACGCAAGGAAGAGACACCAGGCGGAGTACGTGTTCAGCTCTTTATTGGAAGGGGGTAGCGTACTGAGGGATGAGGGTTACCTGGCCTCCTTAAATACCTGGCCAGGTAAGCGGACAGCCAATGGGGTTGGCCCTAGGTTTTCCGCCGAAACTGGGTTTCCCGCCAAAACCGTTCAGGCCAACGCCCCCTGGTAGCTGTTGCTATGCAGGTGCCTGCATACATAACAGTTTTGCCTATTCTGAGAATAACTGCTATGTTACATATGAGCAGACACAAAGTGCCAATTTACCAAAAAGCAAATTTTGAATGTTTTCTTTGCCACATATTCCAAAGTTCCAGTAAGCTCTGTGTTCTTCCACCTTTCTGTTGTCTTTTTCCAGCTAGTTGGCACAATACCAAACACTAAGGATGCTGTTACCACTGCTTATTTTCTGGAATGCCATGGATCAATATGAAATGGAAATCATTCCTCTAAATCAAAGTGATATTAGAATTTTGTACCTTATTTTGCAGTGTGCCAATTTCTTATGATATTGTTTCAAGGAGATGAAAAGAATTTGGTAAGAAGTTTGAGGGTTACATACAGATACATATACCTAGTTTAAGAACATATATTTGCTTGTTTCATATATGTGTATAGTACTTAACAGAATAACAGAGCTGGAAGGGTGCTTGGAGGTCATCTAGTCCAACACCTTGCTCAAGCAGGAAACTCTATAACACCATTTGTCTAAAATGGTATAGGGTTTAGTGCCTGAACAGGGGGTTAGACTAGAAGACTTCCAACTCTGTTATTCTGTTATTTCAGACAAATTGTTGTCCAATATCTTCTTAAAAACCTGCAGCATTGGAGTATACACAACTTCTGGAGGCAAGCCGTTCCACTGATTACTTGTTGTAACTGTCAAGAAATTTCTTCTTAGTTCTAGGTTGATTCTCTCATTGATTGGTTGCCATCCATTGCTTCTTGTCTTGCCTTCAGGTACTTTGGAAAATAGGTTGAACCCCTCTTCTTTATTAGAACACTGCTATCATGTCACCCCCTAGTTTTTCTTTTCATTAAACTAGATATACCCAATTCCTGCAACCATTCTTCATAGTTTTGGCCTCCAGTCCTTAATCACTTATGTACTTAATCACAAAGACTGGAAGTAGTTTGCACAGGTACAAAACAAAAACACAACGCCCCGTTATCTGCCATATACTTCAAAAACGCATAATGTAAAAATGAAAAGCAAGAAGGAAAAACCCCGTCAACATGAATCCAACCAAGGGGAGAAAAAAGTGAAAGGCAGTCTAACACTAGTCCTCAAATGTTTGTTGGAACAAGACTGTTTAAGCAGCTTATCAAAAGACAGCAGGTTGGGGGACCAAATAAAAAATTAATGTTCATACAAAATTAATAATAATGATACAACCATTCTGGGACTGACTTCACAAATCACTTTGCAAAAGTCCTCTAATAGAGGAAGCTTTTACTAACCTTCTGAAAACCATGAGAAACAACCTTACCTCAGAGGTCAAGGAATACAGCTCCCACTGAGAATGCCCCCCATTAACTCCCTTCCTATCACAGGGTAGGAAGGATGTTCAGATGTTTTGTGATTAAGCAAGGTTGGCAATCAGAGTGATCTTTTAGAAGCTCAGAACCTAACTCATATAGGGTAACCACCAATACCTGAAAACATGGCTTGACCTTTTAAGGAAGGTTTCCATCAAAAATGTTACTTGTGGTTATTCTCACCCTTGTGGAAGAAAACAGTAATAAGCTGGATTCTACACTGTATAATTGTTTACAGAAGATAGACTGATTGATGACCTGGGAAGTTCAACTATAGTGGAAAGAGACTTGAATGCATAATTCTAAATTACTACCCCTGTTTCCTGCTGACACCAGTATTTCACTGAAGAAATTAAAGAGCTCTAATGTCATGAGTTGACACAAGTGTGAAAATGAAAAAGAAAAATTAGCCTATGAAACAAGTTCGTTGACATTTAATGCCAAACCTATCATAAGAGGGGCTAGAGATTGTTAAGATTACAGGCTGCTAATGGACAACTAGAAAACAAAGGGCTAGCTTCTGAAATATAGCTTTTTAAATGTAGGAAAAGAAAGTAAATCTCTAATTTGAACTACTTCATCCCTGAAGCCCTTTTACATCTTTAAAAGAAAAAAATCCCAAAAATGAGTTATTTATTATTGGACCTAATTTGCCACTGAAATTCAATAGTGTCTTCTCTCCCATCCTCCCAGGATGTACTTTTCTGAAAATTATAAAGCAGTTTTCACTATTCAATAATAGCTTGTTACTGTTTATAAAAATAATTATATATAATTATATATTTGCAAAGAAGATTTGACCTTCTATTACTTCCAGGTGAAATCCAGGCATACTTCAAAAACATGGATACAGCCTTTTGTCAAAACAAGGCGTCTACATGGATATCTAAAGTGGCATTTGCTAAAAAGGACTGGTGTTTCTGCAGATACAAACTTGGATGTTTGTTTTTTATACAAGTTTTATTGATTTATATATATATATAATTTTTTAAGGATTCCCCTTAGTCCATCAAAAGAGATTTTTTAAGCTCTATCCTTACAAATCCCCAAAAAAGGACACAAGTCTATTTTTAAAAATCTATCTCTCGCCTTCCTTTTATGCCAATCAGCCTTCCATTTTAGTGCCTTTAAATTCTTAAATGTGTCTCCCTTTCTTCCTCCACTTCTTATTTGAATCCAAGGACCAAATGACAGTTTTGCAAAGCAGGTGTCCCCTTTATAGTCATTGAAATATTGCTTTAATAGCTCAGTTTTTGATGTTTGATGTAATATAATTGTCATTAATTCAGTCTGGTCTTTTTCTTCTTCTATTTCCATCTGGCTTAGGTAGAAAGTAGTAGCTGATGTTGTTATCATTTGATTAGCTGAATCCTCAACGTATTGTATTTGAAGGCCTTTGATATCTTCACTCTTAATGTTGCTTTCTTTGGGTATTGTTGTTTTTTGAGTTGTAAGTTTTGTAGCTGAAGTTAGAGTTTGGACTTCAAGGTTCTCTGTAGGCTGCATTTGTTGCTCTTTGAAGTCTCCTATTTTGATGTCAGTTTCCACTTCTTCTATTTGTTTTTGGATTGTCAATTCATTATTTAAGGTCAAAGTTTAATTTGGTGGCTTTGAGTTGTCAGGTTTATCATGCAGATTGGCTTTAATTTGCTCGGTTATTGCCAAGATTGTGTCCAATATCAGTTTGTAATTACGTGGTGGGATATAGTCATCCATTTCGTTGGTATTTACAGCTAAATCTTCCATGGAGGCTATTTTAATAGGAGTCAATAATTTTCCACCTCCAATGTTCCTAAAAGTTGTTTTCAGTGCCAGGTGTTCCCACACTTATCTTTGAAGATAGTGTCAAGGACAGCTCTGTTATTCAGTCAGCTCTCACAATAGGCAAAAGGTTTACTTGCTATTCCAGGTTTAGCCACAAGATGTCATCAATAGCATATAAAATAAGTTGTGGAGTTCTTTTTTTTCAAATTAATATAAAGCTTTTGTATAATTAGTCCATTTTTTCCTTAATTCACATCTTAAACAGAAAATAGGGTAGTAGATCCCCATCAAAAATAGAAGCTTTTTAATAAGTAAAAATAAGATTGCTTAATTTCTTTGCTTAATCAGTTGGTGTTTTTTTCCTCGATGCTTTAAGGCTTAAAATGTTATTCCCCAAGTATACAAATGCCATTTTTTTCAAAAAAAAGGGAGAGGAAATTTCAGTAAAGTCCCACAGGAAGGCAGATAGAGGGATAAGAAAGGTAAGGTCTCACCCAGGTCCTCCAGATTGCTTTGTTGCGCTAGATGGTGCTTTTGGCTTTCGGCAGGGAACGGCTTAATGATCGGCCATCTTGATGGCCGATTTCTTCTTCGGGCCAAAGGAGCTGTTTCAGATTCAAGCGGATGGCTGTTTTGTTGTTGTTGTTGTTTCAAACACTGAACAAACAAAGCTTATTTTCTTATTTTTCCCTGATTATTGTTGTTACTCTGCAGTGAACTGTCTACAGTTCTCTGAATCTTTCTCAAAACATAGTGTCCAGAACTAACAGTACTTGATATGGCGTATGAAGACTGCAGAGTATAATGGAGTCTTCTATTGATACTGTGTGAAATTACATTTGCCCTTATTAACAGACATACTGTAGAACTGACTCATGGCTATTAAATGAAGGTAGTCTGCACTTAACATTGATAATGGTGAATGGTAACTCTGGCAACTAAGCAACACGGTCATAGAGTGCAATGTTACATGGCCATGCTGACGTACAACAGCAGTTGTGGCAGTCCCAGTTTCCATTGTTAGGTGAATCCTTTGCAGCTGCAGCATCCTGTGGTCACCTCCTGCCAGCTTCCCCACAGACTTTGCTTGTCAGAGATCGGCACTGAAAGTCACAAATAGCAATCATGTGATAGTGGAATGCTGCAACCATCATAATGGTGTGCTGATTCCAAGTGCTCTAATTGCAACCATATGGCAAAATCCATTACTATGTGGACCTATCATAAGACCCTCTTGCTCAGCAGTGTCATAATCTTGTATGTATGTTTTCAAGATTCTTTTTATGCATAATATTACCAAGCAGATAATTCACATCCTACACCTACAATATGCATTTGATTTCTCTTTGCAAGATGCAAGGATGCAAAAAATATTTGCATTTTTCCATGTTGAATTTGATCCTGTTATGTTCAGGCCACTTCTTTAACTTATCAGAACCATTTTGAATTTAGTTTCTGTCTTCTAGAGTGTTTGCTACTCCCAGCCCAGTTTTGTATCACCTGCAAATTCAGCATTTCCTCCATCTCTCCATTCTACCAATCAAAAAGGTGAAAATTGTTTCATAGACACTTGAGATAGTTTGCTATGTTTAGGTAGATCTCTGCTTTGATTCCCAAATCTACATCAACTAGATGATTCCATCAAAGTTCATTGAATCAAAGCATCCCTTCAAACTTTTGCATAGCCCTTTACCAATATTTAAGTGCATGCATTTCAATAAAATCCTACATGGCAATATATACCCAATATCACATAAATAGCTTTACTCTAGTTTCACAATAGTAGGATTGGCTTCCCTAGTCCTGCCTCAATTCCCTATAAAAAAATTACTGTGTGAAGTTTGGAAATTCCCTGTCAGTTGCTTGCTTCTTTGATTTTCAGTGCCTGCTCCCTTTTTTTACTCTTGGTTTTTCCATATTAACTTTTAAAAATATGTGGAATATTTCATCAAATTGCATACATTGCATATTGTACAAAATCTGGGAAAAAGAAAATAAAGATCCTGAATGACTTTATCAACTGACTTTCTTCTCAGAGACACTGTTACACTGACAACCATTAGGTAGAAAGTCACGTTTGGACTCTCTTTACTGAGAATGTTGTTGTTAGTTGCGAAGTCGTGTCCGACCCATCGCGACCCTATGGACAATGTTCCTCCAGGCTTTCCTGTCCTCTACCATCTTCTGGAGTCCATTTAGGCTCATGCCTACTGCTTCAGTGACTCCATCCAGCCACCTCATTCTCTGTCGTCCCCTTCTTCTATTGCCCTCAATCTTTCCCAGCATTAGGCTCTTCTCCAGTGAGTCCTTCCTCCTCATTAGGTGGCCAAAGTATTTGAGTTTTAGCTTCAGGATCTGGCCTTCTAAAGAGCAGTCAGGGTTGATCTCCTCTAGGACTGACCGGTTTGATCGCCTTGCAGTCCAAGGGACTCGCAGGAGTCTTCTCCAGCACCAGAGTTCAAAGGCCTCAATTCTTTGGCGCTCAGCCTTTCTTATGGTCCAACTTTCACTGCCATACATTGCAACTGGGAAGACCATAGCCTTGACTATACGCACTTTTGTTGACAGGGTGATGTCTCTGCTTTTTAGTGTGCTGTCTAGATTTGCCATGGCTTTCCTCCCGAGGAGCAAGCGTCTTTTAATTTCTTGACTACAGTCCCCATCTGCAGTGATTTTGGAGCCCAGGAAAATAAAATCTGTCACTACCTCCATTTCTTCCCCATCTATTTGCCAGGAATTGAGAGGGCCGGATGCCATAATCTTGGTTTTCTTAATGTTTTGTTTCAACCCAACTTTTGCACTCTCCTTCTTCACTCGCAACAAGAGACTCTTCAGTTCCTCTTCACTTTCTGCCATTAGAGTGGTATCATCTGCATATCTTAGGTTGTTGATATTTCTTCCAGCAATCTTAATTCCAACTTTTGACTCCTCTAGCCCTGCCTTTCTCATGATGTGCTCTGCATATAAGTTAAATAGGCAAGGCGACAGTATACAGCCTTGCCGGACTCCTTTCCCAATTTGGAACCAATCAGTGGTTCCGTGTCCAGTTCTCACTGTTGCTTCTTGGCCCGCATATAGGTTTCTCAAGAGACAAATAAGATGTTCTGGTACTCCCATCTCTTTAAGAACTTGCCACAGTTTGTTATGATCCACACAATCAAAGGCTTTAGCATAGTCAATGAAGCAGAAGTAGATGTTTTTCTGCAACTCTCTAGCTTTCTCCATGATCCAGCGTATGTTGGCTATTTGATCTCTAGTTCCTCTGCCTCTTCGAAATCCTGCCTGTACTTCTGGTAGTTCTCGATCCACATACTGCTGGAGTCTAGCTTGTAGGATTTTAAGCATAACTTTACTAGCATGAGAAATGAGTGCAATGGTGCGATAGTTGGAACATTCTTTGGCACTGCCTTTCTTTGGAATTGGAATGTAAACTGATCTTTTCCAATCCTGTGGCCACTGTTGAGTTTTCCAAATTTGCTGGCAAATTGAGTGTAGCACTTTTACTGCATCGTCTTTTAAGATTTTGAATAGCTCAGCTGGAATACTGTCACCTCCACTAGCTTTGTTGTTGCTCAGCTTTTCTAAGGCCCACTTCACTTCACATTCTAGGATGTCTGGCTCGAGGTCAGTGACCACCTCATTGTGATTATCAGGGACGTTAAGCTCATTCTTGTATAGTTCTTCTGTGTAATTTTGCCATCTCTTCTTAATCTCTTCTGCCTCTGTTAGGTCCCTGCCATTTTGGTCCTTTATCATGCCCATTTTTGCATTGAACGTTCCCTTCATCTCTCCAATTTTCTTGAAAAGATCTCTGGTCCTCCCTATTCTATTGTTTTCTTCTATTTCTTTGCACTGTTCATTTAAGAAGGCATTCTTATCTCTTCTAGCTATTCTTTGGAATTCTGCATTCAATTGGGCGTATCTTTCTTTTTCTCCCTTGCCTTTTGCTTCCCTCCTTTCCTCAGCTATTTGCAAAGCTTCCTCAGACAGCCATTTTGCTTTCTTGCATTTCTTTTTCTTTGGGATGGTTTTGGTTGCTACCTCTTGTACAATGTTGTGAACCTCTGTCCATAGTTCTTCAGGCACCCTGTCTATCAGATCTAATTCCTTAAATCTATTTGTCACCTCTACTGTATATTCAACGGGGATATGATTTAATTCATACCTGACTGGCCTGGTGCTTTTCCCTACTTTCTTCAGTTTAAGCCTAAACTTTGCAACAAGAAGCTCATGGTCTGAGCCACAGTCAGCTCCTGGTCTTGTTTTTACTGACTGTATAGAGCTTCTCCATCTTTGGCTGCAGAGCATATAGTCAATCTGATTTCTGTGTTGACCGTCTGGTGATGTCCATGTGTAGAGCCGTCTCTTGGGTTGTTGGAAAAGAGTGTTTGCTATGACCATCGTATTCTCTTGACAAAATTCTATCAGCCTGTGCCCTGCTTCATTTTGTACTCCAAGGCCAAACTTGCCTGTTATTCCGGTTATCTTTTGGCTTTAGCATTCTTTAGCATTCCAATCCCCCATGATGATAAGAACATCATTTTTTGGTGTTAGTTCTATAAGGTGCTGTAGGGCTTCATAGAACCGGTCAATTTCATCCTCTTCAGCACCGGTGGTTGGGGCATAGACTTGGACTACTGTGATATTGAATGGTTTGCCTTGGATTCGAACTGAGATCATTCTGTCATTTTGAGGATTGTATCCCAGTATTGCTTTTCCTACTCTTTTATTGACTATGAAGGCTACTCCATTTCTTCTGAGGGATTCTTGCCCGCAGTAGTATACCTGATGGTCATCTGAATTAAATTCACCCATTCCTGTCCATTTTAGTTCGCTGATACCTAAGATGTCGATGTTCAGTCTTGTCATCTCTTGTTTGACCACGTCCAGCTTGCCTTGATTCATGGATCTTACATTCCAGGTTCCTATGGAGAAAAAATCTTTACAGCATCGGACTTTCCTTTCACCACCAGACATATCCACAGCTGAGCGTCCTTTCGGCTTTGGCCCAGTCGCTTCATTCTTTCTGGTGCTACTAGTACTAGCCCTCTGCTCTTCCCCAGTAGCATATTGGATGCCTTCCGACCTGAGGGGCTCATCTTCCAGCGTCATATCGTTTTGCCTTTTGGTACTGTCCATAGGGTTTTCATGGCAAAGATACTGGAGTGGGTTGCCATTTCCTTCTCCAGTGGATCACGTTTTGTCAGAACTCTCTGCTATGACCTGTCCGTCTTGGGTGGCCCTGCACGGCATAGCTCATAGCTTCATTGAATTACGCAAGCCCCTTCGCCACGACAAGGCAGTAATCCATGAAGGGGTTACTGAGAATACAAGACCTTATATATACTGTAAATTGGAAGGAACTTGAACTTTTCCCTCATTTTATAATGTCCTAATTTTTACTGTTCTATTACTTCTGCAATACTGTGTAAATGTATCTTGTAATTTATGTCATCATGCACTTAAGAGTGGGTCATAGGCAAAAATCCAAGGTTCCAGTACAAGAAGAACTATTAAATAGATAAGTCATTATCTTTATCAAATGCAAACAACCATTTCTTAGTTCTTTTCTGGAATTTTCTCTCAATGTATTATTTCTTTTTAAGCTGAATTATTACCTGAGTCCTGATTTAAAACATGTCTGGAAAAAAATCCAAAGACATATCTTTAAATATTTAAATTGTGTAGCCCAATAGTCCAATCTTTTATGTATTAAAGTTAAAATGCAGGCCATTGATAACTAGTCAAGAATTTCAGTGCAACATAAGAGCACTAAACCTATGGTTAAAATCTTTTCAATTTAATCAAATAGAATTAAAATTCAGAGAACTCTTTTCAATAGATTTCTAGGGAATTTAGTTTGTGTGGAATAATCCAGCTCTTCATTGCAGGAGAGAATAGTAATAGTAGATAAGCTGTCAAAAATTATCACTTGTTCATATTCTGGGTGACAAACATGCCTATTAAGACACTGCCACTACAGATGAAAAAGATTTGGAGGAAAATTATCTGTTTCTGTCATTGTATGATTTTAAGCCCAGTCAACACAATAGGTTGATTTCAGTATCAGCAAAGAGGATCAGAGAGACCTTGGCAGAAAAGAAAATGCCATTGTACAAAGGAATCCCATATATTTTTTGCATTTGTCTTATATTTTATATCTAAATAAGATCTCAACCATTTTTCTTTTCATGGAATGGAATGTTAACTATTTTCAAGGAAAATAGCTAATCCGTCATCAACCAACATGGCTGAAGAAAGGCTAAAAGCAGGTAGTGGTCTGTTTTAATTAAGCAAAATTTAGACTTAGCAACGTTAGACATTTAAGAGCAATTCGGTAGTCAAACACATACTATTTGGAAAAGAAATGACCTTATATATGTCTAATATTATCTTTTTCTCTATGTTGAACAGATTAATTGAATAGGTCTGTATGAAGGTCTGAGATGGGAGAAATGTCTGTGGAGATTCTCATTCATCCAACGTATAGTTACCTCAAGGGTGCTTTATTAAAAGGCAAGTGGACGGTTTTTTCCTTGAGGAGGAGGAAGAAGAAAATGTTTTCCTTCTCATCCAAGAAGCTTCATCAGTTGTGATGCTGGGGAGATGGGTGGGAATGTACCTATCCTGCCATTCCTCCACCATTACAACTAATGAAGCTTCTTGGATGAGAGGCAAAACATTTTCTTCTTCCTCAAAGAAAAAAAACAGTTCAGTTGCTGTTTGAAAAAACACCTTTGAGACATGAGATGGGAGAAATTGAATAAGACTTATCTAAATGGAAAATAACCTAAACACCCTCCAAAAGAAATGAATTAAAAGCTTAACAGACACTATTATAGTCTTTCTTTTCAACATTTAACAAAAGTAGAGTAACTCTGTATATAAGTCAAATCTTATCTATTATGGTTGGGGGGGGGAATACCATAATAATAAGAGAGAAAACAATATATTTTCTATCAAAATACCTTGAACTGCAGCCACAGAATTGTGCTCAGATATCATAGATATGAAACTGGAATTCCAAAAATTATTTCTGGGCAATCCAAAAAAAGGCAAACATCAACAACAATGATTAAAAGTTATATTACCGCAGATATAGATAGATGGTGTAACTGGAGAAATGTTAAAATATGAATATATTTTGCTTTTAGTGGACTGTTGGAGCAGTTTCTTTAGCATGTACATCTATGCCTTACAATAGATAAAATGGCAATATTGTTTTGCTAGAGATAAAGAAGGATAGACAGAGCTAAAGCTGAAACTAGAGGGAAGGTTGTTCTTTTCTTTATCCCCAGAAGAAATAATGCAATGATTTACATACAAGAATTATTTTTATTCGCCCATTGGCCACAACTTTTTGAAGAATTGCTAATCACTGAGAACATTTTTCTAATCAATATGTAAGATTATCATCATCATCATCATCATTTTTCTAATCAACATGTAAGATATTATTATTATTTCTATTTAAAAACATGTTACTCTAATTAATTATGGAAAAGACTGTTCTTGCAATAAAGTAGTTGATTATATACTAGCCAACCTTCTTATTACATTATATCCTTGCTAGACACTGAAAAAAGTAGGCAAGATTACAAATTGGCCGGTCAGACATAAGGCCCTTTATGCAATATGTTAAACAAATGTAATTTATTCTACAAATTAAAGAAAGCCCAGATCTACATTAAGTGAAATTTCATTCATGTGGTAGAGTGTTTATTGCTCAGTGAACATTGGGCTTTCTGGATTTCCTTTATGGCATTTTTACTGTGCCATATCGTAACTCAAATCTCTGTGTGTATAGGCTGAATTATGTTTTGTCCTGCTTTTCAATAAAAATGTGCCCAGATTTTTATTCCTTGTAAGTAACTGATCCAGATCAATGCTTAAAGCAGACACCGTCTAATCCTAGTAATTAATTACTGTCTAAGGTTAAAGCACAATACAATTTTGCTAATTACTCACAGCTTGGGGGCCATTTTTTTCTATGCAGCCAACAACTGCATGTTTTTAATCCCCATAATAACAATAATGGCATACATCATTAACCCTATTTTATACTTTCTTAATTTTTTTATAATGCCAATAACAGAGATCATTAACCTCTGTTCTGTTTAACATCTAATCAGCCATTTTAGTTAAATAAATATCATAGAAAGCATTAAATATCACTTCGCTAAGCTAGCTTTGCTCTCCGGAGGGGAATTCTTTCTAATGCATTATATTAACATCCGTTTACTTCACAAGTGTCAAACCGTGAGTGGTAATGAGAAAATAGATACAGTATAATATATGGCATTAATGAAATTACTTCCGTTTTTGAGTTCTTTTTAAACCTGAGATATTTCACTCCACTTCAGTGTTGAACCAAACCATTAAAATTTTTGATTGAATTGTAGTTCAGGCTTTTACAAAGTTCAGAGTTTCTTTAAAACAAAGGTTTTTCATTCTAATTTCTACTTTTAACACTGATGGCATGTCTGTGTAGGAGTTGTAACTGAGAAGGCTTCTTGTTCTGTTTATCTCTATTAAAACCAGAATGTTAGATAAGATTACTTGTTTCCATTAACCTGCTGGGACTCAGTGAAAGGTCTCCATGTCCTATCCAAAAGGATTTTACTTGGAATTAAAAATATACATGCATGTATACTCATCACATAATTTACTCCAACACCTAGCAGAAAGCTGAAAAGGAATGAATATCCATTAACCCAATAAATTAAAGGGATGAGTTTAAAGAAATGAAATATAGCTAAATGTGGTTTATATCAACCATTTAACTATAATTCTCTATAGCTCTCTGTATCTGCTTCCATCACAATCATACCTTAGTTTATACATTGTCTTTTATTTTTAACCCCTGCTCCTTCCCTTCCTCCCTCCCTCCCTCCCTCTCTCTCTCTCTCTCTCACACACACACACACAAATTTTATCAACATTACCCAACCATTATTTTCTTGGACTTAACATTCCTCTCAGCCCACTCATTCTGCCTTCATAAATTTGTTCTGCAACTCAAGCTGCTTCATTCTATGTCTGTAACCGAAACACTTGAATATATGTCGTTCATACAACTCACTCAGTTTTGTATTCAGTTCATATTCATTCAGTACCTACTCATGGTCAATGCTGTCTCTTGTTTTACCACACATATGTCTTAAATAATCAAATTCTGCTCCGTTCGACTTATTTGTATTATTCTGTTTAAATGTCTAACTCATGTTCCCACCTAACAAAATGCTTAAAGTTCACTCTTATATACAATCATTTGTTCCTCATTTGCCAGACATTCATTTCTCACAACAAACTACTTTTTATAAGTATTTTCAAGACTTAAAATTTCCTTATCCATTTTCCATCTTTAGTAAGCATTCTAATAAGATATACAGATTCATCTAGTTCCTCAGCTCCTTCCAAATTATATGTAAGTTATCATTCATTCTATTTTCCTTATCAAAACAAATTAATTTTTGTCCATTCCCAATATTATAAATTAATGATTTTGATCCAGTGGTAGGTGTTCAAGGAGGTTGTTTGGGCAAAAATCCTTTTTTCTACTGCTTGACAAACATATGTCAGAAGCCTGGTGGTTCTTCTTGGCTTTTGCTGCTACAGTTCATATGAATTTTACTAAACAGGAACATACTTTTTTTCCCCTCTTCATTCTTATGCTTGGGCTGAAAGTGAATTATGGGAAGAATCAGATTGGGCTACTAGAGTTTCTGACTTTTTATTGTCAGAAGTAGGCAGTCTTTTGGATTTCCTTCTTTTTCTTAACCATATGTTTGAAGTTTCTGGAGCAACATACAAACTTGTGATTAGAGTTAATGAACCAAAGGTTTCTTTGTGATGGTGGTAAGAGGATTTACACAAGAGAATAAATAGCAAATGCAATCAAGATAAGTAAGTAACAATCAATAGAATAATAGTTCCATCTATCTTGATTTTTCCTTGATTCTGCCCTTTTGCCCTTCTAGCCCAATCAGTGGCCCCTAACTGAATTTACATAAGCCTTCTAGCGTCATAATGGTTTCTTTGGTCTACAAGAGCTTGCCTATCCAGTGAATTTTTTAAAAAAAATGAATGAAAGGGGATATGATGTTAATAGTAGCTCCTCTTTCCATACAGATTCTACTATTCTCTGAAAACCTGTTTCACAGAATTAAAGGCGATGTGGGTATTTTAAAGGGAGGATATAACTGTCCTTCCTTCTATCAGGATCTCCCTATCAGGATTCAGCAGTTAAAGATAGACACAGCTAAATTTGATATTACACCGCTAAATTTGTTTCCCAAAGATTTCAACAGAAGTCTCACATACACATTTCAGCTGGAAAAGAATCTTTGTAGCAAGCAGAAATAAAGCCAACAGTAGATTGCCCATTGCCAGTATAAGGTTGTGGATACCTTTTAAACCCAAGATAATTAAAACCCATACTTTCTCTTTCTGCCCTTCCCACGAATTAATAAATTAGCATAATGTTTCCTGCATCCTTGGTAGCCTTACAAATGAGCAGTTGTTAACTGTCTACCTCACTGCCTACTCTGACCCAAAAATCTTAACTTGCAGCTTACGTCTTACCCTTTTCCAAGACTACGAGTTCTGCTTCAAATTTCATTTGATATCAGTTGCATAAAAACTGGACTGAAAAAAAAACTGATTATAAAAATATCGATTAATTGTTTATCATGGTTTTTTTAAAAAAATAACTTATTATGCTAAAGATTAATTTCAGCAATATGTGAGAAAACCTGGTTGTTTGACTGATGAGAAGAAGAATTAAAGGAGGCAGTAATAGATATATAATGGATATATAAATGAATTATTTCACTTTTTTAGATAAAAGTAGTTTTATAGATTCCATTAAAATATTCACTAGATTAAAAATAAAATTAGGTTAATACGGAATTGGATACTGGTTTTAATGACAGAAAATTGAATGTTACACTAGGATATAAACAGCTTTTTAAAAGTCTTTGAAAAATAATATTATCAGGTCTGCTGCACATTTATATGAGAGAAAATAAAATGCTTCTTGAATTTTATTGGCTTAATCTATATAAAATTATAGATATATAATAAATTATTTTGCAATGTACTTTGTTATAAAGTGTTACTTTCCTTTTATTTGCCTGAACATTTATTAATCTGTACTATCAAATAATTGGTTGAAAAACCCAGGATCACTGAACTGAATATGTACGGTTTATGGGTAAGAGAAATTATCTGTGTACACACTAAGGAAAGGTTCCCATAGCAGTGTTAAAAGTTTTTTTCTAATACTCAATTGAATTTTCTCTTTCAAAATGCTGTTTTCTTCCTTTTCATGTATATCTCTCATATGAAATCATATTTCTTTCTTTCCTTTTTTTAAACCACAAAGATACTTTCATCTCTGCTTGCTATTTTTTTGCCTTCAGAGACACTCTGTCTTTTGTACTTTTATTTTTAAAGCCAAAGTGATCCATGGTCATCTTACTAACTGGGGTTGTCATGTTTTCAGGAAAGATTTAGTCTATGACTGGGCACTGAAAATTGTACTGGAGACTGCTGTATTTTGTTGGTGTCAAAAAAACAACAAACATTTGCCATTTTTCAGGAATTAAATTACAACGGTATTTATTGATTCAGTCCAAAATTGTGCACCTTTCAAATGTATCAGTCACAATAATAGAGAAAAGTCTAACTAGAATCAAACCTACAAAAAGTAGGGGTTTGGGAGGAAAGCTTCATATGGATGCTTGGCAAAATGGAATTTAAATTAAGACTCTGGCCAACAGGGGAAGCACTGACCATTTACTGTCCCAGTGTAAATTAGCATCCTCTATCAATGTGTTGTATTTACAATGGGGAAAAATATTCCCAAGTTACTATGACAGCAACCTATTACAAGGGGTCTTGTTACAGTGGTCTCAATGGTAGTGATATCTGCTTGATAACAAGTAGAAGTTTGTTTAAAAAAATTAACAAGAAGCTCCCACCCCTTGAGTGTTATTGCCAAAGAAGATTTACAGTAGCCTCTACATGACAGCCCTTCAAGGCAGAGCAAACTAGAAAACTCGTGCCATGTAGGTCATTGTTATCTTTATAGTAAAGCTTCAAAGTAAAGACGAAAGTTTGAATATGCTTCTCCTGTCCCTCCCTTTATCCTCTAATGAATTAGAGAGAGGCCTGTTTGAGATCTTTACCCACATTACATTCTGGGCCTAGCTTAAGCCCTTTTATCTGACTGTTCTTCTCCCTGTAATTCAAGGCCATTTCATCTGCTGGCACACTAGAATCCAGCATCACATGTTTCAGCTACTAGATACCTCAGGAAAGTGTCCCCAAACTTATTCTACCTTGATGTATTATTTATTGCAAAAATTATTGCAAAAATAGAGGTCATCAAGGGAGGAAAGCTTAAAGTACCAACTCTTCCCTTTCTATGTAAGATGGGTGGTTTACAAATGAGATAAATAAATAAAGGACTGGGAGAAAAGAAGCAAATTTTTTGCCTTCTGATTCTGGAATTGGGGGATATTTATCATCTGAGAAGAATTGTACTGCCCATTTAACTTTCCATAATGCTAAGAATTATTATTTTTTATTTAGATGGCTACTAGGATAATTGCAGAGCAGCTGGGCAACCATTTTCTGCGGTTTGGGTTGTATATTTGTTTGTTTGTTAATTAAATTTTTATGGTGCCCATGTCACTGAGTTTGAATTGAATGAAATTACTATCGTACGTGGTTTGTGTCCATATGTCTATATGCTATTATTTTCCTTTGAATGTTTAAAGGCTCATTTCTTATATAACTTCATAAAAAGGAAGTGCAATAGAGAGACTGTTCCTTTGGAATTTCTCATCCAAAGGCCTTTTGGGCACTTTCGGGTGTGAAATAACAATAATAAAACATTATTGCAAAAATAGAGGAAGCGAGTTGGGATTTTAATTGACTTTCAGGTTGTTTCCTCACCAAGTTCAACCTGAGGTGAAACATCGCATTTATGTCAAATTTTGCTGCAAGCAAAACAATAGAAGGGCTCTAAAATTAATGTAGGTGCCCAGTCAAAGGCCATACATAGCCATTAGTGGGAGTGCTGAGTTGAGATAATAGCACATTGTAACCATGAAAAATTCAACAGTAATTGCTATCTCATTCCTTTCCTTTCCTCTTTCTTTTCCTTTTCTTTTTCTTTCTTTCTTTCTTTCTTTCTTTCTTTCTTTCTTTCTTTCTTTCTTTCTTTCTTTCTTTCTTTCTTTCTTTCTTTTTCTTTCTTGAATTAACTACACATTTCTAAAATGGTCTGTTTACCATTCTACCCTACAGTAATGTAATGGGCCTAATTCATTATAAGTATTGGAATTATTGAAAAGCTTCTTTTAATTTTTGGCAAAATTTAACATAACAATATTGATAAAAATAGCAATAATAGAGTTGGAAGGGACCTTGGAGGTCATCTAGTCCAATCCCCTGCTTGGGCAGGAAACCCTATACCATTTCAGACAAATGGCTGTCCAGTCTCTTCTTAAAAACTTCCAGTGTTGGAGCATTCACAACTTCTGGAGGGCAGGTTGTTCTGCTGATTAATTGTTTTAGCTGGCAGAAAATTTCTCCTTAGTTCTAGGTTGCTTCTCTTTTTGATTAGTTTCCATCCATTGCTGGAAAATCATCATCAATCTTTCACCATACATTAGGGACCCTTATAACAAGCTTTTCCGGTTGCCTGAGGACTTGGATTCAGCATAAGGCCACCTTCTGGCACACAACTCATTAAACTACAGTAAGATAAGTGGAATGACATAACACAATGCTATTGTAAATTTGAAACTGTCTTTTTCACCCTTTCACTTAGGGTTTTGCAGCTTAAAATTACAGTGCTTGTTTTCTCAACATATAACAACTAGCAAATCCTTTATGTTTTTCGCAAAAAAAGAGAACATTATAGAATTCTAAAATAAACTAACAAACAGCAAATATTCTGTAGTAAATTACACAAGTCTCCAGGCATTTTAGTTCTGGTTTACAACAAGCCATTGTTGATATTATTTCTCACATTTCAATATTATGGTTTAGGACTCAAAAATCTGGACACAATTAGAGTTGACTAGCAAGCTTTTCATCTGGCAAATGTATTGGTTGATTTCAAAATCAGATATTATAGCTCCAGAGAACAACTAATTTGTTATCCAAAGATCACAGAAGTTGGATATTTCACACATAGTTTTATTTTGTTTCTTAATAAAATTAGCACTTTGATTGTAACATCATGTTAAACAAGGACATCAATACTGTAACATTTTTGCTGTTGATTCAAAGGTACATTTTGTTCCAAGTTTTAAGTCAATACATTTGCAAGACATCAGCAACACAGACATCAACAACACAGAGGTCAAAGGCAATGTGAGATTATATCTAATAGCATTATTATTACCAATGCATCCAGCCTTACATATAATCTTCAATAAACTGAAGATTAACTGTTTTTCTTCACATAAATAAAATATAATCATCCTGAAAATCAGTGAAGAGAAAAACCCCAGATCCATTACCTTGACTAAATATTCCCTTAGGCCATGTTGAATCCTTCGTTTTATTGACCTTAGAATGGGAACCAGCAGAGGAAGAAAGAGATCACACTTAAAGTAAAAAATTGAAGGTGTTGTTTTTTTTAAGAAGTGGGTGAACTTTTCTGCATTCAGGTCAATGAACACAGAATGTTATTTTTTTAAAAAAAGGCTTAATGAAAGAAGACAGTTTATGATTAAAGGATTATTTTTCTGGTTCTGTTATATTTCCATATCTTCATAATTAGGATTATGGGCATCTAATCCTGCAGTGGGTCAGATATTGTTATCATCCAGAACTGTGTGTCATTTGTATCCTTACAAATAGAAAACAATAATAATGCCAAAGCTGCATTGCCTTGATAAAACTATGGGTGGATGCATATCACAGATCATTTCCCATCCAGCTTTACAACACCCAAGAGTAGGCATTACTCTTGATTTTCTGCAGTGAAACCCCTTCGTAAAACATGAAATTTACAATACGTTAATTTTATCAAGGGATAATGTTTTGTAGGCAATGTATTATCTACTGACAGAAGGGGTGATTAGTCAGCTGCTATGTTTCAACCTGTTTCAAAGGCATCTCTAATCCCTGCCCTACAAATAGAGCTATTCGGAGGCCATAAAGCAGGAAACCAGTCTAATCAATTTGGCTTCATCTCCTCTTCTTTTAAAAAGTACTGTCATTGCTGCTGTTATTGATGAAGACTGCAGCCTTTCTTTCACATCCCAGAATTTGTTCCTTTACCAACACACATCTGTTTTCATCTTGAACTAGTCATACTCCATTTTTCTGGCTGCTTCAGCATTCAGCTTACCCTAAAAACCTGATCTGCTTTAGTATTAGTAAAATATCCCATATCATGAAGATTGATTATGGAAAGAAAAGACTTGCATGATGTAAGGTCACAATGCACCCATGGATTACCCAAGTAATTCCTATATTGGGAATAGAGAGATAGAGATCTACTTTCAGTGCTGGGAGTGGATATCTCCTCATTGCAATTAGGTCTTCAAGAATATCAGTGATGTGTTTACCTGGCCAAATGGGATGAAGCATGCCATGAGGATGGAACAAAATGATCTTTTTCCCTGGGGATATCACTTCCTCTTGAACTCAAACAGGCTGATTTTAAGTAGCATAATCCTGGGCTATCTTTCTGTATTCTGTTTCTTATTCATAAATCCAAGACACTCAAAAGTTCCCATTAACTTTTAGTGGCAGAAGAGGAAATACTAATCACTAGATGGTGGATCATATAATTCTGGATTTAATTAATTGAAATATGAGCAGATGATGTCCTGGCATCAACCACCTTTGGGAATATGGTCTTAATATTTCAAACTACATTCAGCCCTTATCCTGGAAATGGTTGTGATGTAATGTTGGCAGGATAGGGCATTGTACTCCTATATTTAAAACATCGAACAGAAATGTGGCTGCCAGATACTGTACACTGTGACTTCTGCATGCATACTGGATTCTTTTCCTTTGGTTATAGATCATAAAATGCTAAATAGTAGGACAAGATTTATTTTAAAAATGACTCCTTTCAGGAAATAGATATAGAATCATATTTGGCAGAAATGCTAGTTACCAGAGAATCATTGCAATTCTTGATAGCTTTCTATGAGCAGGCAATTAATTTTTAGGTAGAAGAGCATTCAAAAATGTGATTATTCACTTCGATTGGTTTATAGTGATAATGTTATTTAAATGCCAAAACAGTAACATTATTTAAATTGGATAAAACACTAAAATCAGAATGATAAAACAGTACCATGATTACAAAATACTATCATTTTGTTCAGCTTTGTGATTTGTTTTTTGAGTTTGTTATTCACATCCACATATTCTGATTGCAAGCAATTAAAGTTTTATTTTATTTTTTTACTGCAATATATACGTTTTACCACCTTCCTAGGTTTACTTTATTTATATTTATTCCATGCACATGCACTTATAAAATCCAGTTTATTTAAGTGCTTTGCCTATCGCTACTTTCCAGCACCAATCTGATTTTACCAAGCTATAGAGCAAACATGCCTTTTTTCATAACAAATAGGTATATTTTCTTCATCAGCATACTAATAGAGAAAGTGCAAACAATCTTAATCAGTGTGATTATGAATGCTTGGATTAGAAATACTATTCCTTGTTTTTTAAATGAAACTGGTTATCTTCCACATGTTTAGCTGTCCTCTTATTTGTAGGACAAAACAAAATATGAATTCTTCCATTCATTTTCTTAGTCCTCTGATACCCACTAATGCAGCTTAAGAGATCACATCTGTAATGTATTGGGCTTGCTTGTTAACACCACATGGTAATGGCTGGTAGGCTGCTAGAGCAGGGAGCTAGCTAACGGCTCCCAGCATCTCAGACAACCCGTCTCCAGCGCTGCCATTGGTTGCCCCTAGGCAGCAATAGGTTGCTTCAAACCTATTGGCTGCCACCTAGGGACCAGGGTATAAATTGCTGCATCTGCAGCCCTGTTCTCTAGTTCAGATCCTGCAAGCAATAAACCATGATCTTTGCAGAACTCACTCGCCTCATCTTCATTCCTGCGCAACGAACCCAGTACACAACAACATCCTTGCACAAAGATTGAGGCAATAGTTGGTCCCAGGTGTAAAATTTGTAATTCTCTGGTACAGTGGTTAGAATACAGTACTGTAGGCTACTTCTGCTGACTGCTGGCTGCCTGCTGTTCGCAGTTCGATTCTCACCAGCTCAAGGTTGACTCAGCCTTCCATCCTTCCAAGGCTGGTAAGCTGAGGACCCAGATTATTGGGAGCAATATGCTGACTCTGTAAACCACTGTAAAGCATTGTGAAGTGGTATAGCAATCTAAGTGCTATTGCTACTGCTATGATGTTCATGTTGCAATCAGGAAAGCTAGTGAACATGTCAACTTTATAACTTGTGTTCATACTGTAACATCTTTGTGAGCAAAGCACTAAATAAATACTTCCATTTCATGGGCATACTTCTTCTCCTGGACTGGAATTGTTGATGACAATTTCAAAAAATGTAATTCATTCTTCATTACTTTACAACTACCAAGCATTTTGGTGCAATTTGACAAACCTGAGATTAGATTAGATTAGAATAGAATAGAATAGAATAGAATAGAATAGAATAGAATAGAATAGAATAGAATAGAATAGAGCTGGAAGGGACCTTAGAGGTCTTCTAGTCCAGCCCCCTTCTCAAGGAGAACCTACACCATCTTAGACAGGTGAATATCTAGTCTCTTCTTTAAAATCTCCAGTGATGGAGTGCCCATGATTTCTGGGGGTAAGCTGTTCCACTGGTTGATTGTCCTCACTGTCGGGAAGTTTCTCCTTAATTCCAGGTTGTTTCTTTGATCAGTTTCCAACCATTGTTTCTCATCCTTCCATTTGGTGCTTTGGTGAACAACCTGGCCCCCTCTGCCTTGTGGAAGCCCCTCAGATACTGAAACACTGCTATTATGCCCCCCTATTTCTTCTTTTATTTAGACTAGCCAAACCCAATTCCCATAGCCGTTCTTCATATGTTTTAGTCTTCAGGCCTTTGATCATCTTAGTTGCTCTTCTCTGATTTTTTTTCCAAACTCTCAACATCTTTTTTTGTGATATGGTGATCAAAATTGGCTACAGTATTCCAGGTGTGGTCTTACTAGGGTTTTATAAAGCGGTAATAATACCTTGTGTGATCTTGATTCTATGCCTTTGTTTATATAACCCAGGATTGTGTTAGCACTTTGTTTTATTCATCAAAGTTAGTAAGTATTTAACACTGCTGGCTCATAGTCAAGTGATTATCCACTAGGACTCCAAGGTCCCACTCATAGTTACTGTTTTTGAGCCAGGTCTCTCCCAATCTGTATTTGTGCCTTTGGTTTTTCCTGCCTAAATGTAACAGTTTGTTTTTCTCCACATTGAAACTCATTTTTTGGATAGGGCCCATTGTTCAAGTTTGTCAAGATCTTTTTGGATCCTGAGTTTGTCTTCTGGGGTGTTGGCTACTCCTGCCAGTTTGGTGTCATCTGCCAATTTGATGAGTTTCTTCAAGTCAATTCAATAGTTTTATTTATTAAAATAACTAGTCAAAGCAATAGTATGTGGTAGGTTTAATCTGTGGATATTTTTTCTTCCTTTAAGTTAGAATTCTGCAACATAATCTAAGATTAATTTGTACCAAGGGATAGATATCTTGGAAAATTTAACTGTCAAAATCATTTACAATTAATGTGTAATAAACACAGGGCTTTCAAAACACAAACATTGGATTTAAATTTAGATATAGAGGAAAACATGCTACATGTGCACAGATATTAATAGCTTCTTATTAAACACTGTGATATTAAATAATCTCAAAACAGAGAAGCATTTGGAAGAAACCATGATTCAGTCATGTCATAAAGTAAGTAAAGGTAAAGGTAAAGGTTCCCCCGCACATGCGTGCTAGTCGTTTCCGACTCTAGGGGCCGGTGCTCATCTCCGTTTCAAAGCCGAAGAGCCAGCGCTTGTCCGAGGACGTCTCCGTGGTCATGTGGCCGGCATGACTAGACGCCAAAGGCGCACGGAACGCTGTTACCTTCCCACCGGAGTGGTCCCTATTTTTCTACTTGCATTTTGACGTGCTTTCGAACTGCTAGGTTGGCAGAAGCTGGGACGAGTAACAGGCGCTCACTCTGTTACGCAGCACTCGGGATTCGACCCGCCAAACTGCCGACCTTCCGATCGACAAGCTCAGCGTCCTAACCCACTGAGCCACCGCGTCCCTTCTGTCATAAAGTATAGAATCCCAATTTCTCTATTGCCCAATAACTATATACCTTTGAAGGCATACTAGTTAAAGAAAGATTGAAGACTAGAGCACCTTTAATAAAATAATAATAATCCAAGGACATAGACATCATAATGGAAAAAATATATATTTGTAGAGAAAGACATCATTTTCCTGTTTTTCTGGAATATGGTTTCAGAAGAAAAGGAGATCCTATTTCTGTATTTTTAAACAAAAATGTAAACACAAGACTCCAATGTTCCTCTTTAGCCAGGATAATTAGCTCAAGAAGTTTTAACAACATAACTAGTACATACCAGATAAGAGAGTAACAATGAGTACTTTGTTTTATTCATCAAAGTTAGCAAGTATTTAACAGAAAATAAACAGACAGAAAATGTGACTAAAAATAAGAAACAGATAGAAAATGTGACCAGAAACATAATTATACAACTGTGTGAAGCAGAACTGAAAATAAAAGAAACAACCCTGATGCTTCCTCTATCAATTTTACTCTACTGGTTCCAGTTGTCCCAATTTTGGGGAAACGCCTCAATGTGCCCCTACAGCCCTTGCTAGTTCCAGATTAAGGAATAAAGAGAAACGCTAGTTGTTTTTTCTGATCTGAATCCCATGCCCTATTCTCTTGTCTAATGAGAGAACAAGATAGTGCCTTTCTGAAATCAATATAAAAGTATTTTATATTAAAAGTTTTAAGATGGAAAAGGATATTCCATTTCTTCCTAATAAGCAATACTGAATGAGTAGAAAACTGGCAAAGTATTGCAAAATGATTGTTTATAACTCAAATCTTCAGATCTGGATACATTTTAAAAACTTGTAGGGAGAAGTTACACAGTTGTCTTTCAAACATTTCCATGTTTTATCTC
Source organism: Vipera ursinii (assembly GCF_947247035.1). NCBI lineage: Eukaryota > Metazoa > Chordata > Lepidosauria > Squamata > Viperidae > Vipera > Vipera ursinii. Next base: position 61,886,454 of record NC_139512.1, read on the forward strand.
TATGAACACTGGCACTTTACCATATTCAAGACTTTAGAAAAACTTTAGAGTAGGTGGGATATCATAATAGTATTTCTGATTAATTTATAGTCCTACATCTTGAATATATTCTATCTACTGTGAAATGTATCGGAGACGACATGTACTGAAGGAAAATTATTTAGGAACAGTATAAATATAATTTAATTTATAAGGCCTGAAAAAAAGAATAATTACCCTAGGTTTTGGGATAAATACACAGAATAGACAGAAATATTGTTAGAGATTTTCCTAGTTTTTGCCTTAATTAGCTCATTTGGCTGAATTTGTCATCAATCACTTTAGATGTATATTTCTTGAGTTATATGTCTTTTACATGATGAGAAAAAAACTGCTTTCCAAATATGGCCACTGTCTCCAAATATAATTACACAGAATGCTAATCCTTAGGTGGCATTTTCAAATATATGGTTTGTGTGTTGATTACTTCTCTGAAAATTATTAGCTCAGCACAATTATTTTGATTTATGGCCAGAAAGAAGCTAGTTCACATTGGTTCCTGGAATAAAACAGATCACTAAATTCTGAAAATATCATCTGTGCTTTGTTTTAGTAACGTTTAATAATTAAGAATCTGCTCAAAAACAATGGAAGGCAATAGATCCTTGCCCCATTTTTTCATCTCTCATAAACAAGTCACCCTATGATTACTGTGTCTGCATGTCCTCTAGATCTTAAGAATTTTGGTTTCCTTTTTTTCTTTCTTTTTTGTATATGAAAAAAATTCACACCATTGAATGCAATGATGAACTTTTCTTTTATGTGCACATGCAGCCAATGCGTAATACATTAAATAATTTCTACACCATGTGACTGCAACTTGTGATTTTACGGCTGTCTTGTCCATTGATTCTGCTTCTCGAGAGCTGGTTGTGACCACAGGACATCGAGATGGTCCTAAACACTTGCTAACTGCAAACAATCCAAATATTGACCATGTGACCAAGAGATGCTGCCACAGTCATAAGTGAAAGGACTCATTGTAAAATCACCTTTTCAGGGCAGTTGCAACATCAAACGGAACAGTTGCTAAACAGGACACTTGTTAAGTGAGGTCTGTCTTTACCCTCTTATATAAATGAGACATCACAACTACACATTTTAAAACAGGTCGATGTGCATAATTTCTTCCTCTTTTTCCCTCTACCTCATGCAAAACAAATCTACATTATTTATTCATCAGCAGAGTATTCCCAAGAATCACTCTTCCATCCTAAATAGCATTCACTTGGCTTCAAGGCATGAGCCATGTTCATGTTGTAAATACATGAGATGTTCTCTTTGGCAATAAAGGAACAGAGAAATTTAACATACAAGGGTAATAATTTGGCACACTGGTAAGTCATACTCCCTTGTGAGTCTATGTACTGTTAAATCATTCTCTACTATTACTGCCAAAGCTAAGAGAGCAGAAACCAACTGTCTGCTTTAATTCTCCCATGTCTCCGTTTTGCACTTGAAAGAAACTGTTAATACCTATACAATTAAAATATTATTGTGGGCTAATTTTTCCTCTTATTTTGCATGTTAAATTGGTTTCTTAGATAGTCAAATAACCCTGGGTAGTAAATCAACTTGACATTTGAAGATGGAAATAACTCTGTAGCTACTTTATTAGTCACAACTAATATAATAGCAGACATCAATTGATGTGCTTGTGATTTTTCAGTGGTGAGCTTCCCCTGGGTAGGTGACTTCTGTTTTTCAACTTCATTCTCAGGATGCATGAGAATTTCTTTTACATTTCTTTGGATAATGCATTGAAACTGACTTTGTTGATGAAGGTCATTGCAGCTGTTTTTGGTTACACATCTTTCTGACACTTCCTTATTCTCATATTTGACAATTTGGAGATCTCAGATGGAAGATTTCTTGCTTTGGGAATGTAATGGATTATCAGGGAAGTTGTTCATTCCTGGAATGATAATTGTGTAATGTAAGACTGATTGCTTCCTTTGGACCAGTGGGCATTGTGATTGACCATTGGCTCTCCCTTCTATTCCCACATCTATAAGGAAAAATCATTTCTTAGACGTTATGCCTATGTAAACTAAATTGTTGCACAATTTTTGACTCTGCTGTTTCTCTGTATTCCACCTGGTTCTTATTGAATAAGCCAGAAAGGAAGCACATGTAGCACAGTATAAGGTGATCTAGAGACAAATAAGGATAGTAAGAATTACATAATCATACCCAGCACAACAAACTGGATTTGGAGCATGCTAAAGGCAAGAACAGCACCAAAAAATAGCTGCTCTATCAGCAAATCACATGATAACATACACGCTCCTCTTTCTGCCCTAAGTTAGATATGTTCCCTGAGATATATTACCTTTTTCCTTATTTCTTCTTGCAAGCCACTTCCAAAATCTTCCAAGAAAACTGAAAGGACTTGTACATGCACTTGTCAGGAATAGGCTGTAATATGCAGTCTCCAACAATGACTCAATGGTATTAGACATCACTAATCCAGAGATAGGAAGGAAAAAATATTGAGGAAGAAATACTGCAAAATATTTCATTTGTAATTGGAACAAGACAGTTCCCTCCCCCATATACCCTAGTGAGAAAATGATATGGATTTACCATAGTTGTCTCTAGCCAGTCTGTGCTAGAACAGAGAATGGGATGAGAGAGGTTGGCCGCATTATACCTGAAGATCAATACATCAGTGTAGTATTTGAAACCTGCACCCTGATAGTATGAGGGACAATAATAATAATAATAATAATAATAATAATAATAATAATAATAATAATAATAATAATAATAATAGCAGCCTTGGGTGCAATCCCAAAACAACTGGAGCACCACTTGAACACCATTGGCATTGACAAATTCGCCATTAGTCAATTGCAAAAGGCGGCCTTACTAGGAACTGCTTCCATCCTGCGACGATATCTGTAATACCATCAAACATTCACATCTGCCTATCCCAGGTCCTTGGTAAGGACTCGATAGGTAGACAAAAATGCCAAATCCAGTCTAAACATCTGGCTGACTGTGCAATGAATAATAATAATAATAATAATAATAATAATAATAATAATAATAATAATAATAATAATAATAATAATAATAATAATAGAGTTGGAAGGGACCTTGGAAGTCTTTTAATCCAACCCCTGCTCAGGCTGGAAACCCTATACCATTTCAGACAAATGGTTGTCCAGACTCTTCTTAAAAACTTCCAGTGTTGGAGCATTCAAAACTTCTGGAGGCACATTGTTCCACTGATTAATTGTTGTAAACGTCATGAAATTTCTACTTACTTCTAAGTTGCTTCTCTCTTTGGTTAGTTTCCATCCATTGCTTGTTGTCCTGCCTTCAGGAGAATAGCTTGACTCCCTCTTCTTTGTGGCAATCCCTAAGATATTAGAACATTGCTATCATGTCACCCCCTATCCTTCTCTCCATTAAAGCAGACATACCCAATTCCAGCAACCGTTCCTTATATGTTTTAGCCTCCAGTCCCCTAATCCTCTTTGTTGGTCTTCTCTGTGCTCTTTCTAGAGTCTCCACATCTTTTTTACATACGGAAGACAGGGAACCCAATGAGGCCATGGTGGCACTCACCCAAGATCAAGTAAGCAAAGACCCAGTTTTTGAAAGCAGAACCTCATTTTCTTCATACCCAAAGAATTGAAATGTACTTAAAACTATGAGTACTGTGACATATGACTAGAGAAGTCAATTCGCATTCCCAAAGCATTTCAAAACTAAAAACAAAACAAAACAGATAAATAGACTATTTCAAATTTCTCTTAGTGATAAAAACCATGTTTAAAAAAATGTTCATTGATGTTTCCCCAAAAGACTGAAAAGGCTGTACCAAAGCTTTCAACATATTAATAACTAACTTCAAAGCAGCAACTGACCTTTGTTTTTCCTGCAATATTTTACATTTGAACCTACTAATTTTATGGTGACATTCATTCCATGCAGACTAATGGGAGCTCAGCAAGGTTCTCAGCACAGAGAATAAGAGACTGGCATAAAACACATCAAATGGCAGTATAAACAATAACAATTATCCTTTCAGATGCTTTTTCACTGTCTTTCATCCTACCCCTAACCAGAGGCAATACATGGGCATTTGGAGTTTAAAAGATGGATGATGCTAAATTAATAAAAACAAGGGAAGGGTTAAGTACCAGGTGAAATTGAATAGCATCTAAAGATTATTCCAGAAATCAATAAAAGAAAATGAACAAAAATCACAATTCTACATTGCTGTAAGATTTCCTGATTGACAGACTTTACTTGGATCCAGATCTAAGTATTTTCATGATGACCTCCAAATAAGCTGGGACTTATTATAGTGCCCCAAATTTCTAGCTAGAGCAATCTGCAGTAAGCTATGGAACCCCAAATTATTCTTTTTCTAACCTAGATATTATTATAATGATATTATGCAAATCAGAACCTGTGTTCCATGTTCAAGGCATGCAAAGCACTGTGTCACCTACCTTCCCCATCATTGCAAATGCCCAGTAACGTAACCTAATTATGTTTCTTCTATATGGTAGCTAGAGAAAGGAGATGAAGATTGAGGCTGTGAGAATAAGCTCTTGCCAAAGAGTAAATTTTCCTTTGGTCCTTTGATTCCTGTAATTTAATGGATTGTGTCTATAGAGTTTTCTTAGAAATAACAGGAAGTAGTTTGCTTCCCAAAAGCTGAGAAGATGTAACCATGCTGCTCATGGTGAACATCACCTTTGTCAATATAGGCATTTTTCTGCACAATTTCCCCAAATATGTACGTTTTTGCATAGAGATATGTTAAAAATATTAGTGCACTGTGTGAATTATGTGGTCTTTGATTGGTTACTCTGAATTAAGTTTTACTGTTTCACGGCATATTGCTCTAAGTGAATTTCTCTGGCATCTCAGTACACATGGGTGGTTCAAATGATAGCCCACATATGGCCTTATCTGCATGAAACAAACTTTGATGTTGTCTATATACAAGTGATGATATTGAGACATATGAAGATGCATCTCAGAGAGGAGAAACAAGAATACGTATAAATAAACCAACAAACAGATTGGAATCCTCTGGGAGATTTGTTTGAGAATTACAAGTGTCCCAAAGGAACAAGGGAGAAACTAAGTAGAATCCCAAAGACAATCTAGAAAAATGACACTGTAGGAAACTAAAGGCAAATTTAAGTTATAGTGATACAATGCAATAATCTTCCATCTTTGCACCTTGCAGATGTGCTTGATGGCCATACCTATTTATCAAGTGATAAATTTACTGATGAGGCAGAATAGATTCTGTTACTGGATCCACTTGGTTCTGTTGTTCTAATTAACAGCTGAATTTGGGTTTTTTTTTTAAAAAATAAAAGTTTTTATACTTCTGTTCTATTTATAAAATTCATGTTACCTTTAAGAATGGGTTTAATAGCTACATATATAGAATCCCTCAGTAATTATTTTATGATCATGTGCAAGTTAAAAAAAAGGCAGACCTGAATAGCAATCATATTAAGACAACGAATCTAGTGGGTCCTTGATTTTCTCTTTGTTATTTTATTAGCGTAGTTCTTGATACTTTAATATTCAGAAAGAACTTGTACAAAAAGCTAGTCTCTTGTTTCTGAAACTCAAAAATATAGTTTATTAAGAAATGCTGACTAAACATCAAATTGTCTCTACTTTCTCTTTCTTTTAATACCTGAAATATTGGAAATTAATTATAAGTATTTCAAGCATTTTTTTTACAATTGTCTCATGCATTTTCTGCTCTAATAAATAAAAAAGAAACCAATGATCCAGCAAAAGAATCCTACTTAAAGATAAACATTTTCTGCTTGAGGTACTAAAAAACAATAAAGTTTATTATCAACATTTCCCTTGCATACCACAAGGTTTTTGTGGATATCATTTTACAACTGTCAGCTCTCAGTTGAAATGATGCAGTTGACAGATGAGAATCTTAAAAATGCAACTTCTTTCAAATATTCCAAATGAACAAGAGTGCCTAATTTGGCCTCTGTTGAAAACAGCAAAAGGGCCTTGTGAGTATGCAATTTTATTTCACTTTGTTTAGTGTATGCATCGTATGCAGAAAGAATTTTTAATGGTTCTCAACCTGTTCCACTGTTAAGTCTACTGAACAGAAAAAAATTCATTAAGTGTGTGGTAGTTCAAACAGCAAGCTACAAATAGAATTCCTTTTTTCACCCTGAAATATAAATTTATATTTAAAAGGTAAAGGTAAAGATTCCCCCGCACATGCGTGCTAGTCATTTCCGACTCTAGGGGCCGGTGCTCATCTCCATTTCAAAGCCGAAGATCCAGCGCTTGTCCGAGGACATCTCCGTGGTCATGTGGCCGGCATGACTAGACGCCAAAGGCGCACAGAACACTGTTACCTTCCCACCGGAGTGGTCCCTATTTTTCTACTTGCATTTTTACATTCTTTTGAACTGCTAGGTTGGCAGAAGCTGGGACGAGTAACAGGCGCTCACTCTGTTACGCGGCACTCGGGATTCGACCCGCCAAACTGTCGACCTTCCGATCGACAAGCTCAGCGTCCTAACCCACTGAGCCACTGCGTCCCATAAATTTATATTTATATTGTGCTAAATGATAAATCCAATACATTTTCTAGCATTTAGTTATTTCAGTTTCAATTATATTTTTATTATAACATGTCAACATATTAATTCAAAACACTGAAAAATAAAAAATAAAAATCTTAAAGGTGGTCATTGACATGCAGAATGTAAAAAAATATATAAGCACATCAGTTTAAAAAAGCAGGGACACAGTTAACTTTTCCAAATAACAATAAGAGAATTGCTCACAATTCAGTTGCACTTTACAGTGAATTATATTCTGCTTTGCCACCTATTTTGTGTGGGGGGGTGTGAGTGTGTGTGGGTATGTTTGAAGTATTTTTTAAAGTATGTATATATGGAAGGAAGGAAGGAAGGAAGGAAGGAAGGAAGGAAGAAAGAAAGAAAGAAAGAAAGAAAGAAAGAAAGAAAGAAAGAAAGAAAGAAAGAAAGAAAGAAAGAAAGGTAGAGAACCACTTAGTGAATAACGATCCGAGGCAAGTATGGCAGGGACTGCAGCACTTAACCAACTATAAGGGCAGCACGAGGAGCATGGTAAACACCGATGCCTCCTTAGCTGAGGAGCTGAATATCTTCTTCACCCACTACGAGGTTAAAAGACCAGACCCCATAGCCTTTGCTGGCCAGCCTTCTGACTCTCAGCCACTCACTCTGTGTGAACACACCAAGTGAGAGCTGTATTGAAGGCTGTGAATCCCAGCAAAGCCGCAGGCCCAGATGGGGTGCGGGGGATAGTGGTTAGGAATTGTGCTGATCAATTAGCAGGGTTCCTGACAAGGATTTTTAACATCTCCTTGCAAACGGCATGTGTACCATCATGCTTGAAAGCAGCTACCATTGTCCCAGTCCCCAAGAAAACTGCAGTTGAGTGCCTGAATGACTACAGACCTATTGCATTAATGTCTGTACTCATGAAATGCTTCGAAAGATTGGTTCTCCAACATCTTAGGACATACCTCCCACTGGACTTTGATAAACATCAATTTGCCTACAGGGGAAATAGGTCGACAGACGATGCCATAGCTACTGCTTTACACTCTGTAGCAAGTCATCTCGAGAGACCTGGAAGTTATGTCAGGATGCTTTTTGTTGACTACAGCTTGGCTTTCAACACCATTTTGCTGAGCACTCTCATCGAGAAGCTGACTGAATTGAAATTCTCCCCCGCCATCTGTGATTGGATTCAAGACTTTCTTAGGGATCGGTTACAAACAGTGAGGGTCGGGTCTGCTTTGTCCACCCCCCTGAAGCTGCACCGGCATGCCACAGGGCTGTGTGCTTAGCCCCTACCTGTACTCTTTATACACTTATGATTGTGTATCAACTGACCCATCCACTGCGATAATCAAGTTCGCAGATGATACAACTGTGGCGAGTCTTATTACAGGTGGGGATGAGACAGCATACAGGACGGAGGTACAAAAACTATCCATATGGTGTAGTAACAACAACTTGCACCTAAACATCGGCAAGATGAAAGAGATGGTGTTAGACTTCTGGAGAAAAAAGGAGGAACCTGCCCCACTTTACATCGGGGAGGACTCTGTGGAGAGAGTTTCCTCCTTTAAATTTCTGGGAGTCTACCTCTGTGAAGATCTGACCTGGAAAGTTAACACAACCCAGGTGGCTAGAAAGGCCCAACAGAGGCTTCACTTTCTTCGGGTCTTACGGAAGAACAGGGTAGAACAACAGCTAATGACCCTCTTTTACCGGTCTACTATAGAGAGCATCCTCTCATATAGTATTGTGGTTTGGTATGCTGGTCTGACAGCCACGGACAGGAAAGTATTACAAAGGGTAATGAGCACAGCACAAGACATTGTGGGTTGTCCCCTGACACCACTGGATGACATCGCCAGGGCTCGTTGCCTTGGAAGTGTGAGGAAGATTCTCAGGGATGACTCATACCCTGGACGGTATCTCTTTACTCTCCTACCATCCGGTAGGAGATATAGGAGTATAGCCAGCCATACCAACAGGCTGAAAAATAGCTTTTATCCATGGGCTTAGACTTTTAAATGGGATATAATCTCTGTGAACTTATGCAGAATTGACTTGGGAGGCCGGTGTGTGGTGTAGTTGGTTCACATGGTGTGGTAGGATGGAGGGTTTGTTGTCACTGTGTGTTCGGGGGAGAGAGCACGGGGGAGGCTCAGCTAATTTCAATGTACACATGTACTTTGACAATAAAGGATGATGATGATGATGATGATGATGATGATGGTGATGATTGTTGTTGTTGTTGTTATTATTATTATTATTATTATTATTATTATTATTATTATTATTATTATTATTATTATTATTATTATTATTATTAAAGAAACCAGACATTTTCTTATTGGGGAAATCATTTAAAAAAGATGTATGGAAGATTGATTTTATATAAAGTAACTGCCACAAAATTATTATATGCAAAACAATAAGGACATATGGAAATACCCACATTAGAGGAATAGATTGTAAAGATGACAATTTAGCAGAAATGAATCTGACTGACAAATGGAAAACTGATAAACCATTTATGGAATTTTTGCTAAAAATAAAAAAAAGTGCATTGGTGATTTGTGGATTTGATTATTGAAAAAACAGTTAAATATGGCACAGAAGGCATCTCTGTAATCTATGAGGAAAGAGGGATAATAACTTTATTTGCAAATGCTGCAAAGAACTTTGGAAGTTGCTTTAATTTTTTTCTTTTTCTTTCTTTAACTAATGTCAAGTTTCCAACGGAATGAGCTTTTCAAAGGACTCTGAGGCATTGTTTACCCTGAAAGTCTTTTATTAGCCCTATAACATTGGCAAATCTTGCTAAGACAAGTTGGAGTCTGAATTCCCCTCCTCTTAGCACAATACATTAACCACAATTCTCCTCCCTTTCATTGCTGTCATAAATCACATTCTCCAATTAATTTGAAGGGTCAGTTTTCCCTTCTGTTAGACAACCCGCCAAATTCTTAACTTTTCTTATTTCATAACAGCCTTGAGAGACATTCTTCTTCCTCCCTCCCAGCAATAACTAATTCTAGCTTTAACAGTAACACACAAGTTTAACATATGAAATAGCTGCTTATTCATCTTTTGTCAAAGCAAGAACATTCAATGTTAACAGCGTTGACAACTAGATTGCTTTCTTCATTTTTTCTTTTCCCTTTTTTCTTACTCTATTTTTTCTTTATATATTTTCTTGTTTATCTTTGATCTATATAAAAGTTTTCAATACAATTTCCATGTGTATGTGTGTGTGATCAAATCTTCAAGATTCAAGAGTGAAGACTTCTATGTATTTCATTGCACTTTGCTAGCACATGTTATTTTTATTTTTATGGTTGTTCATGGATCAAATTACAATAACAATAATATCATTACATTTACTTGTGATGAAAATTATAAACCAAAGAAACGAATACGATTTTACATCTCGCACTGTTGATTTGTCCTGATTTTTTTTCCTTTGTTCAAGGGTGACTTCAACCATCATAGAAAAGTCTGATAGTAAAGTCATTCGGAGATCCCTTTTGAGTAATTGCAAACTATAAAAGAAGAAAATACTCCAGACAAACCCAACAGCATGTCATGTATAATCTTAATGAAATAGAAGGATTCTAATCAGAAGTAATTGTTATGGATTGCTGATAAAAATGAAATTATGTATTATATAAATTCCCATTAATTTTACCCACATGATACAAACACGCATGCACATGAACATACACATGGCTACAGATACACTTTTCAGGTTTTCAAATTAATTTAAACCAAAATGAAGCTCAGAGCTGAACTCTGTATATTTCCTCAGTATTTCATATTTTTTCTCATTTCATTCATGTGGCATGTATACATGTACATGGGAACCTTAGCATTCAAGGTTACAAGATGGTTGGAATATTCAGTTACTTAGACCAGCAGTTCCTCTTACTTTTTCTTAAGATATTGGTGTTGTTAAAATAGCATACCTCAAGCCATTTATGTCAAAGATGTAATGGTATAATCATGAACTGGCAGCATTGGGCTAAACAGCCACAACATTAAAGGAAGAGTTACTATGTCCTACATTTAAATGATGCTCCAACATTGGAAGTTTTTAAGAAGAGACTGGACAACCATTTGTCTGAAATGGTATAAGTTTCCTGCCTGAGCAGGGAGTTGGACTAGAATACCTCCAAGGTCCCTTCCAACTTTTATTATATACACACACACACACACACACACACACACACACACACACACACACACACACATATATATATATATATATATATATATATATATATATATATATATATATATATATATATATATATATATATATATATACATACATACATACATATCCCCTTCATGGATTACTGCCTTGTCGTGGTGAAGGGGCTTGCGTAATTCAATGAAGCTATGAGCTATGCTGTGCAGGGCCACCCAAGACGGAAAGGTCATAGCAGAGAGTTCTTACAAAACGTGATCCACTGTAGAAGGAAATGGCAACCCACTCCAGTATCTTTGCCATGAAAACCCTGTGGACAGTACCAAAAGGCAAAATGATATGATGCTGGAAGATGAGCCCCTCAGGTCGGAAGGCATCCAATATGCTACTGGGGAAGAGCAGAGGGCTAGTACTAGTAGCGCCAGAAAGAATGAAGCGACTGGGCCAAAGCCGAAAGGATGCTCAGCTGTGGATGTATCTGGTGGTGAAAGGAAAGTCCAATGCTGTAAAGATTTTTTCTCCATAGGAACCTGGAATGTAAGATCCATGAATCAAGGAAAGCTGGACGTGGTCAAACAAGAGATGACAAGACTGAACATCGACATCTTAGGTATCAGCGAACTAAAATGGACAGGAATGGGTGACCATCAGGTATACTACTGCGGGCAAGAATCCCTCAGAAGAAATGGAGTAGCCTTCATAGTCAATAAAAGAGTAGGAAAAGCAATACTGGGATACAATCCTCAAAATGACAGAATGATCTCACTTCAAATCCAAGGCAAACCATTCAATATCACAGTAGTCCAAGTCTATGCCCCAACCACCAATGCTGAAGAGGATGAAATTTACAGGTTCTATGAAGCCCTACAGCACCTTATAGAACTAACACCAAAAAATGATGTTCTTATCATCATGGGGGATTGGAATGCTAAAGTAGGAAGCCAAAAGATAACCGGAATAACAGGCAAGTTTGGCCTTGGAGTGCAAAATGAAGCAGAGCACAGGCTGATAGAATTCTGTCAAGAGAATACGATGGTCATAGCAAACACTCTTTTCCAACAACCCAAGAGACAGCTCTACACATGGACATAGCCAGATGGTCAACACAGAAATCAGATTGACTATATGCTCTGCAGCCAAAGATGGAGAAGCTCTATACAGTCAGTAAAAACAAGACCAGGAGCTGACTGTGGCTCAGACCATGAGCTTCTCATTGCAAAGTTTAGGCTTAAACTGAAGAAAGTAGGGGAAAGCACTAGGCCACTCAGGTATGAATTAAATCATATCCCTGTTGAATATACAGTAGAGGTGACAAATAGATTTAAGGAATTAGATCGGATAGACATGAGTGCCTGAGGAACTATGGACAGAGGTTCACAACATTGTACAACAGGTAGCATCCAAAACCATCCCAAAGAAAAAGAAATGCAAGAAAGCAAAATGGCTGTCTGAGGAAGCTTTGCAAATAGCTGAGGAAAGGAGGGAAGCGAAAGGCAAGGGAGAAAAAGAAAGATATGCCCAATTGAATGCAGAATTCCAGAGAATAGCTAGAAGAGATAAGAATGCCTTCTTAAATGAACAGTGCAAAGAAATAGAAGAAAACAATAGAATAGGGAGGACCAGAGATCTCTTCAAGAAAATTGGAGAGATGAAGGGAACGTTTCATGCAAAAATGGGCATGATAAAGGACCAAAACGGCAGAGACCTAACAGAGGCAGAAGAGATTAAGAAGAGATGGCAAAATTACACAGAAGAACTATACAAGAATGAGCTTAACGTCCCTGATAATCACAATGAGGTGGTCACTGACCTCGAGCCAGACATCCTAGAATGTGAAGTGAAGTGGGCCTTAGAAAAGCTGAGCAACAACAAAGCTAGTGGAGGTGACAGTATTCCAGCTGAGCTATTCAAAATCGTAAAAGACGATGCAGAAAAGTGCTACACTCAATTTGTCAGCAAATTTGGAAAACTCAACAGTGGCCACAGGATTGGAAAAGATCAGTTTACATTCCAATTCCAAAGAAAGGCAGTGCCAAAGAATGTTCAAACTATCGCACCATTGCACTCATTTCTCATGCTAGTAAAGTCATGCTTAAAATCCTACAAGCTAGACTTCAGCAATATGTGGATCGAGAACTACCAGAAGTACAGGCAGGATTTCGAAGAGGCAGAGGAACTAGAGATCAAATTGCTAATATACGCTGGATCATGGAGAAAGCTAGGGAGTGTTGTGATTCAGGGTCAGCCTGTGGGTTCGGCAGTTGGGTCGGACGACTCAGAGGAGGAGGGGGGGTGTTGAAGAGCTTGCTGATGATGGCCTTGAGGCTCCGCAGAGCCCTCAGCCAGGCCCCTCCCACCTGGTCATGACAGAGACCCAGCTGTGTGAGCCTGACAGCGTGGATGAAGATGACCCACAGCTGGCCCTGTTCAAGGACGCCCCACGCAGGAGGCAGTCAATCAGGAGTAAACAGAGAAAGGCAATGGGGCACCTCGGAAGGAGACAGAGAGAGGCCACACCCTGAACTGTATTTAAGGGGAATGTGTGGGAGGGCTGGTTTGCTGAAGGCAACCGCTTGGATAGTTCCTGTTTCATAGCTCCTGTTTCATGGTTGGTGTCTTGTCTTGCTCTGTTTTATGTTAATAAATTTGGCAGGCTTTATTCCAGCCTCTTGCCATTTGTAAAGGGGTTGTCCCTGCTTTTGCTGCAGGGCCAGTAGCAGGCTGGTATAGAACAGTTTGCCTTCAGCCTCCCACCCCTTACTATTATTATGGAGCAGCTACGTGCTGAGAATGCCCAGCTCACCCAGCAACTCACTTTGCTGGCAGCTCAGGTGGCTCAACTGCAAGCTCAGGTCCATGCTGCACCCCCACCATCACCCCCACCCAGGAGAAAAGGCCAAGTTGCGATGCTGGATAAATTTACTGGCAATCCAGAACTGTTTCCTGCTTTCCTGGGACAATGCTAGCTCTTTATCAGCGTGAGAGCAGCTGATTTCCCCACTGACCGAGATAAGGTGGAGTTTGTGTTAAGCCTTCTTTCGGGTGATGCAGCTCGTTGGGGCACGCCTCTGTTGGCTCAACCTAGCCCATTGTTGGACAACTTTGTGGGGTTTTGTGATCATATGCGTCTGATGTATGAGGACCCTATTAAGACGCAGACTGCTACTCGACGCCTGAAAGCTCTGAGGCAGGGTTAATGCCCCCTACAGGGCTATATCAGCGATTTTTGGCTGCTTAGCCAGGATTCTGCCTGGAATGAGGCTGCGCATGTGGATGCCTTCCAGGATGGATTGTCGGAGGAGTTGTTGGATGAGCTGGCCCGTGTGGATATTCCCTCAGACCTGAATGGGCTGATCCATCTCTGCCTGCGGATCGATGCTCAGTTGCAGCAGCAAAGGAGTCACCATGCCACCCCACAGACCCCTGCAGCCCCTGTTGTGCATGAGCCCCCAGTTCAAAGGGAGGAGCCAATGGAGCTGGGTGCTGCCAGGTCTCGTCTATCGGTGACTGAAATGAACAGACGACGATCGGGGGGTTGTGTTTTTACTGTGGGGACCCTGGGCATTTGGCTGCTTTTTGCCCAAAGAAGCGACAGCGGGCATCAGTGACCGAGTCTGCCCCGAGAAAGTCTCCTACTTTTCTGTCGGGAAATGCCCCGAGCCCGATCTAGACGGTGTGATAGATCGGGCATCCCACAACAACACTGAGCGACGTCTTTCCAATGTTGCCTGTGGACCTCCACAGCATCTGATATTGGAGGCACGTCTGATCCTTCCTGGCAAGCCAAAGGGGATTCCAGTCCATGCCTTAATTGACTCTGGGGCCACCACAAATTTTATGGACTCAGCATTTGTGGCCAAATGGGCTGTTCCCCAGTGCCCGGTGGATACGCCCATGTTAGTGGAGACTATCAATGGTCGAGTGCTCCTGTCTGGGCCAATTACGGCCGCCACGCAATCATTATGTATGGCCATCAGTTCCCATGTGGAGGCCATCCAGTTCTATATCACCTCAGATGTGCACTTCCCCATGGTCTTGGGACTGGCGTGGCTCCGGGCGCATGACCCACAGATCTATTGGTCACAGAACGTGGTCACCTTTCCAAGCTTGCAGTGCGTGGACCACTCCCGCCATATCTGTGCCGGCCAGGTGGACGGTTCCCCAGGGGTTTCCTTGCCTCCCGAACTGTCCGACTTTGCTGATGTGTTCAGCGAGACAGAGGCGGATCAATTACCCCCGCACAGGCCCTATGACTGCCCCATTGATTTAGTCCCTGATGTGCCACTCCCAGTGGGGTATTTGTACTCCATGTCAGACCCCGAGTTGGCTGCATTGCGGGACTTTCTGGAGAAGAATTTGGCTCGTGGTTTCATCCGGCCCTCGTCCTCGCCAGTGTCTGCACCTGTGCTCTTCGTCAAAAAGAAGTCGGGCGAATTGCAGCTTTGCTGTGATTATAGGAAACTCAACGCCATCACGGTGCGCAATTGTCACCCGCTGCCCCTCATCCCCGAACTCTTGGACCGACTCCGGGAGGCTAAGATCTTCATGAAACTGGACCTGCGTGGAGCTTACAACCTCGTCAGGGTTCGGCCGGGTGATGAGTGGAAGACGGCATTTGGTACTCGCTATGGACATTTTGAGTACACGGTGATGCCATTTGGCCTGACCAACGCCCCCGCCGTGTTTCAACATTTCATGAACGACATTTTCCGGGATTTGTTGGATCAGTTTGTCGTGATCTACTTGGATGACATCCTGATCTACTCCCCGTCGCGTGAGGTGCACCATCAGCATCTCCATCAGGTCCTGCAGCGACTCCGAGAACATCGGCTGTTTGCCAAGTTGGAGAAGTGCCAATTCTACCGGGTGACCATCGATTTCCTGGGTCACCGCATTTCTCCTGAGGGCATCACCATGGAGCCGAGTAAGGTTGAGTCTTTGCAGAGTTGGCAACCCCCACGTCGCGTGAAGGATGTTTAGCGACTTCTTGGGTTTGCCAACTATTACTGAACTTTCATCCCTGGGTTTGCTGCCTTGACAGCCCCCCTCACCCGGCTCCTGCAGAAGAAGACTCGGTTCCAGTGAAACGCTCCAGAACAATGGGCTTTCCAGACTTTGAAGGAAGCCTTCATGAAGGAGCCCATCTTGAAGCATCCTGACCCGCAACGGCTGTTTGTCGTGGAGGCGGATGCCTCCGACATTGCCATTGGGGCGGTGTTACTCCAGGCAATGATGCCCAGCGGTACCCTCTTCCCTTGCACGTACCATTCACGAAAACTGAACCCTTTGGAGTGCAATTATACAATCTGGGAGAAGGAACTGCTGGCCATCAAATTGGCGTTCGAGGCCTGGAGGCATCATCTGGAGGGAGCGCAGCATCAAATTGAGGTCCAGACGGACCATAAGAATTTGGAAAGCCTGCAGACCGCTCGGAATTTGAACCAACGCCAGATCCAGTGGTCTCTTTTCTTTGCGAGGTTCGACTTCCGAGTTCGGTACATACCTAGCGGGCACAATCAAAGAGCGGATGCTCTGTCCAGGAAGCCCGAATATTCCCGAGTGGAAGACAAGCTTATGCCCAAGACAGTGATACCCATCAATTCTTTTGCTGCTGTGCCGGAGCCGGTTGATATACGGGCTTGGATCCGGGATGCACAGCAGCAGGAGGTGTGGGTGGCTCAGCGGAAGGAGGAGGTGGGGCCAGATTTTCCTTGGACGGTCACGGATGGACTCTTGTATTATCGTGATCGGCTCTACATTCCGGGAGGGCCACTCAGGTGACTCATCCTCAGCCAGTGTCACGATAACCCGGCGGCGGGGCATTTTGGCCTGTTCAAGACCCTGAACCTGGTTTCCGGTACCTTCTGGTGGCCCTGAGTCCGACGCAACGTCCAGTCCTATGTCACTTCCTGCATCCCATGCAGGCAGGCCAAGTCAGTGACAGGTGCCCCACCTGGATTACTGCAGCCCTTGCCGACACCCAAAAGACCCTGGGGGGCTGTGTCCATGGACTTTCTGATGGATTTACCCCCATCCTCTGGTTTTACGACAGTGTATGTGGTGGTGGACATGCTGACCAAGATGGCGCACTTCATCCCCTGTCGCGGCTTACCGTCAGCCCGCGCCATTAGTTGTATGTTCATTCAGCAGGTGTTTCGGCTGCACGGCCTCCCTGATAGAGTCGTCTCTGATAGGGGGGGCCAGTTTACAGCCCACTTCTGGCAGGAGTTGATGCATGCGTTGGATATCAAGATTTGCCTATCGTCCGCGCATCATCCTCAAACTGACGGGGGAACCAAGAAGGTCATTGGTATCCTGGAACAATATCTGCGCTGCTACGTCAATCTGCAGCAAAACAATTGGGTGGACTATCTGGCCATAGCTGAGTTTGCATTTAACAATTCGCAGCACACCTCCACACAGATGACACCATTCTTGGCCAATGTGGGATATCACCCCCGGTTTTTCTCCTTTCTCTCGTGGACTCACCGGAGCCGGCAGCGAACGACTTCATGGCAGAGTTACAGGCGATCCATCGATTGGTGCGATGTCAGTTAGAGAAGGCCAAGGCCGATTACAAAAGGTTTGCTGATCAGTCAAGACGGGATACGCCACCACTATCGGTGGGAGATCAGGTCTGGTTGTCCACCAGGAACCAACCATCAACATGGCCGGTGAGAAAGTTAGATCACCGATATTTAGGACCGTTCCCAGTCGAGGCTGTCATCAATCCGGTCGCCTATCGCTTAACTCTGCCACGTTTCCTGCGCGTGCACCCAGTCTTTCATCGGTCTCTGTTGGTCCCCGAGCAACTGGCCTGTCCACTCCGCCGAGCGGAACCTCCCCCATCAGGACCTCGTGATGGAGGCAGCACCCCCGAGTACGAGGTCGCCAGCATCAGGGACTCGTTGTCTGAAAGGTTGTTTCCAGTACCTGATTGAATGGAAAGTTTACGGACCAGAGGACTTCACCTGGGAAGACGCGACCGCCGTTCATGCCCCTGCATTGGTGACTGCTTTTCATGAACAATTTCCATCCTGACCGCATCCGGATCAGCAGACCTGGGGGAAGGGCCCTGCGGTGTGGGATAGTGTTGTGATTCAGGGTCAGCCTGTGGGTTCAGCAGTTGGGTCGGACGACTCAGAGGAGGAGGAGGGGGTGTTGAAGAGCTTGCTGATGATGGCCTTGAGGCTCCGCAGAGCCCTCAGCCGGGCCCCTCCCACCTGGTCATGACAGAGACCCAGCTGTGTGAGCCTGACAGCGTGGATGAAGATGACCCACAGCAGGCCTGTTCAAGGACGCCCGACGCAGGAGGCAGTCAATCAGGAGTAAACAGAGAAAGGCAATGGGTCACCTCGGAAGGAGACAGAGAGAGGCCACGCCCTGAACTGTATTTAAGGGGAATGGGTGGGAGGGCTGGTTTGCTGAAGGCAACCGCTTGGATAGTTCCTGTTTCATAGCTCCTGTTTCATGGTTGGTGTCTTGTCTTGCTCTGTTTTATGTTAATAAATTTGGCAGGCTTTATTCCAGCCTCTTGCCGTTTGTAAAGGGGTTGTCCCTGCTTTTGCAGGCTGGTACAGAACAGGGAGTTCCAGAAAAACATCTACTTCTGCTTCATTGACTATGCTAAAGCCTTTGATTGTGTGGATCATAACAAACTGTGGCAAGTTATTAAAGAGATGGGAGTACCAGACCATCTTATTTGTCTCTTGAGAAACCTATATGTGGGCCAAGAAACAACAGTGAGAACTGGACACGGAAGCACTGATTGGTTCAAAATTGGGAAAGGAGTCTGGCTAGGCTGTATACTGTCACCCTGACTATTTAACTTATATGCAGAGCACATCATGAGAAAGGCAGGGTTAGATGAATCAAAAGTTGGAATTAAGATTGCCGGGAGAAATATCAGCAACCTAAGATATGCAGATGATACCACTCTAATGGCAGAAAGTGAAGAAGAACTAAAGAGCCTCTTGTTGCAGGTGAAGAAGGAGAGTGCAAAAGTTGAGTTGAAACTTAACATTAAGAAAACCAAGATCATGGCATCCGGCCCTCTCAACTCCTGGCAAATAGATGGGGAAGAAATGGAGGTAGTGACAGATTTTATTTTCCTGGGCTCCAGGATCACTGCAGATGGGGACTGTAGCCAATAAATTAAAAGAGGCTTGCTCCTGGGGAGGAAAGCCGTGGCAAATCTAGACAGCACACTAAAAAGCAGAGACATCACCCTGTCAACAAAAGTGCGTATAGTCAAGGCTATGGTCTTTCCAGTTGCAATGTATGTCAGTGAAAGTTGGACCATAAGAAAGGCTGAGCACCAAAGAATTGAGGCCCTTGAACTATGGTGCTGGAGAAGACTCCTGCGAGTCCCTTGGACTTCAAGGCGATCAAACCAGTCAGTCCTAGAGGAGATCAACCCTGACTGCTCTTTAGAAGGCCAGATCCTAAAGCTAAAACTTAAATACTTTGGCCACCTAATGAGAAGGAAGGACTCACTGGAGAAGAGCCTAATGCTGGGAAAGATTGAGGGCAACAGAAGAAGGGGATGACAGAGAATGAGGTGGCTGGATGGAGTCTCTGAAGCAGTAGGCGTGAGCTTAAATTGACTCCAGAAGATGGATGGTAGAGGACAGGAAGGCCGTGAGGAACGTTGTCCATAGGGTCGTGATGGGTCGGATGCGACTTCGCAGCTAACAACACACACACACACACACACACACACATAATTTTTTTTTTTGGCTTGCTAACAAAGAATAAAGGGAGACCGATATGATCATTTCAAACTTATTTGTTCTCATCAGTCAGCCATACCCTTCTGAGATTCGAACCTGGGCCGGCTGCATCTTAAGCAGTTGTTTTAACCCCTAGGCCACAGGCTCTCTCTCCCCTCTGTTAGCTGAGAAGCAAGGAAGATACGTGTTAAATGTTTGTTAAGCATTCAGAATACACTTGCTTAGTCCCAGACACGGGACAAATCTTATTTCCTGTTTCAGCCTAGCCCAAGGCCATCTACAGGTAGTAACCACAGCAGTGGCAGCTCATATTTGTGTAAATTTTTTTGGCTTGCTAACAAAGCCCATCTCCCTTTATTCTTTGTTAGCAAGCCAAAAAAATTTACACACTGTGCCACCGCGTCCCTGTATATGTATATGTATATGTATATGTATATGTATATGTATATGTGTAGGTGCATATATATACACACACGTGTGTGTGTGTGTGTATATCATCTACATACAGTATATACACCTATATACATATACATATACACATACACATACACATACTGCTAAAAAAATAAAGGGAACAGAAAATAAGACATCCTACTATTAAATACAGTACATTGTGTTGTTTAAGTGTTCCCTTTATTTTTTTGAGCAATATATATACCTACATGGATAGATAGATAGATAGATAGATAGATAGAGAGAGAGAGAGAGAGAGAGAGAGAGAGAGAGAGGGGAGGGAGGGAGGGAGGGAGAGGGAGGGAGGGAGGGAGGGTGGGTGGGTGGGTTTCAAATATAGTTTTTTTATTATTTTATGAATTTATCATATTTCAAGTTGTATTTGAAATATTTAAATAATGTATACTGCCTAGAGATGGAAAACACAACAGGTGGTACAGAAATCTTTTAAATAAAGAAAGAGAGCCAGAAAAAAGAATCTCACATACAAAAAGCATAAAATTGTATAAGAATAGCAGACATGCTCCCAGCATCCCTGGTAATACTGCCAATTTGCTACACACACTTGAAAAGTGCTAATGAATTCACATTGGCTCGCAAACCCTAAAATACATCCCTTAGTAATAGCTAATGCCAGCCATAGACATTCTTTTACATTTGCCTCTACCAATTCTTATTCAGTTTGATGCTTTTATATTTTCTCAAAGCAGAATAACGTCTTGGTAAATTGTCTGAGACAGAGTGTAATGTGCATTTATTTAGTTTCGGGGGTTAGGGTTAGGGTTAGGGTTAGGCAAAATGTGTGAGTGTGACTGTCCTATCTTTTATTGTAGAATCAACTCTTTAATGTTGTGCCTCTTTCCTGACTTCATATATTTCAGTTATATCATAAGAAAACTCCTTGCATAGAGTATTTGTCACTTTTAATAGAGTATGCTCAAGCTGGGGATTGTTTGAAGGATTTTACAACATTTTGCTGCCTACAAAGCTAGTGAACAATTTTGATAGGCTGGTTGCTCCATTTAATCAAACAAAATAATTCAACAGTTCTCCAACCACAGTGGTGTCAGAAATGTCCGCACTACCATCCAGGCACCCAACAAGGGAGGGATTCAAAACCTTGCCTATTAATCCCAAGTATCAATTGGAAGGAACACAACTAGCAGAGAATAACTCAGTGCTGGAAGTTAGATAATGAGAATTACAGACTGCTAGGTGGAAAAAGGAAATCCCATTTAACTTTTGGCCACATGCCTGGCCAAAATTAAAAAAAAAGAAAAATATTATCCTGTGAAGAACCTTATCATCTGCCACTTTTAGTGCTTTCCTATAACCACATATTTATATCTAGTTTAGTGAAAAGAAGGACTAGGGGTGACATGATAGCAGTGTTCTACTATTTGAGGGGCTGCCACAAAGAAGAGGGGGGTCAACCTATTCTCCAAAGGACCAGAAGACAAGACAAGAAGCAATGGATGGAAACTAATCAAAGAGAGAAGCGATGTAAGGGAGATTAGGAAGAATTTCCTAACAGTGAGAACAGTTAACCAGTGGAATGACTTATCTTCAGAAGGTGTGGGTGCTCCATCACTGGAGGCTTTTAAGAAGAGACTGGACAGGGTTTCCTGCTTGTGCAAGAGGTTGGACTAGAAGACCACCAAGGTCCCTTCCAACTCTGTTATTTATTCTGTTATTCTGTTAAAACATTTCAGTTTATCCGATAGCATTTGTTTGTGATGAGTGGATATAATGGAGAAAATAGTGCATTAGTGCACTAACTTTTCTCCCTCAACATGGATTGAAGGAGTCATCCTTTGTGGGATCTCTGGAATGTATACCTGGTCTGAAGGTCATAGAACTCCAATCTAAACATAAGACACCTTTGATCTAAAAAGCACCAAGAAGGAATTACTATAAATCATGGCACAATTTCATTAGATCAAATCTTTATAGCCCCCAAAGGAATATACCCTCTCATCTACCTGTTTAGGATTCGTGGTATATATCATCATTGCTAATGATACATTTTATAATGTTTTGGGAATAGGAAACTCTTCTTGGAAGAGCCAAATCTTTGGGTGCTTCCAGAACTTCTTGAGGTTCTTAGGTGAATTTTGCCCCATTTTACAACCTTTCTTGCCACAGTTGTTAAGTGAATCTGTTGTTAATATCATGGTTGTTAAGTGAATCTAGCTTCCCAATTGACCTTGCTTATCAGAAGATCATAAAACATGATCACATGACCCCAGAACACAGCAACCATCATAAATATGAATCAAATTGCCAAACATCTGGATTTTAATCACATTAACCATGGGAATGTTGCAATGGTTGTTAATTGTGAAAAATGGTCATAAGTCACTTTTGCAGTGCCATTGTAACTTCAAATGGTCAATAAATGAATTGTTGTAAATGGAGGACTACCTGTACAACGCACAACCTAAGGGTACAGACAAATATACTATATAAATACAATGAGAGTTTAGTAGTATATAGATAGAAATAATTCATCTCTTGCTTCCCTAGAAAATTTAATTCCTCTATATTTCTATAATGGATAGAGGATAAGACTATACTGACTGTTGGTACATGTGTGTTTCCCAAACTCTGTTGTGTGGGTCTTGGTGACAGTTTAATCTACCCTATGTAACTAGGTTGTGAACTTGTAAGGCAAAAGAAATCTGAGTGTTTAACTAGCAGTAAACATAGAATGAAGTGTTTGGTTTTTAAAAGAAAATGGAATTTCCTTTTGGGGATATTCTGTTGTCTGCTTCTGAGTGTTAGAAAAATACAGCTCAAAACTGGGAGTGGAGCTTTTTAAATCATCAACTGTTTTGCTTTATGTGTTCCATGTACCAAAAACATGAAGCCAGAAAGACATTATACATTGTAATACACCACTGATTATTGTTGTTTTGCTGCTGTTTTTTTTTTGGGGTGGGGATGGATACTGAATACAATATTCTGAATTATCTTCCCCCTGTGTGTTGCATATATATTGCTGGTACTATGCCGTAATTAGGTCCTGATTTACATGTAGTATGTTCTCTGTTCTGTCATGGCATGGTTAACAGCCTATTCTTAATCTCAGGGGCAATCTGCTCCTGATGGATGCATATTATAGTCTAGAGGCATATGCATCTGATATTGTCTCATATCACTTCCGTCTTTGTTGCAGCTGATATTGTACATATCCAGTGTGCCTTCTGCTTATGTATCTCTGGAGAATTTCATCTGAATGACAGCTTCTGTAGCAATCTTCAGTTTATCATGCTGAGGCATCATGAGTCTTCATAGAGTCTACTGCCCTTAAGTTGAGCTAAGGATTGTTTTACAGGTAGCCCTTGACCTACGATCTCAATTGAGCCCAAATTCCTGTTGCTAAGCAAGACGTTTGTTAAGTAAGTTTTGCCCCCTTTCTTGCCACAGTTGTTAAGTTAGTAACACGGTTGTTAGGTGAATGTGGCTTGTTCATTGACTTTGCTTATCAAAAGGTCACAAAAAGTGATCATATGACTGCCGGGATACTGCAGCTGCCATAAATATGAGTCGTTTGCCAAGCATGTGACCTTAGGGATGCTGCAATGGTTCAAAGTGTGAAAAACAATCGTATTTCATTTTTTTCAGTGCTGTTGTAACTTTGAACAGTCACTAAAAGAACTAGTGTTGAGGACTACTTGCATTATTATCCTTCTTTCAGTAAGTTTCTTTTCATATAATTATCATTTCCTGTACAACTCTGTCTATTAATAAGACTTCATTTACCCTACGCATCAGAGGCGGGAGTCTTTTGAATTTCAGAAGATTTTTTTTTTTACTGTTGGGTTTCCCTGTGATAATTCTCTATTTATGTATAAGACACTCATGAGGACTGTAACTCCTTTAGGTGACTGAGTGTAATATTTGCATGCTTGGGTAGAGGGGTCACTTGTCCCTGTGAGGGAGGATGCCTGTCTCCAGTTGGCGTTGAATAACAGCCAATGACTGGAAATGAAGTGTAGTTGAAATACACAGCAGGGACTCTTAGAGTTGATTTGGATAATGGTCTAAAGTAACTGCAGAGAAATATAAATTTTCACACTGTCTCTAAAAGAGAAATAAGCAGTGAGGCATGTATTTTTCCAGTTGCAATTCCAGGCTCCGAAGGCCAACCTAGTCCAAAAAAGATGTTGAAATTATTTAAATGTTTCTTTGTAATAAAACAAAGTAATAATTAAGTTGGGGGGGGGTTCCACTGTTCACACTGTTTCACTTACTTGTCCTGATTTCAAATTCCAAATATTTAGAAGAAATCTTGCAGAAATCATGTCAGGAATATCTTCAATAAGTGATCATTTTTATTTATGCAAAGATAAAGATTGGAACAGAAATGGAAAAAATGGAAGCCTGGGACACTAATCCAAGGTTTCAATATAATCATAATAATATTAGTATTAGTAGAATATTAGTATTCTCTAAAAATTGAGGTCTTCAATGCCCAGACCAAACCACCTAAATATGTGTCCAGTTTGTTATTTTAATCATTAAGAAAATAAAATAAAAGAGAATTTAATAATTTGTATAGAATTTCTTTGCATGTAACACATGGTGAATATGTTTAAAACTATTCTCACTCCATTCCAAAGTTTGCTTATATGTTACAAACATGTACACTTCCTAAATCAAGGCTGCTTTATATCTTTTCAATGACTTAAACACTTCCTCTGTTTAACTATCACTGCTTGCTTGGAGCAGCTACTTAAATTGTTGGAAACTCTTTAGCCACTTTGCCACTACATATTGAACTTAGACCTGACCTGACCTGACCTATGCCTTTAAAAGACCAGTTTTTCAGTGAGGGAGACCAAAAAATAAAAAGAACCTATAGCTAATGTCATGTCTATGCTAAGGCTCTACATTCAAATGAATATTTTAAAATACAGACTCATGTGATTTGGGGGGGCAGATTCATTTCAAATATTTACTAAAAGTAGATAAAATAACTGATTTGTGGTAAACATGATCAATCCATATTTTGTTTATTTTCACTCATTTATTCCATTTTCATTTTCTATTTCCTGCATATATACACTACACACACACACACACACACACACGCACACACACACACACACACGAACTATCTATTGCTCCTGGATTTTTGGAGGAAGATTCAGAGGATTCACTTCATAGAAAAGTAAGGGTAGTTTTAGGACTAGGCTAATTATAAAAGCAAATTCCATTCCCCACCATCCAGTCAGAGTTAAAGAACCTTCTTGGATAAGAAGCAAAATGTCTTCAAAGAAAAACAAGCAAGTCTAGTTGCCTTTTGAAAAAGCACCTTTGAGACAACCGTGACCTGGATGACTGAGAATCTCCATAGACATAGGAAAGCAAATGTATAATGAAATCTATAAGCCCTGTTTCATGAATATCTTTGAATTTAGTCTTTTATGGTTAAGAAAACTATCACAAAATGTAATGGAAAGAGATCTCCAGTGCCCCATCCATGAAATCTGAATATTGAACTTAATGAGCACTTCCCTATGTAATGTATGTTTATATATACTCCTTGTTCCACTGTAAAACAAATCACATATTTCCACACCATGTGATTACTGATAGCAAACTATTTCTACATTATGGAACTCAATAAAACAGCTATAATACATCCAACAGAATTACTAGTAGATATTTCAATTAGTCTTTCTGTATCAATATACTATTGGTAACATATAGTTGTCATGTTGTTCCTGCTTGAAGTCTTCTGTTTACAGTTGTGCCACAATTCAGCTCTCTCTATATAGGATGAGGGTGAAGGTTTGTTCTCTGAGCTTGTGGGTTGGTTTCTGAATGTTTCGTTACCAGTCTAGGTAGCATCTTCAGTAGAGTTTAGGGGATGTCAGTAGTCTTCTGTTTATAAGGGCTTCAGGTGTGGGTATGTCAAGTGAGGGTCTGTGATGGGTCAGGTATGAGTCATCAGTGAGTCTTGTGATAGGGAGGTTACATCAGGTCAGCATCATTTGGGGGTGAACTGTGGGGGGAGGAGAGGGCTTGTGTGGGTTGGATGAGGGTCAGTGCTGTCTCTGGTTGTCTGTGTGGTTGATTTGGATTCTGAGAAGTTCATAGGCTGGTTGTAGGTTAATGTGTCTGTTGATGAAATTGCTTGTGGAGTGCCAGGCTTTGATGAACTCACGAGCGTGGCCAATTATTTTTGTGATGGTCTAATCGAACTGGTATTTTTGGTGTTGGTGTGGATAGAGATTAAGGATTCGGGATCATGACATTTAACTGCCAGTTGTTGTTTGTGGATCCTGGTTTTCAATTGATGTGATGTTTATCCCATGAAGAATTGGTTGCAATGGTTATAGTTGATTTTGTAAATGACATTGTTTATTTCATCCTTCTGTATCTTTTCTTTGGTTCTGGATAATTCCTGGTGTAGTGTGGCTGTGGGTTTGTGGGCTATTGCTATTCCTAAGGGTTGGAGAATTCTGTCTGTCATTCCTGTCACCCTGTTTGTGTATGCATCTGTCCCTCAGCAGGCCAAGGGTCTCTTGCCTCAGCTGCAGTCCTGGTCATTTGGCTTTGTTGATGCAGTCTTAGCTCTGCTCTTCTGTCTTCCTACCTGCCTTTCACAGTTCTTCCAGGTTGGGAAAGACCTTAAGCTACAGGGGAACCTCTGTGAGCAACCAGGGTGCCCAAGAAGTGTAAGTACCACTTTATAATGCCTTGGGAAGACTACACTTTGAATATTGCATCCAGTTTTGGTTTCCATGATATAAAAAAAGATGTTGAGACTCTAGAAAGAGTGCAGAGAAGAGCAACAGATGATTAGGGTGCTGGAGGCTAAAACCTATGAAGAACAGTTGCAGGAATTGGGTACATCTTGTCTTGTCTAGTGAAAAGGACTAGGAGTCCGGAGGTACATTAGTCCCTTCCAAGCATTCTATGATTTCTCCTATTTCTTATTTTTGCCAGATGGCCTGGGAAACAGTGTTCAATTAATGGCAAAAACATTCCATATTAGCAATCTACCTGTAATGGTATGTGGGAATGACCTTGAGAAACGGGCATGAGCCATAGCCAGGGAGCGGTCTATTAAACAGCAACTTAGACTGCAGAAGGAATGGAGCTAGCAAATGCCTTAGAAGGGACTCTCCCTAGTTTCCCTGGATGTAAAGGTGACAGGGAAGAAATGTACTTTCAGACTTTCAAGATTCTCTTAATGTAATAAAGTAGAGCTAGTACTTTTTTGTATGCTTCTTGTCTGGACTATCTTGCAAGGCTGACACTGCCTTAGTTCAGGGGGATTTTGTTCCACAAAAATGGACTGATTCCAGTCCGTTCACATTACAGTATGCTTTGAAAAGGTTGCTTTCTTACCAATAGATTTTCCTAAAATATTGAGTGAAATATTGAGTGGATAGGCAGAAAAGCCCTCCTCCACATTCTGCATTCTTTCGGTACTTTTGCATAAGAACAGTGTCCTTAAATTGATAGTTCAGAGTAATTTAATTCACTTAAGGCAGGATGGACCTTTCTAACATACCCTGATTGCAACTTCTTTCTGGAATGCTGCCTCCAATATGTTGGCAGGGAATTTAGAACATGATGCCAAAAAAGGCAACTATGATACTTTAAAACCTCTTGGCACTTGTTGGTAAACATCCTGGCAAATATTAGATTCAGGGATAGACAGGTCCCTCGTTAATCAGAATGTGTGATCTCTACGAATGCACCTCTTTGACAGGTAGAGAAGGAAATAGCTTTATATATTCATTCTTACTATCATCTGAATGTCTCAATTCTTTTTTTTTTATTGGCTCGGTGTGTGACAGCACTCTGTCTTGCAAATTATCAAGTTTTCATGATCCACATTCCCATTTTCACTTGATCTATTTTTTTTACTTGATACTCCAGTTAATTTACTATATTCCAATATTTTGTGTTGTTAAACAATTGTGCTTCTCTTGTTATCCCATTCATGCTTTCGGTCTGCAATCCTATACATATGTACCTGAGAGTCAGCCCTATTGAATGGGGTCATACAGATAATTAGTCAGAATGAGTCTGATATTGAATTTTTCACCTTATTTCAATATTCACTACGTTTTTCCCAGTTGACTGAGAAGGAGCCAACAATTATTTGTACTCAGTATAACTGTAAAGCTTTTGAAATGTACACATTCCTTTGTTACATATTGCCTTTATGTACTTTTTATTTAAAAAGCCAAAGAATAGTGCCTTCATCAAGCATTTCATTTAATGATACTTAATTAACAATAGCTCTGTATGTATGCTCAGACCTAGATATATCTCCCTCATTCTTCACAAACGAATAGCTACAAGTATTGTGCGGTTTGCACACATGTTCCTAAATAATTTAGAGGACTTCTTTTATCATATGGTTTGAAGATACGGTAAGAATAATTTTACTGTACATTTGTTATGACTATCCAAACAATGGTCAGTGCCAGTACATACATCTAATAAAAAATGAAATTGGAACATAATCAAAACAGATACTAAAAGTGTATAAAAGCATACATAAGCACTCTGCCATACTGAAATCTTCTTTCTTTCTTTAGAAACCTGCAATTAATTACCAACTATTTTCTGTGTATACCCCCTCCCACCTTAAATGTGAAAGGAATTCTCCCTGTAAACTAATGAACTAAAGTGAATCCAAATAGAGACCAGCTGGCTGAATTACTAAGTAATTTTATACACATGATTGATTTTATTATCATTTCACTAAAGTAACTAGTCTTTATTCTCACAATCAGTTCCAACAATAATTTAGCAAAGGAGGAGAAGATGACTGAAATTAAAAGAATGAGGAATGGAGAAGTTTGTCTTACGTCTTGCTACTACTCTTGCATACTATATTTTTCAGTTTAATTGACAATGAATTACTGGATTTTAAGTCTCTGAAACAACACAAAGAATAACATGCTAGTTTCTGAGATGCAATGAGCTACCAATGTCTAAATAATTGTTATAGATACTTCATTAATTGCATTTAACCTATGGTTTTAAGCATACTGTTTATTTATGTTTTACATACTTTCTCTTTTGCAGGGATTGTCTCTGGTGTTATGCTACCTACAAAGTATTTTAATTGATGCTGCAATTTATCACTTTAGTCCCAAATGCAATGAGCTGGAGAATATAAATTCAAGTAAAAACCTGTAAAACCTTCATTCTCTATGAGCTGCACTAACCCAAAACCAAAATAACCCAAAAATGGATAGGTTAAAAGGTCAAACTGTCTAAAATTTGAAAATGAATCTTTTTTTAGAGCAGGCACCTAATATATATATAGCAAGGTAATCTAAATACTTAACAAACATTTAACATTTAACATTCCAACTCTAAGGGCCGGTGCTCATCTCTGTTTCAAAGCCGAAGAGCCAGCGCTAGTCCGAGGACATCTCCATGATCATGTAGCCGGCATGACTAGACGCCAAAGGCGCACAGAGCGCTGTTACCTTCCCACCATGGTGGTCCCTATTTTTCTACTTGCATTTTTACGTGCTTTCGAACTGCTAGGTTGGCAGAAGCTGGGACGAGTAACAGGTGCTCACTCTGTTATGCGGCATAAAAGTAGAGGAACAAACACTATTTACAAACAACAGCTAGACAAAAAAAATTAAATAAACCTTTAAGGAATTTCCTAAAAACATGATTATTTGCACAGCACAGCAAATAAAAAGCTATGAAAGGGATTAATGAAGTATTTCAGTGTGATAATGAGCTAAAATGATGCATAATAGTATTTTGACATCAGGATACTGTGTGATTACAGATCAGCCAAGATTATAGCTGTTCCTCCACATATTCCAGCTGAGTCTGCTGATTCTGCTGCCAAAGCTTTGGTTGCTCACTAGAATATGGAGATAGCTCAAGCCATTGGCACAATGGCTTCTTCACACTTTTGTGGCATACGTCATCCCCATCCAATCAACTCTTTCATTTATGACACAGAATAGAGGACAGATAATCTAATAATCTAATAATGTAATAATCTAATAATCTAATAATCTCAAAGGGACGCGGTGGCTCAGTGGGTTAGGACGCTGAGCTTGTCGATCGGAAGGTCGGCAGTTTGGCGGGTTGAATCCCGAGTGCCGCGTAACAGAGTGAGCGCCTGTTACTCGTCCCAGCTTCTGCCAACCTAGCTGTTCGAAAGCGCATAAAAATGCAAGTAGAAAAATAGGGACCACTACGGTGGGAAGGTAACAGCGTTCCGTGCGCCTTTGGCGTCTAGTCATGCTGGCCACATGACCACGGAGACGTACTTGGACAAGCGCTGGCTCTTCGGCTTTGAAACGGAGATGAGCACCGGCCCCTAGAGTCGGAAACGACTAGCACGCATGTGCGGGGGAACCTTTACCTTTACCTTTAATCTAATATCCTAATTTTCATCTCTGTCTACTACTGTTGTGCATGAAAAGGTATTAAGATGGGAACAACCAAAGGCCACTGCCTTTGGGACTGTCCATATTAATTACTTACAGCAGGCATGTCAAACTGCCAGCCCACGGGCCGGATGCATCACAATGAAAACGCGCCCTCCCCATTGCCGGCAATGGGGAAAAAGTCGTGATACGTTGTGCGTTGTCATGATGTCACAAGTTTGACATGCCTGACTTACAGTATTGTTTCCAGTAGTTTGGGAAATGCTGTGTCTATTGATGAAAGGAATATAGGTATGTAGGCAATATAAATCATTGTCTGTTGCTCATGTCTCTCCCTGTTTTCCCTTCCTTTGTCTCACTTTGTTAATTCACTGTTTTATATTTGATGGTGTTTAATAAATGAATATATTTTTGCTAGCTGAATTGAGCATGCTTGCCTTAAGCTGGATATAGGGTTTAACTGAGAGAGTAGTGGATATAAATTAAAATAGAAATCCTCCCATGGGTAATTTTTCAAAATTTTTAAGACAGCATAGAAAAGGCATTGAAATTAAAATTGCTATTAAATTACCATAAATTAAAATTGCTTTAAAAAGAAATAGCATTGTCAAATAATTACAAATAATCCAAAGCAAACAAAACCAGAGCAAACTGAACATGAACAAAAAAGTACATCATAAAATGGTGCAAAAACTGCAACATCTGCATTAGAAAAACTTCTAAGGGAAATGTATTCCAAAGTTCAGGCATCTTCAATGGCATTTCCTCTTTTAATATACATCGTGAACCTTCCCTAGTAAAGAGAGAAATGCCCCTGAAGAGCTGCAGGCTCCCTTATAACAATTGCTCCAAGCAATAGAGAATCTGCAGACTCTGAGGCTTTCATCAAATGACAAAAGCCAGCGTGGTGTTGTCATGGCCTGGGCTCCTTTCACATTGTTTGTGATATCATGATACAGAAACATAACAAGCAGAGCTTGTGTCACAACAGTGCAACACCACTTTCATCATTTGCCCCTCCATGAAACCCTCCCTCTAGACATCTTTGTTTAAAATGATGCCCTGAGATAGGACTAAGTGACCATGAACCTCTAATTAAACATAACAGAGGCATTAACTTGGAACTGCCAAGGTTAATGAGGCTAGAGTGGAAAACCAGGTCCTACACTAAACCACTAACACAATTAGAAGTTATTAAATCTGCATTTAAGGGCATCAAACCTGGAAAGAGATAAAGGGAAAAAAAGGAACTGATTTAAGAGTTATGGTCCTGGTTTGGACTACAAACATAGAGCAAGAAGGCCTCTGCTCAGAGGACCCTTCTGGTAAACAACGTAGGGCCTTAAGTACCGCTGTCACAAGCTCCTGGCAAAACATTCCTTCAGGAAGGCAAGTCACTGCATTTTGTACCAACTGCAGTTTCTAAGTGGTCTTCAGAGGCCGTGTATATATATTTCAATAACCTACATGCCTGGTCTTTAGCATTGAGTTACTGGTGCATGATCTTAGGTACAGACAAGAGGGAATGTTTTCAGATGAAATTGGTAACTGCAGGCTGGTGATTTGTTTGCAAATGTTCCCACCTATTCAGAAAAGAAAACAAAAAGAACAGCACCACAAGCTGCCCAGAACTGATAATGAGCATCCCATTGGACTTGTTGTCTCAGAGTTGCTTATATCTTTTTGAACTATATACCAAGGCATAGAAACCAGCAGTAGTATAATTAAAATAAATATGGCTTGCTATTATGGTTGCAAAACAGAGAAGAAACAAAAATGTTGATATTACAATACTGGAAAATCTTTCATTCTCTGTTACTAGCCTAATTTGCTGCCTTACCTACTGTGTTTGAATACAGGTAGTCCTCGACTTACAACAATTGGGACCAGAATTTCTGTTGCTAAGCAAACTGACTGCTAAGTGAGTCATGCCTCATTTTACAAGCTTTTTTGCCATAGTTGTTAAATGAATCATTGCAGTCGTTAGATTGTTAAGCAAATCCAGCTTCCCCCATTGACTTTGTCAGAAGAGGGCTGGAAAGGTCACAAATGGTGACCACATGATCCCACAACACTGCAACCATCGTAAATATATGCCAGATGCCAAGTGCCCAAATTTTAACACACATCACCACCACCCCGAGTATGGGGCTATTGGGACAGTTGCAAATGCGAGGACTGGTCATATGTTACTTTTTTCAATGCTGTAGTAACTTTGAATAGTTGCTAAATGAATGGTTGTTAGTCCAGAACTATCTATAAGCATTTAATCACCAAGAGTTTAATTTGGAGGGAGGTTTAGATATCTTCAGGTACCAAGAGGAACTGATGGAATGGAAGTATCAATGGGAAAGCTATTGATAGTTCTTCACTTTCAAGAAAGGAAGAGTGGCACAGAAACAGTGCTTTTCATGAATGAAAGCAAATATATGTGCCCCAAGATAATGTTGCAGGATCCAATCAGTAATGGCTTCTGACTTATCAGTCTTTCTTCCTGAGGCCAGCCTGGTACCTACCTTGACAATTTTGTCAAGACTGTATTATTTTAGATGAGCTTTCAGGGAAAGGAAATGTAGGCCCCTTGGTTTAGGAATCCAGTTGTCTTACGTTTCTGTAGGATACAGATATGATATAGATGTAGGGTTTTTTTTCCAATACATATTAGTCTTTCATCTGTAGCAGAAAAATGTATGCCTTTATAAGTTTTCTTTACGCTCTTACTTTTGTCTTTCTCTTTTTTCTTTGTTTGCATATAACTTCTTTTTTAAAAAAAAAACAAACCACTGATGAGCTCTTCGGATAATCAGTTATACTCAATCTGCACGTTTCCTCTTCCTTTCCCTCTGTCAGCCTTTTAGCCTATTCCCAAAAGATATACTAAGGAACCTAGAACCTTCCTGAAAGTTATGGAGTGTGGCAGAGGGGAAACTAATCAGGAGAAACTCTTAGATATATAGGTACAATTCTGTAATCATGCTTTATCCGAAGTAGCATCCCAATTGATAACGCAACTAGTGAAAAACGAGATTAAACATTCTGCATGTATCTAAAATCAATTTAAGAAAACAATAAAAACACACTAAAAACCTTAACTTAGAACACTGAAATTCAATTAGAAAAGCAGTAAAAAGAGGATCGACATGAACATATTAGTTACTTATAAAGCAAAGGCGGGAGATGAAGGACGTTGTTTTGATTTTTCCTCACAGGGAGAGTCCTATGAGACCCAGCTAGTGGTATAAAGCTACTGATTAGACACACAGGGACTTCAGTATAGCATCAGGTAAATGGTTCGTTGCAGAAAGAAACAAGCTAGCAGAAAAGGAAGTCTAATGTGTCTCAGTTATGATCATAGACATTGTACTAGTAACCAATAATAGCTGGTCTTTTGTTCCAATTGTGGAAAAGAGTACTTTTCTGCCATATTGCAGTTATGTGCACTTAGACTCCTATTGCTTATATGACACTTTTGAATACTCTGATGAAATCCAGGGCTCCTCATAGAGATGAAGACTTGTTTTACTAACTGTTTTAATTAAATGCTTTGGCTGGAATCCAGAGAAACCATTAGACACCTGCAAATAGTTCAGTTGCTAACATTGAAGTTTATATATATATATATATATATATATATATATATATATATATATATATATATATATATATATATATATATATATATATATATATATATATATAATGTTATCTGCAACCCAAACAGCTGTAGAACCAAATCTTTGCAAGACCAAATCTGCTAGACAACAATGAATGATATTTTTCATATTAAAAAAAACCCTGAAACTAAAAATGGTTTTTCACTATGCAACTGGACTTACTTGTTTTTCTTTGAGGATGTTTTGCTTCTCATCCAAACAGCTTCTTTAGCTCCCCACTCTCCAGTCAGAGCTGAAGAAGCTTCTTGGATGAGAAGCTAAACATCTTCAAAGAAAAACAAGAAAGTCCTGTTGCCTAGTGAAAAAGCATCTTTGAGACAACGATGACCTAGATGGCTGAGAATCTCCATAAACCTGAAACTAACTTTCAATAATTGTTTAAAGGAAACCCACATAACAGTATATTTTCAGTTGAAGTCTCAGAATTTTTTTCTTTATAGCACTTGCCTAGTTATCTATAGAAAGCCAAGTTCACATTTTTTTTCTCTAGCTGTCAAACTCAATGGTGATGTAAGTAGAACACATTTAACCTGCTTGGCAAAAAAATAGAGCTACTTAGATACAGTGCAAATGTATATATGTTGTTGCAAATGTGTCCAACAAAGCTACACAAAATTCCAGAACTGAAAGGGGAAAAGTAGAATCTGTGTGAAATATCTATGGAATACAATTTTGATCAAAGTGCTGCAGTAGTGCAACACACAAATTCTACTACAAATGGCACAGGATTAAATGAAAAATGCTCAATAAATTCTAAATGAAAAAGAAATATTTGCATTATGGCTTAATGCAAAGTGTGAACCCAGTTTTTCTTGCTTGAAAAATCACAGTTAATTTAGCAGCCTCTGTGAACACATTCATATGTCTTTTTTCACAAATCATGGTTAAAACAATATCTTAACATGATGCATAAACCATATTACTGAAACCAGAACTTTAAAAGCTCTGTGCTTTTAGAACAAAATTCCTTGCCTGTCACTGGCACAGTGAAAGTAAAGCTTGTCACAAATGAAAATAACAAGAAAAGCCAAGGCAGCTAAGAAGTAGATAGGCAAACACCGCACAAGGTCCTGTGGTTGTATACCACTGATGAGTATTCAAAGCATTGAGTTGACCACTGTAGAAATAGGATGTTTTCTAGATAGACCATGGGGATGTATTTCAGCAGAGGCCCTCTAAATATCCATCCTAAAATTTAGAGACTCAAATGGAATTGCTAAGTGGAGACTCAAATTCTGGGAATTTTTATTAAACTTAATTGCAATCTACATAAATATACATGAGCTGAATTTACATAAATATTATACATGAGCTGAATCAAGAACGATATCTAGATATGATTTAGGCATACTGACTTCTAAGTATGATTCAGGCTTGATGAAATAAAAAAACAGCCTTTTTATTGTAGCACCACTCAAAATATGCACAAATTTTCTGTGTGCTATTCTGTGTGCTATTTCCTTCTGTTTGTGTGATATGACTACCTTAAAAATTACATAGAGCTAGCCCATAATTATAAAATAAAGCTAGTTGAGCATGGTAAGCAATGTATTCTTGCAATGATTGATGACAGATGGCCAATCAGGCTCTTGTTACCAGGATTATGAGCTGGGGTGGGATCAGCAGAGTGGTGTGCCAAAAGCCATATGCAAACAGAAAGTTGAGCAATATGGATTCACAACTTTTAGAAGACTCTAAAAGGGCTGAAGTAGGTCACTTTTTGTAATTGCAACCCGAGAATGAATGTGGCCTCCACAGATTACTGTAAAACTGGTTTTATTTAGATAGAAACAATGTTTCCTGCATTTTTTTAGTCTTGTAAATATCATTTACAGCCCGGAGGCCTCAACCATATGGCCAGACTGAACTATTTCTATCAGCTGCAGAAACTTTTCAACACATCTGGAATGGGCTTTTTGCATCAGCTGCTCAAGCCTCTGTATGTAGCAACTATGAATACTTTCCTCTTGGCAGATTACAGGATTTGCAATACAAGTGCTTGTAAAAATCAGTACAGACCTTTCACATTTTGAGCCAAGTTCTTCTTCCATGTAAGATCAACAGCATTACTGATGCCAATTCAAATAACGGGTTGAAGATTTTTATAAACAGACTTGGTCAATTCTAGTTACCTCCCTCCTTAACACTGTGCTAATAATCCAAACCAGAATTAGCAAAATGTTTCACACAGATTTGGCTATGTGCCAAAAGTTCTGGTTTACGTTTTCTAACACACAATCCACAGACTCTCAGCTCCACTCAACAACTTAATCTTGGCTCTTCTTATATGTACTCAGCAATTAGAGTGATCAGCATTCAGTCCCTTTAAACTATAATTTTTCTCATGTGTCCTCTCAACTGTTTTACCAGGAACAAAGCTGTTCAAAGGAATTTCATTTAAAAAAGAGATACAATTTATCATTGCTAATTATCAAATGAATAGGCACAATGACCGTGAGATTTACCTAAAGACAAAGGCTAAAGCAAGGCATGGAGCATTAGCAGAAATTCCAAAATCCTTCCTGAGTGATGGAAGGAAAGTTTAATGAAAGAGAAATGAGTCTTCCTTTCTTGTTATAAATATTTTTTTTCTTTCCAATCTTCCTTATCTTTTTGAATAAAAAAACTACACAAACAAAATAAAATTGGAAGGAATCCCAGCCTTCAAAACACAATATAATATTTTCATTATGTAATACAAATAATCTAGATTCTAGAAATCAGAGAGGGACTTACAGCCAGATGTCAGGGGCATGTTTTTATTTATTTCAAATGTGTACTTGCTGAGCTTCATCCATTTTTATTTCAGGGCAGTTTTCTAAGAGGAAGAGAACATCTAGAGTAAAACATCTAAATAATAAGAATAAAAATAAAAACAATGATCTATAACCTTTAAAATGCTTGGGTGAATAATAAGTTATAGGGTGCTGCCTAAAATACATTAATTGTGTTATCTTAGGCAATACAGTCCGTAATCCAGTAGAAGATTATAGTCTATAATTCCCCTTTTATGCCTGGGATTGATTTTCTCTCTCTCTCCCCCCCCCCAAAAAAAAACCACACACACAAATATCAATATATGAGAACCAAATACATTATGAAATTGGCCTGTTTGGGATTCTTTTTAAAGAATATGTGAGTTGTATGTTTTTTAAGTAAAATGATTTCAAATCTTGATCTTTTGCATAAATATAATTAAGGCTGTTGTGGGTGCATATGTACATTCAAATACACACAGACTAACTAGAAATCACACTCCACAAAACAAATGGTTACTGATTAAAACTAATTATCTGTAATATAAAGCACATCATCTATGACAGGGGTGTCAAACTGCCGGCCCGTGGGCCGGACGCATCATGCAGAAGCTGCACCCACCCCATTGCCGGCAATGGCAAAACTGTCTCGATACGTTGCGTGACG
Source organism: Vipera ursinii (assembly GCF_947247035.1). Taxonomy (NCBI): domain Eukaryota; kingdom Metazoa; phylum Chordata; class Lepidosauria; order Squamata; family Viperidae; genus Vipera; species Vipera ursinii. The sequence continues at coordinate 61,923,969 of NC_139512.1, forward strand.
TCACTTGATGTCATGAGTTTGACATGTCCGATCTATGATATCCATTGTTCTCCCATGTTCATATACAGTGCATAAGAAAAACATGTTCTCTTACATTCTAACCACTGTATTTCTTTGTCGTAAACGGAGACAAGTCTGCACACTTTACTAACACACATTCCTTTCCTCCCACAAAAGAACAAGAAAAACTAGATAAAGTGAGGTAAGGGACTTTCTCAGCCCATTTCTCCCCACAAGATTGTTGCTGTGGAGAAAATAGGGGGAGGGGAAGGAGCATTAGATATGTTTGCCATCTTGACTTTTTTATAAAAATAATAAAGGCAGGACACAACATAACATAACATAACATAACATAACATAACATAACATAACATAACATAACATAACATAACATAACATAACATAACATAACATGTAAGTAATAACAAGTAAGGGGGCAAAATGGAACGGAAGTGAGGTGAGATAACTGATCCAAGATTCAAAGAAAAGTGAAAGAAGCCCTATTGAGGCATTAGAGAAAGGGCTAGATGTCAACACTAGAGCAGTGGGGAGGAGCCCCCAATTTTGCTAGAGACTTAATCTTCAAAGTCTTTCAGCAAGTATATTTGCATGAACAGGGAAGGGGGGGAGGCTTATCTCCTCTGCTGAAATGGTGACTTCTAACCTTTTCTCTAACGGCTGAATAGAACCAGACTGTAAAGACAAGTGAAGAATTGCACTGAGGCAAGAAAGAAGGAGAAGCAGGCTCCATCTCCCTCCGAAGCTATTATTTCCCTAGAGCCCTCATTCATGTACTTTTCCCTTTCAACAGTTCCTCTTTCCTTTACACAACATCTGCCTGCATTCTGAAAATACAACATAATCTTCACAGACATATATTTTAAAAGCATTTATTGCAGAGGACAGTTTGTGTGTGTGATAATCTTTACCATTGGATACAATGTTTTATAATGAGCGAAATATTCAGTCAACATCTTGATCAGCTGTTTTCTCCTGATGCCTTGAGACTTCCAAATAACATTTCAGTCAAACCAGTTGTTTGTTCATGGTGGATTTTTTTTGTTTTTTTTTTGTTTTGTTCAGTTTTACTTTGAAATATATTGCCAGTCTTAAATGATAAAAAGAACTGTCTAAACGTTTTATATGAAAATTATGTCAAAGGATGATTTCAGTGTCCTTGAGTGACATTAGTGAAGGTCAGATAGGACATTGTACTGTTGTGTTACTTATATAGAAATTATGAGAAATTTGTTCCCAACATAAAAGAGCTGTATTGTGGGCCTCGAGTCAGAAACTTTTTAAGAAGCAACATTCATGTCCCATTGTCCCACAAATCTTTCCCCTTTCCCCACTTGAATTGAAACTATTGCTCAGCTTCACTTTTCATAACTTTATCGCCTACAAGTCTCTGCAGCAGGTGCAAAAGGCATTAAGGGACAAAACATGTGCCACAACATTGCAGTCCAAACTTCTTCCCTTTTGTACTCTTGTACAATATTGCAATTCAAAAGCTTGTGTGTTTCATTATTTTAACATCACTGTGTTTGGGAATGAATACCTATGGCGACTCATCAACTAGGTGCTGTTACTTTTGTCGGTTAGATCAGGGCTTTTCAACCTTTTCACCCATTTTACCACTTTTAGGATATGGCAACATCCGAGTACCACCAGTCGCCTAGCAAGGTGTCAAAAACTTGACCAAAAAAAAAGGGAAAAAAGTGATGAAGTACAAGTAGTCCTCAACTTACAACAGTTCGCTTAGTGACTGTTCGAATTTACAGTGGCACTGAAAAAAGTGCCCCCAAACCACAGCCGAGCAAGACACCTGCCTGCTCACTGGCGGCGCTCTTTCTCCTGTCCGAGGCTTTCATTGTTGTGAGCATTTCTGTTGAGGATTGGCAGCGGGGGTGAGGTGGGGGTGTTTGGTTTTTATTCCCCCCATACGCTGGGTTGACTATGTGCTCTGCAGCCAAAGATGGAGAACCTCTATACAGTCAGTAAAAACAAGACCAGGAGCTGACTGTGGCTCAGACCATAAGCTTCTCATTGCAAAGTTTAGGCTTAAACTGAAGAAAGTAGGGAAAAGTGCTAGGCCAGTCAGGTATGAATTAAATCATATCCCTGTTGAATATACAGTAGAGGTGACAAATAGAGTTAAGGAATTAGATCTGATAGACAGGGTGCCTGAAGAACTATGGACAAAGGTTCGCAACATTGTACAACAGGTAGCATCCAAAACCATCCCAAAGAAAAATAAATGCAAGAAAATGAAATGGCTGTCTGAGGAAGCTTTGCAAATAGCTGAGGAAAGGAGGAAAGTGAAAGGCAAGGGAGAAAAAGAAAGATACGCCCAATTGAATGCAGAATTCCAGAGAATAGCTAGAAGAGATAAGAATGCCTTCTTAAATGAACAGTGCAAAGAAATAGAAGAAAACAATACAATAGCGAGGACCAGAGATCTTTTCAAGAAAATTGGAGAGATGAAGGGAACGTTTAATGCAAAAATGGGCATGATAAAGGACCAAAACGGCAGAGACCTAACAGAGGAAAAAGAAATTAAGAAGAGGTAGCAAAATTACACAGAAGAACTATACAAGAATGAGTTTAACGTCCCTGAGGTGGTCACTGACCTCGAGCCAGACATCCTAGAATGTGAAGTGAAGTGGGCCTTAGAAAAGCTGAGCAACAACAAAGCTAGTGGAGGTGGCAGTATTCCAGCTGAGCTTTTCAAAATCTTAAAAGACGATGCAGTAAAAGTGCTACACTCAATTTGCCAGCAAATTTGGAAAACTCAACAGTGGCCACAGGATTGGAAAAGATCAGTTTACATTCCAATTCCAAAGAAAGGCAGTGCCAAAGAATGTTCAAACTATCGCACCATTGCACTCATTTCTCATGCTAGTAAAGTTATGCTTAAAATCCTACAGGCTAGACTTCAGCAGTATGTGGATCGAGAACTACCAGAAGTACAGGAAGGATTTTGAAGAGGCAGAGGAACTAGAGATCAAATTGCCAACATACGCTGGATCATGGAGAAAGCTAGAGAGTTCCAGAAAAACATCTACTTCTGCTTCATTGACTATGCTAATGCCTTTGATTGTGTGGATCATAACAAACTGTGGCAAGTTCTTAAAGAGATGGGAGTACCAGACCATCTTATTTGTCTCTTGAGAAACCTATATGTGGGCCAAGAAACAACAGTGAGAACTGGACACGGAAGCACTGATTGGTTCAAAATTGGGAAAGGAGTCTGGCAAGGCTGTATACTGTCACCCTGCCTAATTTATATGCAGAGCACATCATGAGAAAGGCAGGGCTAGATGAATCAAAAGTTGGAATTAAGATTGCCGGAAGAAATATCAACAACCTAAGATATGCAGATGATACCACTCTAATGGCAGAAAGTGAAGAAGAACTAAAGAGCCTCTTGTTGCGGGTGAAGAAGGAGAGTGCAAAAGTTGGGTTGAAACTAAACATTAAGAAAACTAAGATCATGGCATCCAGCCCTCTCAATTCCTGGCAAACAGATGGGGAAGAAATGGAGGTAGTGACAGATTTTATTTTCCTGGGCTCCAAGATCACTGCAGATGGGGACTGTAGCCAATAAATTAAAAGACGCTTGATCCTGGGGAGGAAAGCCATGACAAATCTAGACAGCACACTAAAAAGCAGAGACATCACCCTGTCAACAAAAGTGCGTATAGTCAAGGCTATGGTCTTCCCAGTTGCAATGTATGTCAGTGAAAGTTGGACCATAAGAAAGGCCGAGCACCAAAGAATTGAGGCCTTTGAACTATGGTGCTGGAGAAGACTCCTGCGAGTCCCTTGGACTGCAAGGTGATCAAACCGGTCAGTCCTAGAGGAGATCAACCCTGACTGCTCTTTAGAAGGCCAGATCCTGAAGTTGAAACTCAAATACTTTGGCCACCTAATGAGAAGGAAGGACTCACTGGAGAAGAGCCTAATATTGGGAAAGATTGAGGGCAAGAGAAGAAGGGGACAAAAGAGAATGAGATGGCTGGATGGAGTCACTGAAGCAGTAGGTGTGAGCTTAAATGGACTCCAGAAGATGGTAGAGGACAGGAAGGCCTGGAGGAACATTGTCCATAGGGTCGCGATGGGTCGGACATGACTTCACAGCTAACAACAACAACAACATGCTGGGTGGTTGCAGCAGGTTTTGTTCACTTCACATGACCCTGGGACACTGTGACCATCATAAATATGAATCAGTTGCCAAGCATCTGAATGTAAATCACAAGACTCTGGAGATGCTGCAACATTCCAGCTGATTGGCGCTTCTTTTGGGCTCAGCAGAAGTGCCAGGATCAGCACCAAGCTCCAGCTGGAGACTGGAGCTGATCCTGGAGCTTCCGCTGAGCCCTGACAGCCCCGAAGAAGCGCTGGTCCTGTCGTGTCCGCTGAGCCCTGACAGCCCTGCAGCTGCAGCCATCTCTCGCTCAGGCTTGTGCAGTGCTGCCACCGCAAAATGGAAATTAGAAAAGCAAACATTATAAAATCAAATATATGCCATCTTTGAAGATTATTGGAAAACTTCAGTTAGTGCAGAATCCATACAGTAACTCGTTTTACCTGAGTAAGGAGAACTTACTTAAAAGTCTTAGCCTTGAGAAGGAGACTAGTAGCCAGCAGTCCAGAGTTCCTCATCACATATTCCTCGTTACTTTAAAGCTTATTGTCTGGTTCCCTCTTACACAAGATTTCTGTATGACAGCTCCATTCTTCAGAACCATCTTTGTGTAAGAAGCTGCTACATTATAATATTTACCTTTGCAAGGGTTAGTGATAATTTCCCAGTTTAATAAAGCTTTTCTAGACACACATAAACACATCCCAAACAGAGTTTCCCTATTCTTTATTATATTAAATGCTTTTACTGTTTTCTAAATTTGGAACCTATCATAAACATCTTTAAGCAATTAAAAAGTATTCTTTAAAGCATGGATCTATTTTTATTTTTGTAATACTTGGCATTCAGAATACAAATATACACACAGAGAGAATTCAAAGTTATTACCTAGTACTTACCCTATGGTAATACCCATATTCTGTAATATGTTGCCACTGGAATCCTGCCAAACCATTTCCTCTTTGGAATTTTGGCAACTAGTTAGAAATATAATTGTTTAGAAAAAACTTTGCTGATGGAGTTTGAGGACTTTGTTTTGTAGCATCTTTACTATATCTTTTTAGGTTTGAATGGTATAATAGAAATTATTTGTAATAAAATTTATCTCCATTGTTTATTTCAGAAGTCCTACACGTAAAAAAAGCTTTGTTAAAAAATGGATTCAAATGCACATTGATAGAGAAAATTTAAATATTAATATTCAATTGAAGCCAGAACTTTTTCTTTTTTAGAACTGATGGGTTAGAAAAGAGTCATGGAAGATTATTTCAGTATATGATTACTGTGGTAAGATTATTATATGAACTAAGAAGGAAAGAGTTGACATTATCCACTATGGAGAAATGGTTGATGAAATTGACAAAACTTGTAGAGATGGCAAAATTGACGTATTTGATTAGAGAAAGTTCATTACAGTATTGATATTCATCAATGACTGGAAACCCTTTTGGACTTTTTGCATAAAAAAGAAAATGACTGTGTTGCTTACACTTTTGAGGATTACCAAATATAGATTATAGAAAGAAGGGAATTGTGATGTAATCTTAGAGAGAGAGAGGTTTGAACTGAATTGTATGTATAACTGCTGACAGTAGGATTTGAAGCCATTTCTTTCTATTTTCTTGTTTTTCCTTTTTTTCTTGTTTTTCCTTTTATTTTTATTTCCTTTTTTTATTTTTCTTCTTTGCTTTTCTTACTATATCATTTTCTTTGAATGTACTTATCATGTGTGTAAAATCTTTTAATGAAAAACTATTTAAAAATTATTCTGGCCTTAAAAATCCTGAAGCATTAATAAAATAATAAAATAATTAAGAAATAAAAGCATTAGCAAATAAATAATCTGAAAAATAGACTTAATAGAGAAGCCTTTCTGGAACAAAGCAATAGTTATGTAATCCAGAGTTGATTCCACTGAGAACCATCTTATATAAGTATATGATAATTTAAAGTGTCAGTACAAATCTAGAGATAATTGCTATAATTTAAATAAAATCCAAGGGTGATAAAAATGTGCCAGCTTCTGTAATTTCTAGATCTCTTCGTTAGTCAAATTATTTTTAAAAGAAAATGATTGGAAGATATCTGAGGGAGCAAAAGAATAAGTGCTTCTTCCTTCATTTGGGGAAGGGGGAACAATCAAAAGCATGAGTACAGTATGGGAAAACCATATTGGGCAGCGGTATAAGTGAAAACCAAATTAAAACGTTCCCAAGGTTTGCTGTTTTGCATTCAGCTGAACATACCCAGGAAAGCTGAGACCACCACTACCATTATTATTCCACTCAATAGCTCACTTTGATTTAATTTTGATTTGATTTTCATTTTAGATAAAGGTTCACAAAAAGAAGAATTGCAGCAAGGAATAGCAAAGATGTGGGCATCTCATGTTTCAGTCAGTGCATTATGAATCCCTCCCAAAAAAAGTTGGGAGGAGTTATAACTGCACTTATATTATGAAAAAGACCAAATATAGGAATCAACTAGAGCAGGGGTAGGCAACCTTGGCTCTTTTATGACTCGTGGACTTCAAATCCCAGAATTCCTGAGCCAGCATGGTTCATCTTGGAAACCTCTCCCTGTCCCCTCAGCATGGCTGGCTCAGGAATTCTGGGAGTTGAAGTCTACGAGTCATAAAAGAGCCAAGGTTGCCTACCCTTGAACTAGAGTCCACAAGAAGGCACTTGCTCAGCATAGGTAAAGATTTCCAGATGTTGCTATTGTGGAGTAATACTTTGTGTCATGGGGATAAAAACAAGCCATTATTTTAGAAAGAGTTTGTGGAATTATCTAAGCAAAAATCTATTTTTAAAAATGCAGAAGATGATGTGAAAATGAACTTTGTTAGCTTTTTAAGAAATGTGGTGCCAAAAATATCAGGGCAGATTTTATGAAACTTGTAGGATAAGAAATGATCTTTCGTTGGGCTGATTATAAAAAGTATTTGGCTTTCTTAAAAAAAAAACCCAATAAATGTTTAATTTGCTCATTTCTTCCTATGGGAATATTCATCTCTTTTTGCTGAGGCGAACAAAAAATAAGATCTATATAACACAATATTAGATGGGGAATGGCTGATGGGGAAAAAACTATTTAAATGCCTCTGTTATTTTAAACTTTTTAAAGACTCAACACCTGAAGCTGTTGACAGACTATAAGATATGGAAGACCTCATCATTACTTTGTTGGTCAGATTGTATCAGAGTTCATGTTCGATCATACATTTTAAAACATAGAACATAGAATTTCTTACTGACTTCAGCAGGACTTGTTACTAGGTAATTTGGTATACAATTGCATCCTAAATTATGCAGAAGCCATGGCAATCTATGGATATGGATTAGTTGATGGGGAGTAAATAATGATAGCACAGCCTTCTCTGTAGGCTCAAGTTCATGAGCCCAGTGGTTAGAATGTAATATTGCAGGCTAATTCTGTTGACTGCCAGGAGTTCAGTCTTGACCAGCTCAAGACTGTTGGAGGCAGTATGCTGATTCTGTAAACTGCTTAGAGTGTTGTAAAGCAGGGGTCCTCAACTCCCAGGCCATGGCCTATTTGGAACCAAGCCATATTTCCTCTCCCCCAGCCAGGCCGCCAAGCAGCAAAGATTGGGGATCACTGTTGTAAAGCACTATGAAGCGGTATATAAGTCTAAGTGCTATTGCTATTGCTATTTTTCTGAACAAAAATAAATGGTACATGGGGGCTGCTATGGTGTAGAATCATCTAAAGTTTGGAATTCAGGTAGCTTAGCAGAAGAAGGCAGGCACACCACACACACACACACACACACACACACATACACCAACACATCCCAAATCAGGATTTAAGCCAATTTTTTCCTCTATTCAGTTCAGTATAAATGGAGATGGTCTTGAGCTGACTGACAAATAAGAATACAGTTTAAGAATAAAATAGAGTCAGTACTTGTTAATTCGTGGGCTCTGGTGAGCAGGAATGAAGACAAACAGCTGAATACAGAGGAACTTATTCTTTATTCAAGCTGGAAGTGTACTAGGGCTTGGGCCGCTCCCAGCCCCAATATATAGCCAAGCCCTATGGTAGCAACCAATAAGACTGAAGCTGCACTTGCCGCCTGAGGCTGACCAATTGCAGGCCCGGAGACAGCCTGTCTGGGTTGCTGGAGAACCGTTAGTTCTCCAGCAACGCTCGTGGTGTGGTACCAAAAGCCCAGCACATAACAGTATTGTATTTCTCTTTGAATTCTTAAATAGAGAAAATTATAAGTCCTATAGACTTCAATGCACATAGTTCCAAGTAAGTGTTCTTAGTACTATGTATGCCTTTAAAAAAGAGAATGCTCCATTTGGTTTTCTACTGAGAGACTTGCCCATCTCCTCTTTATGTGGGCAGTGTTCAGTGTCACATGAAGTACATAACCTGGATATTTAATCATTCTTTCTGTATGCAGAAATTGCTACAAGATACATGTCTAAGGGTATTACCAATACAAATAAGGTTAAATATTTCCTTAAAGCAATAATAACACATACTTAAAGAGAAAAGGAAAAGATTGGCAATGGATCTAAACAATGCAGCCTTTCACATTTATGAATTTTCAGTCTAAAATATGCATTCTGCATACGCCACATTGTGTATTCGGTGTGCAATTAACTAATTGATATTGTGTTTCCATACACTTACCTGCTCAACTGAATTTTGCAGCATTTGGTTGTAGGTGATAGCATTAACAATCCCTTAAAAGAATGTTTTCTGGGCCTAAATGTATTAAAAATAAATGTCATTCATTAAAAGGTACTATACACAGAGAGACTTTTCATCCATAAGAATTTGAGTTAGCTGCTGGCACTGTTGGTGATGAATGGTGTGAAATGAATATCAGATTAAGATGTGAGACTGCAGAGTTGTGAAAAGATTCCCGTGGCACCCTGACTGCACTGACTTTCTTTACACACTAGGGAAGACGAGCTTAAAGTCTGCCATGACATCAATTAAAATTACTGCCACATTATGAAAACAAAATTAGTTGCAATTCTGTCAATTTTATAGCTCTACTTTGATAGAAGAATTCATTTTCATTATGAATGGATGAGGTTCCTGGAGAATTCAAGTGTTATTGGAAATAGTTGTAGCTGTATTTTAACAGATGGTTGAGGGACATTTTTATAAATCACATCTATATTGAGAAGCAAGTTGTTACCAAACATAAGCTACATTTCAAGGACACTAAATGCAAAATTCTAATTGATTTTAATTTATCTGGACTGCCTCTATATAAATTATATACATATATATGTGTGTGTGTGTGTGTGTGTGTGTGTGTGTGTGTGTGTGTGTGTGTGTGTTTAAGTATTTGTCAAGGCTTTTTGAATGGACCTTGCTAATTAACTCTTTCATTCCTGTTTTGGCCCGGCTCAGGGCTTATCCACAGGAACTAGTCAACTTATGACAGCTCATTATTTGTGCAAATTATTCAAATTGCTAATAAAGAATTTGGGAGGCTAAGATGATCATTTCGAACAGGAATGAAAGAGTTAATTTGCAAGGTCCATTCAAAAAGCCTTGACAAATACTTAAACATACATTTGCCTTGCCTTCCAGCTAATATAAGAGAGAAGGAACCCGTGGCTCAGGAGGTTAAAACACTGCCTGATATATAATCAGCCCGGGTTCGAATCTCAGATAAAGGGTATGACTAACTGATGAGAACATAAAGAGTTCGAAATGATCATCTTAGCCTCCCAAATTCTTTATTAGCAATTTGAATAATCTGTATATATATATATATATATATATATATATATATATATATATATATATACACACACACACACACACACATACATATATACATACATACATACATACATACATACATACATACAGAGCCTTGGTGGAGCAGTGGGCTAATGCCTCCTTAAGTAACACCAGCTGCCTGCAATTAGTGCAGGTTCGCATCCCACCAGGCTCAAGGTTGACTCAGCCTTCCATCCTTCCGAGGTAGGTAAAATGAGGACCCAGATTGTTGGGGGCAATAAGCTGACTTTGTAATAATGCTGCTTGGGGGGGGAAGCCCTAATAAGCAGGCATATACATAGAATGAAGGCTATTGCTAAGCACATTGGTTTGTGCTTAAATTGTAAGCCGCCCTGAGTCTTTGGAGAAGGGCGGGATATAAATGGGATTAAAATAAAAAAAAATTATATTTATATATATATATGTTAAGTGTTTGTTAAGTATTTAGAATACCTTGCTAGGCCCCAAACATGGGGCAAATTTTATTTCCTGTTTCAGCCTAACCCAAGGCCATCCACAGGCTGTAGTCACAACAGTGACAGCTCATATTTGTGTAAATTTTTTGGATTGCTAACAAAGAATTAAAGGGAGGATGATATGGCCATTTCAAACTCATTTGTTCTCATCAGTCAGCCACACCCTTCTGAGATTCAAACCTGGGCCGACTGCAAGTTATTACATAGAAATATTTAACATGTGATATAATCTTTTTTCCCTCCTAAATTATTCAATTCCTACTACTTTTATTTATTTTAAATATTTCTATACTATCTCTTAATGGTATACAACATTAAAATACACAAATACAATTTAAAATAAAATAAAGCACTTTTCTTTCTTCCTTTCAATCATGTCCAGTTGTCAGAGACTGCCTAAACAAGTCCCTGTAGTTTTCCTGGCAAGGTTTTTCAGTACTTGTTTGCCATTGCCTTATTTCTAGGGCTGAGAGAAAGTGAGTGGCCCAAAATCGCCACCTGGCTCCCACATTCTCCCACATTCTATCCCGATAGCAAACTGGCCTTCTAATAAAACAAATAAAACAATGCCACCCAGAATCCCTCGTTGAAGGAGATAGGAAGTTTAGAACTATGAATTATAAATAAATAAAATAAATGCAAAAATTATGTTTTAGACATACAATCTTATTTTGGACAAGGAAACTTTTTATTTATTTGTTTGTTTATTTTCAGGAGGGAGTTGCTGACACACTGTACCTGTAATGAAAAATATGCTCTTAAACAAGTAGATGAGATCTAAATATTGTCATATGTCAACATAATAAAATAGAGCACAGGGAAAGCAGTAACATTGAATGTCTATGGGGATTCTCAGTCATCCAGGTTATGGTTTCCCAGAGGTGCTTTTTCAAAAGGCAACTGGATTTTGTTTTTCCTTGAAGATTTTTCAAATCTCATCCAAGTAACTTCTACAGTTCAGAATATTCAAAAAGCATCTTTGGGACAGTAACATTCAAGTTTAGCAGGAAATATTTTTTGAAAGGCATTCAAGGTTGCAGAGAAGGACTGTTTGGGTGAAGGAAATCCTTTCCACAAAACAATCTCCTAATGTCAAACAACATGCTCAGGAAATCAGATTCCTCCCTATCTGTTTTTGGCATTTTTGGAGAACTGGCTGAAAACAGCAATTAGGGCAGGCAATTTCTACTGCTGTATTGAGGAAATCTCCAGCCATGAACTTCATCTAACTGCACAATATCTGCATTTCTTGCAGAAATGAAGATCCCAACAGTCCATGGAATTTCCTTGTAGGGATAGCATAAAAAGGGTTTCAAATACTGCAAACTGACATGGAGAAAAAAATATTTTGGATTATCCATATCATAAGGTATCAAGGAGTTGATTGTTCATCCTTTCATACAGTTTATATGAAATTTTCTTAGTGTTCTAAGCAGAAGCAATTAGGCTTCAAAGATTAAAATGGATTTAAAATTTAGAAAAACTCAAACTTTTTGCAGAAATACAAAAGAATATTAGTAGACATGAAATAGTAACCAATCTTAGAGAGAGAGAAAAATAAGAATACATTGAGTAGGCGAGGTAATGGATTGGGATCAGTGAAGGTAGAGAGTGAAATCCAGCAGAAGCATCAGAAAGTGAAATGTTCATTTGGAAAATAATAAAAGAAAGATAAAAAGACAACAATCCAACCTCTTGTAAAAGAATACAAATAATCTATCCACATTTTTACATACAAACCTCAATAGGGTAGGTGCTGATAATATCATAGGCAATGGTTGGGTTGTCATTTAAGAAAAAATAGAAATAACTAGATTGTGGACATCTGGTATAAATTTATATACAAGAATGAATGAGTGTGTGTGTGTGTGTGTGTGTGTGTCTGAAGCAAACTTACATATAGATTCTCTTATTTAAAATCAGTATATTTTAAAGGGCATGTAGTTTCTCTTCTCAGAATAAATGAATTACCTAGTGAAATGTCTCGTTTTCTTTTACAGTAAGAACTATAAATTGGGTAGGGACAGGAGTAGTGCATCTTATTTGAATCTTCAGTTTGGTGTTCTAATTCCTGGTGGCTCTTATTATGCTGCCCACTGTCCCTGCTGTCTTGATATTAAAAGTAACATCACATTACAGCAATGACATGTGCTAACGATGGCCTTGTCACCTGATAATGTGGCACCTTTAATGAGGCTTTGTGTGCTCATTAAGTTTGCTGATGAAAACTTTGCAGTGGGAACAATGGTCTGAGTAACTTAACAATATGCTGCACAAATTCCACAATTCCCAATTAATGTATAACACCACTTATTCATGATTAACAGTTTAGATAGTTGAGTGCATCTTTTTTTTAAAAAAAATCACAATTGCTTTCAATAAATTGTAATTATTGCTGCATAGGAAGTTTTTAGAAAAGATAAACTGATGGTGATGGACAAACTTGGTTCAGAGGCTTAACAAAGACTTCCCTACTTACATGGTATTAATGTTAGAATGGTAATCTTACACATCTAGTGTTTTCCTAATGTCCTGGGGAGCCTGATCATTGTAAATTACCTGTGACAACTCATTAATCCTCTTTTTTCTCACAAATGCATAATTAATGGTAACATTGACAATAATACACAAATTAGCTAAGTGACGCTTTATGGTGTTGGTTTTGATTAACATCAGGAATCCAAAAATGACACTAATGTAATGCAGATCCCAAAAGGCAACCCGCACTCTGACCCTAGACATACACTTTGCACCATCACAAAGATTAATCCTGTTCTGGGTAAAGACTGGACAAAACTCAGCCCACACTAGCCCTGGGTCCTGAGCAACGTTTTTTTTTTCCCCCAGTGATACTTTAATGCATAGAAAACAGTATCATTTGCTGTGCTCTTGTTTAAGGCAAAGATAAATGGGGGTAGATTTATAACTGAGATCATCTGCTTCTTTTTATGTATGGTTTCTCCTTTCTTTTTAAAATGTACATAAAGAAATTAAATAATTGCTTTTATTAACATTTTTTTCTCCTGACATTAGATACAGTTTACAAAGCAGTGTAGTCTTTTAAATAAAAAACAGAAAGCAATATTTGAAGATATTATCCTCTGAAAATATATTGCATCTCACTGAATTCTGGAATTCAAATAAATACCTACACACACACAGAGAGAGAGAGAGAGAGAGAGAGACATTCTTAGATTAAAATTGAGTATATTAATGGGAACTGGTTATGTTAGTTATTTCAAAGTATTTCATAGATAGCGTATCAGTACAAATCTGCCCTTTAGATTTGTACTTATCCTATATATAAATAAATAGGAAGAAAACCCTAGGCCAAAGACAAAATATTGTTTTAAAATTATACTTATGCTTTTTATACATTTTTCTTGTATCTCCCTTTTACAGTTTGTAAAGGACTACAGTTTTATTTTAAATAAAGACAACTGTATTTTTCTGAAAGTGGCCCCAGGATTTAGGATTCAGATACTGCATTACATTACAAAAAGTAGTGGTAGTTTGAGCTGCCGGCTAGGTACTTGAATTATTGCACCTTTTAAAAACACTGTAATGGGGCTCAGTAAAAAGCATTTGACAGATTATTTATACTATTATTAAAAAGATTCTAAAAACTCTCCTTTCCATAAATATTTCAGAGATTTAAACACCTATTCATGTAAAGGTCTACTGAGGACTTTTAGGGTCACTGAATAAACAGCACCAATGGGCTTTTGGAGAAAGTTTTCCAGAAATGACAAAAATGAAATTGAAAGAATGGTATTTGTGCATAAAATGTATGTAGGTTGAAACCTAACATAAACAATTAACATGCCAACTTTAATGACTACATGTCTGTGTTTTTGTTTTGTTTTGTTTTGTTTTGTTTAAAAAAAGTCTATACCATACATTTTAGCTGTATTTATGACTGGCTTTTCTTTTAAAAAAAGAAAGAAAAAAAAGTAGTACCATAGACTCACTTAGCCTACATGTTCTAACTCAGCTATTTTTACGATGGTAGGTACTATATCTTCAGAGTCCCTTTTATGGTATGGATTTTTGAGGCCATATTTTCACTCAGACTTAATCCAGTTTAAAAATCTACATTAAAGGAATACTTGTTTTTTTATTTATCTGGACAGAACAAAGTGCCATATTTGGAAGGCATTTTAGTCTGATTGATATCTTGAAATTGGCAAAGATATGTATACCCTGAAGCTAAATGGCACTTTGCGTTCTAAGCATACAAATATCTTTATACAGCCTCTGTGGCACACAGTCATTCAAAATGGAGCTTAGAAAATAAAGATTGGCTAGTGCTGCACATTTCAAACTGCTGTTTAGCATACTTTTATGACTCTTACCAGCTAGGAAGAAATTAATGTCAAATAAAATCTGTTGGTTAAGTTACTGTCAACATTTACTGTTTTTATTTGGCTCACTTAATAAGCCAACACCTATCACAAATTAAGAAACAAACAAAAAGAACTTTTTCAATGTATATCTAACATTAGACAACAAAGTACAACTTTCCTTGGTTGTCTTAATTTCTGCTTAACATTCTAGTTATGATTAATACCATCCTTTTAGCTTGTCCATGCCTTTTAAGTCCTCTTAGTCTGTATGAGGCTCCAGGAAAGCAATTTGTGAAATGATTTTTTATAGGCATGATTTGCTTCATTCTTTTCAGTGAAGCGTATTCACTGTAGCAAGGATAGTGACAGCAGAGCTGAGCAATTTCATAAAGCGAACTAAATGTGTGTGCCTGCATTTTATAACATTTTGCATTTGAGCTGTTTCCAGAAAAATCTGTAGAAAACTTGATTTGAATGATCAAGTTTGTTTCAAGGTCATCACTTCCATATTGTTAAATGGATAGTCTAATGATACTAGCAAAATGGAGCCAAGTCCCATGATTTAGTCATTGTTAACAAAGATTTTTACATTAGTCTGATTGATATCATACATTCACTCCATAATTCCTTTGCAGCATTAATTTAAAGGAATGTTTACAATACAGAGATGACAATATATATTTACTAAACAAGGCTTCTATTTTATTGATGGCCCTAAATTTTTTAAAAATAGAGACAGTTGTTATATTATTATTATTTCCATTACAGCTGGGTGACAATTCAGTTTTGATGTACAAATAGTGCTGGAAAATACAACAGAAATATAAATACTGTACTTGCATGTAATACCTTAAAGCAGTATACCCTATTTTGGAATTGTGTGGCAGCTACAAAGAACAGACATGTAATGGCTTCATTAATCACCTATTCAAAACAAAATTTGGAATGGTTTCAATATTTTACTTAATATGAAATCAATAACATTTGAATATTTTTAAAAGGAGATTGCAGTGGTCATATCAATGCACACAGAGAGACACACACACACAGAGCAATATTTTATTTTCATTGTATTTAATACTACAATCAATGTTTCTATTATCATCCATCAGTAAATTTGCTATGTACCTTTGGATTTGATTTTATAATAAACATGTGAATTTGTATAAATAGTTGCTATTTCAAATATTTTGAGAATGTTTGAAATTTGGTAATCTCTGAAATTGTATTTATAATTTTGGATTGAAAAGGAAATGTATTGTACCATAATGGCACATATTATGAATAACTCCACTGATCTGTTCATGCTCTGGAGTTGTTTGCAGGGTTTTAAAAATTATATACCTGCTTTCAGATATGTTTGAGAAAGAAATAAAGTATTTATCCTATTTGGAAGGGGGACAGTTTGTTATTTTTTTAAAAAAAATTAACATTTTCAATACACCCTATTGTTATTTGTTAAAATTAAGTTCAGGCATAATTTTAACTATTTTGTCACACATCATCAATAATAAGAACATAAGATTAAAATATTCTTGCCAAGGGTCTTTTATGGATGGTATGAATATTCAATTAAGCAAATTTGAAACATCTAAATAAAAAGTAGACTTTTCATTGCATTTTATCCCACTGTTTATAGCTCTATTTCTATCACTACTTTCTATCTCTATTTACAATACAGCTTCCTATCTTAAATGGTATTTGCTTATTTTTTTAAACACGTGGGAGAGATTCTGATGGATTATAAAAAAATAGGTTATTTGAAAAATTAGAATTAAAGGACACACAATATTACATGAAACTGATGTTCTGGTTTATTGTTTATGTATCAAGAAACCATCTAGCTTGTTTTCATTCTCCTTTGAAACAGAGCTGTAAGCTCTTTGGTTTCCATTTTCAAATGGCATTCAGTAAAACTGGTGGGATTGGTTGTAAACTTGAGTATTTCTGCCAGACAGGATTGCAAACTAAAGCTTTGTTTTCAGAGATCTTAACGAAACACAGGTTCGTATAAGCAGACCTCATTAAGTTACCATATGACCTTAGAAACCCACATTTGTTCTGTTTTCTAACAAAAACACATTATTACCTGACCATGCTGCACTGACTGTAAATTCAAATGATGGCATCACAAACAGAATAAATCAATAACCAAAGCTAAAATGCTCTCAAGTCTTCTCAATAATAACAAGATTAGCTTACCATTCCAAAAACTATAACAATTTTGGAATGCTTCATTTTTAAGAGATTAAATTTCTAGACAAATCTAATGAGGCTCATAGTAACTGTTTTATTTTGTTATCATTTCTTCTTATTTTGAATTAAAATTAATTGTATTCACAACAAACTGATGGATATTCTTTAAAGAAGAAAAAGACTATTGGGAACATGTTGAGAAGTCTCAGTCTTCGTGTTAGAATAACATTCCTGTCAATCACAGATCTCCAACCTGGAAATTTTGTTTGTGTGTGTGTGTGTGTGTGTGTGTGTGTGTGTGTGTGTGAAAAGCATAAATTATTTTGTGGTAGAGCAATTACAACTGAACAAACAATTTGAACTTCTCTTGAAATCTATAATATCTAAAATATAGTTATGCATAACCTGTAAAATCTTCAAACCTCCATACAAGAGATCCAGCATTAATGAACAAATTTGCTAACAATCTCAGGAAATAACAGGACTCCATGGAAGAGAAAGTGAAAAGAATGGAGAGATGCTTATAAGTGCATTGATGAAAACCCACCATCCTGTCACATATTACATCTCAGTTGCTGTAGCTACTGTATAAACTCTGTCACAACTAATAATATTCTACTTTTATCATCATAGAATTAGCATCTAGAACTATGCAGTGTTTACTGTAAAGAAGTAATGCAAGATATAGATAGCATATGGCTTTGTGCTTTGTTTATATTGTTTAAGAATACATGAAAGGATCATTTGAACTGAAGTGCACTGGTGAAATTCTATGTGCAAATGGTAGGCTACATAGAAACAGTTCAGATATTTGTTAATGATAGTCTCAGGAAAACAAGCCCACACACAAAACCACAGAAACAATATAGAATGACAATAACCCAGTAGGTAGAAAGATTAACGTGCCACTAGGGGACAGTAGAAAGTCACAAAATGTGATTCTGTGGTAGAAATCTGAACAAAAGGCCTTTCTTTGTCAAGAAAAATAACAATAATAATGAAATAAAAAGTGCAAATATGGATTGCTTTTTTCCCTACAAGTGAAGAATTTTCAATTTTTCAGCAAATCTATAAAATATTTGCTGGAATGTCTTTTGATATTTTTAGTGGGATGTTTCACAAAAGGTGTAAGGAACCTATTGTCTTTTGCAAAAAGAATAGATTCAAGTGTAAAGGTTTTTCTCCCCTCACAATGTTTCAGAAAATAGAAGAATTAATGTCTGAAAGTTCTTTATAGCATTGCAATAGTACGTTTTTACCATCAACAGTCGTGAAAATGTAAATGATCCACTTGTGAAGAATACATGAATTCATTTATTAATATTATCAGATTACAGGCCATATAATGTTTGATTTCAGAGAAGCAGCAGTTTGTTGAAATGGATATCATTTGGGTATCAATGATCTTCGCCAAGTGAAGGAGGGACTATTATGATTGTCAGGTTTTTAAACTATTTCTCAAAGAAAAAAAAAAGCAGTGTCCTGAGGCTTCAGATGCTATGCTGACTTACCACTCCCTCCATATCACTTTCAGTTATTTTGCTTACTGTTGCAACATCTCTCTGTGGTTCACCAGAAAGCGAAACCTTAATGATCACTCAATGAATACTTCTAAAGTAGATTCCTACTCTTGGTTCTAATCTTTCCACTTCACAACCACTGTGATCTGATCCCAATGTGCAGAAAAAAAAATTATGTTGTACATTGTGACATGTAAACCCCTGACCATGTACAGAGTATTGCTCTAGCAATTGCTAACAATGAAAGGTCTCAGATTTAAAAACTAAAGTTATACCGTGCAATTGTATGAAATTGTTTATTAAGAACAAATTTACCACTCAGTGTGGTAGAATGTTGATTGAACCATCATGTTAACAGCTTGGTTATGCATACGAACATGTAGATTCTGGTAGGATTTCTTTAAAAACAACATTTCTGAAATAAAGCCAGTATTTGCTTTAATCCTCTTTAAATAAGCGGGCCCAAGGTTAGACATGGAACAAAAGTATGACTAACTCAGTATGATCTAGGTCAGTATCTCTAATTTAAACCATTGACTGGGCAACATCACTACAATGAATGAAATATATTTAGAAATATGAAAATATATTTTCTTTGTCCTCATTAATTTTAAATGGACCTTAAGAGACTATCTATGTATTTAATCAGAAATGTATGTATATACATATGTTTACACGCACGCATGCACACATGCATGTACACACACAGAGAGAGATACATATAGATAGAGAAAGAGAGAGTACAGTAGAGCTTTTTTGAAATGGTTCTTGTACATGCTATTATTATAACAAAATTCTAGAAACAGAAGCTTTTTCTGCCAAGCAATTGTACTATGTATTAATAAAAATGCCTGACTTATGGTTATGAAACTTTTAAAGAACAAAGTAAATTTTCAAGATGGTCAAAGATTTTGGCCTTTGTGGTAGCTTCAAAATAGAACTATTTTCTT
Source organism: Vipera ursinii (assembly GCF_947247035.1). Lineage (NCBI taxonomy): Eukaryota > Metazoa > Chordata > Lepidosauria > Squamata > Viperidae > Vipera > Vipera ursinii. The sequence continues at coordinate 61,943,385 of NC_139512.1, forward strand.
TATATTTAGTCACTAACTTGGGCACATAAATTGAACAAATTCCCAGATGCCTATTCAACAATTCAGCTGAAGATAGTAATAGAGGATGGCATATATTTTCCATAAACCTTGTTTATAAATCTTCTCTAACTCAACACCCTTCAGATATAACACAATAATGTCTCTTGTTCTTTGATCAGGATGAAGAAAATAATTTATTTTCAAATAAATCTGATAGCCTTGTCTTCTATTTTACGTGTCTTTTGGTACATAACAGACTAGTACTGGTTAAACAAGCTTAGTTTAGTCAAGAGGAAATGAATATACCAAACTTACCAATTAAGCAGCCATGATGCTGTATTTAACCTAAATGCATATAGGTGTTCCTGGGTCAAATAAAGCTTTGGTGTCATAGTGGCTTCAACCACTTTTGCTAGTATAAAGGTAAAGGTAAAGGTTCCCCCGCACATGTGTGCTAGTCGTTTCCGACTCTAGGGGCCGGTGCTCATCTCCGTTTCAAAGCCGAAGAGCCAGCGCTTGTCCGAGGACGTCTCCGTGGTCATGTGGCCGGCATGACTGGACGCCAAAGGCGCACGGAACGCTGTTACCTTCCCACCGGAGTGGTCCCTATTTTTCTACTTGCATTTTTACGTGCTTTCGAACTGCTAGGTTGGCAGAAGCTGGGATGAGTAACAGGCGCTCACTCTGTTAGGCGGCACTTGCTAGTATACCCAACATTTAAAAAGGCGTCTAGCCTTTGGCGTCTAGTCATGCCGGCCACATGACCACGGAGACGTCCTTGGACAAGCGCTGGCTCTTCGGCTTTGAAACAGAGATGAGCACCGGCCCCTAGAGTCAGAAATGACTAGCACACATGTGCGGAGGAAACTTTACCTTTAACTTTAACTTTTCTTATCAGGGGAGCTCAGTCACTAAACTCTGAGTGACATTAAAGTGAATCAGCTTTATATCTTCCTGGATAGAATTAGCTGTTAAAGTGTTCTGCATTCTAGTATTTTTCAAACTAAAATATAACAACAACAACAACAACAACAACAACAACAACAATATAAAAATAATAAAAATAATAAAGATAGAGTTGGAAGGGACATTGGAGGTCTTCTAGTCCAACCCCCTGCTCAGGCAGGAAACCCTATACTACTTCAGACAAATGGTTGTTCAGTCTCTTCTTAAAAACTTCCAGAGTTGGAGCATTCACAGCTTCTGGAGGCAGGTTGTTCCACTGATTAATTGTTCTAACTGTCAGGAAAATTCTTCTTTGTTCTAAGTTGCTTCTCTCTTTGATTAGTTTCCATCCATTGCTTCTTGTCCTGCCTTCAGGTGCTCTGGAGAATAGCATGACTCCCTCTTCTTTGTGGCAACCACTGAGATATTGGAACCCTGTTATCATGTCACCCCTTGGGTCTGGCTTCAAAAACCTAACATAGTCCAATATAACAAGTAGGGCTCTGATAAGTGGTAATGTTCAAAAAGAATAAATTTTGCTACTCCTGCATAGAATCAACATTTTATGTGGAGATCAACCTAGGAAGCTTGCATATCATATTTATGGAACATCTTTCCACATGTAACCCTACTTCGGTAATGTAATCGTCACCATCAGTTGTTTCTTAAATTTATTCACCTTCCAACATTAAAGAATAAACTTTCAAGTTTCCTGAAAAGAAGATTCCCTAGGGACAAACATGTTTTTCTATCACTATTTTTTATAAAAGCTCTCTTTACACAGTATTACAAAATGTCACCTAACTCCATTTTAACATAGCTAACAGTTCGTTAATTTGTTTTTATTACCATATATCCTTGTGGATAAGCTGAGAATTTTAGATGCCAAAATACACCAACAAATTGGGTCTGACCTATCCACTCATGAGCTTACAAAAATATGATTTTTATGTATATTTTTCTAATAATTTTTTTAAAATGATGGGTAGCTTGTACATACATATTTTAAAAGTTGCTGGGACTAAATGTTATACTTCTAATAAAAGAGTATTTCCTTTAATGTAATGCAGATGAACTACTCACCATATAAAATGCAGTCTTTCCTTTCCTTTCCTGCCCTTTCCCTTTTCCTGGTAGTCCAACCCTGGAACCACCACCACTACCTGGGAAGCATCCTCACCTGGCTGATTACTTCTCTCAAGCTATTGGAGAACATATTTATACAAAAACTTTGGGGCTGAATTAAAATTATGAACTGCTCTGCTAGAAAAATGTTTACCAAAATGATTCTTTTCCCCCTCAAAGGCTGTTTAATATTAGAATATTACAAAAGTGATCAGTTTTGAATGTTATAATAGATGTCAGCTACAGCATTCTCCACAAGGGATATAAGCATTTTAATTCATACTAAACAACACTGCCACGTTGGGCTGTCATTTCAGAGATATTTCCTAACCTAAACAGAAAAATAGAATGACCATAGGCAGGCAAAAAAGCAGTAGGAGCAGGAGTGGCTTCCGACTTCATGATGGTTTCCCCCTGTTGAGTTTTTTCTTTCCAGCAAGCAGATAAATGGCTGCTACTGGGTAGGAGAGGGAGCAAGGAATTGCAAGATTGGCTGGGAAACAGTCATAGAATATTGGAAATGAAAATCACATGACTGCAGCAACCCAGCACTGCTGCAGCAACCAATAGCACTACAACTTTGCAAAATATCATTCCCTCAGGAGTCACTGACCCAGATTTTGGATGCCTTCAGTAAGTTAGCCCATTTGAGTTACCTTGGCTCATGATTAGTTTAGTTTAGTTTAGTTTTAGTTTTATTATATTTGTATACCGCCCTTCTCCCGAAGGACTCAGGGTGGTGAACAGGGCATATATAAAAATACAGAATACAAAAATTAAAATGAATTAAATAGTAGCCCAGCTAAAACAATCAATAATAATATTAAAAATCCCCATTAAAACCCCAACACATCCCCCATCAGGCCAGGCCGGCTTGTTCAAATAGATGGGTCTTCAGAACGCGTCGGAAGGAGTGAAGGTCAGGTGCCATCCGGAGCTCGACCGGCAACTGATTCCATAAAGCCGGAGTGCCCACAGAGAAGGCCCTCCCCCTGGGGGCCACCAGCCGACATTCTCTGATCGGAGGCACCCTGAGGAGGCCCTCTCTGTGGGAACGCACAGGGCGGAGGGAAGTTGACGCCGGCAGCAGGTGATCCCTGAGGTTGTTGTCCTGTGATGGATTGTTACACCCAGTTAAAGGTCATGACAACAAGAGTTTTAGTAGTGTATTGATATTGAATACTACTTACCGTGTTTCCCCCCAAATAAGTCCTAGCTTGATTTTTGGGGGTGGGCCTAATATAAGCCCTATCCCCAAAATAACTCCTAGTTAAGACCCTGCCCTCCTATCCACCTCTTCCCTTTCACTCCCCTTCCAAGCCAGACTAATGATGCTTTCGGCCCCCTGGCCCCTTTGCAGCTCTGCCCACACAGCCAGCGAAGTGGCAGGTGGAGCCCCGGAGGGTCAGGGAGGGTGCTGAAGCAAGCAGGCATCCTGCCTGTAGTGCCCATGCCGGCTGCTCCTTCCCCACCAGAGCCGGAATATTGCTGCGTTTCAATAGATGCCGGCCTTCCCTCTGGGTGGCCTGGGCAGCTGCTGGAGAGAAATGGGCCTGGCACCCTTTGGGGGGGTTGCCTTGCCATCTGCTTTCCAGCTCCACCGCATTTCTCCACAGCCGCGGAGCTGGAGAGTTTGCCACACCACCACCCAAATGTCCTCACTTTCCCCAAGCATTTCTTCGCTAACCTGATTTTCAGCTCCGTCACATTTCTCCATCACATTTCTCTGCCACTGCGTGCAGGGAAAGTTCAATCAGACCTTCAAACTTCTCGCAAAAAAAAAAAAGATCTCATGATTATTATTATTTTATTCCCACAAACTTCTTTTGTTTCCCTGCATGCGGCGGTGGAGAAACGTGACAGAGAAAAATTTGTCCAGATCAGTTCTTAGTGCCTGGTTTACCTATGAAAAATGTAGCACTTGAATTCCAAATATTGACATAAATATTGTAGAAAAATCCATACCCTTCCTGAAGTCAGGAAGAAGCAAACATTCAGCCATCACTCTTTAAAATAAATAATGTATTATTATTTATTAAATTATTAAATAATAAATTACTCTAGATCTATGGGCTTCTTTTCTTTGCAGAAAAATTGAACTCCCTTTGAGTTTCCTGCTGAGGAAGAAGAAGATAACATACTAGTTACAGCTCCAGTTTCAAATCTTTGAAACAGTTTTCAGGAGACAGATGAAAATAGACATTTGCCAGATATTTTATCTCCTCATTCTCCAGTGGAGTTCTGTCTATAGAAAGCTAGAATCCAATAGACAGGGCTTTTTTTCTCATAGAACGCTCAGAATGGAGTTCCGGCACCTTTTTTTTGGATGGAACCTTCTAGGGTAGGCAAGGCGGGATGTATGACATGTGTGAGTTCCGGCACCTTTTTCTTTTACAAAAAAAGCACTGCCAATAGAAGATAGATGGAAGAATAATTCACATAGCACTTTGGGGAAAAAACCATTGGAACAAATCCACTTTCCTTTGTGCAAAGAATTTTTTTCCTCTTATTTTAAAATTACTTCCGCACACAAATCAATGACTTGAGTTTTTGCCTACCCAATAAAATGATATAGCGAAAATTACATACTTCTGCACAAAGCTGTCTGATGAAATGCTGATATTTATTGTGCTTGGACTATAAATATTTATGCATACACTTTGGGAGTAGCTTTTGAAAGTGCTACATTTCTCCAGCAGGCTGCTTAATACTTTACTATATTCATAATAATTATAGAAGGAATCCTTAAAAACAATGCTATTTTAATCTGAAGTTAACAATATTGCACAATTTGAGTAATAAAACCAGAAATTATATAGAAGAAAATGGATATATGATTGTCGCCTAGTTATGTGACTTTTTTATTACATGTATGCACTTAATTTATAAATTTATTTTTATTTAATTCTCCAAGTTATATAACCATTCCAGTCATCAACCAATTAGGGCAGTTTACAGTTTTACCATATATAGAAAACAATAAAACAGAAAAAATACACAATAACAATTTCATAATAAAATAGTGAGGTACATATAATTTCATATTTTATATATATACCTGTTCATTTATGTAAATCCTGCTAATATAAAGATATATTACATTATCCATTGTTTCAATTATTATTTTCATGAGAAATCTATTTGTTTACTTATCAAGGAGTCATAACCATTATATTAAACACAGTAGTGCTCCCAATTTTTGGTCTTAACTATCCATACAACCTTTTAAAATAAATTGTTAAATATGAATAGAACTTGATAAAGTGAATCTGCAGTTACAGGCTTTATTGATTTGATATATACAGTAATTCTCACTGACACTGAAATCACTAGGGATACATCAATTCTGCAGTCCTAATTTCTTTTAAAAAAACCTAGTAATCTAAAGTGGTTGCTTTTAAGAAAGCCTCCAAAATGTAATTGTATAAATGGGTTGCAAACTCTCCTACTGATCTGTAGGCCAGGACACACTGAATTACTATTATGACTACCTATTTTATGTTTGCTCTGTGATAAATTATCTGAGATGCAGGTAAAACAATTGATTTAGTCCTATCCTATATGAAATTTGAAATGCTAGGTTTAATTCAAACATTGATTACTATAATCAGTGATGGGGGTAATCTGGTTGAAAATACGGTATTTGAGACTGGTATCATTTCCTTCTACAGCATTCAGGAATAAAAATAAATGTGCTGCTTCATATTGTTACATTTCAGTGTATCCATAAAGCCAATTTAGTGTAGTGCTTAAGGCATCAGACTGCAGACTGGTAAACCAGGAATTCTAGTCCTGACACTAAGTCAGTTGGCTGACCTTGTAGAAAGTCACTTCTATCAGCCCTAGGAAGCAGGCAGTGACAAACCACTTCCAAAAAACCTTGCCAGGAAAACTGCAGGGACTTGTTAAGGCATTGCCAGAAGCCAACACTGACTCAAAGACAAAAAAAGTATATCCATACTCTTATTCTCATTAGAATATTTATTAATAATAATAATAAAAATGCAGAACTACATTGATGATTAGTCTAAACATCCCCAGATGACAAAATATATTCAATAGCACTCTGTATGTTCCAAAGGTCTTATCAATAATCTTCCAAGAGCTCTTCAACCAGTGTTCCCTCTTGCCAAGGGTCTATGACAATTCGCCACGGCCAACTTGCCATGGCCAACTTGCCACGGCCAACTCGCTGTGGGACAACTCGCCACAGCTAACTCGCCACAGGTCAACTTGTTGTGGGACAAAAGTTACACTAATCTCGAAGAAATTATGGGAAAGAATCATTAAACATGGAAAAGTTCTTAAAGGATTCTGCATCCAGATACATATTTTGGTTCTGCTAAATTAATAGAAAGCCTTACTAAAATCAAAAGAGCAGTGACCTTACAGAACCCTATTGGCCTTTATTATTCAAATTTATATAGCCACCTATCTCAAATGTATGATTCTGAGTGGCTTAGGCTTTACATTTTATAATAATTTAATTCCATACATTCAAAATGTGTATTCCAGACAAGTCCAATTTATTTTATTTATTATATTTATTAAACTTATTTGCCATCCATCTCATTTCAAAGACTGGACAATGATCCAGTTTAAATGGGTCAGTTCTAAATTAGCCATCTGTAGAATATATGTATTCCTGACTATTAGTAAATACAATGGATAAACTCCTTTAAAATGTTCACACCAGTTATTGTGGTGGAGCAGTGGGCTAATGCCTCCTTAAGTAACACCAGCTGCCTGCAATTAGTGCAGGTTCGCATCCCACCAGGCTCAAGGTTGACTCAGCCTTCCATCCTTCCGAGGTAGGTAAAATGAGGACCCAGATTGTTGGGGGCAATTAAGCTGACTTTGTAATAATGCCGCTTGGGGTGTGTGTGAAAGCCCTAATAAGCAGGCATATACATAGAATGAAGGCTACTGCTAAGTTTGTAAGCCGCCCTGAGTCTTCGGAGAAGGGCGGGATATAAATGGGATTAAAATAAAATAAAAAAATAATGGTTACAGAAACCTTTGAGGTGAATTTAATTTTAATTTAATTTAATTTAATAACATTTATATACCGCCCTTCTCCCTGAGGACTCAGGGCGGTTCACAGGGCAGAATAAAATAGCAAATACAAACATTAAAAAAAGATTAAACAATTGCCCTAGTTAAAAACAATGGAAATACAGCGCTAAAAACCCCAAGAAAAATTAAAAGACCAAAGATAAAACAACCCCAGCAATCCCCATCAGGCTAGGCCAGCTTGTACAAACAGAAATGTCTTAAGATCGCGACGAAAGGAGCGAAGATCGGGCGCCATCCGGAGCTCTACCGGTAGCTGATTCCACAGCTCCGGAGCGCCCACAGAGAAGGCTCTCCCCCTGGGGGCCACCAATCGACATTCTCTGATCGGTGGCACCCTGAGGAGGCCCTCTCTGTGGGAACGCACAGGGCGCAGGGAGCTTGATGCCAGCAGCAGATGTTCCCTGAGGTACTCCGGCCCCATGCCATGGAGTGCTTTGAACACCGTTACCAGTACCTTGAATAAAATATACAATAAAATAAACATATTATTAACATACTATGTGTTCTGTAACAGGTCCTACAGTATATGAACATATATTGTCCATTAAATCTATTAAAATGTAATGCATCTTTTTTCAAATATTTTGGAAAAGAGACTAAGTGGTTTAAAAAGACAAATAAACTAAAGATGCCTAGAGTTATCAGCTTGGTTCCTTATTAGGGCTGTTTCAGAGAATTTACTTTGCTATTCTCTGCCAAACAGAACTTTCACCTTCTAACAGTTGCTTTGTAATTGGAATCTAAAGAGTAACACTTTCCATCCTACCCTTGGCCAGGAGACTAAGAGATTAAGTTAACTTCTATTCAAACAAAAATATAGGAAGAGAACAGGCCTTTTTATGTCTTGTCATTAGTTTGTTAACTGAGGAGCATCTGTTTTTTAACTGATCTTAATTACTTTGAAAGACAATGATTATCTGAAGAGTCAGAGATAGATAAATGATAGAGATAGATAGATAGATAGATAGATAGATAGATAGATAGATAGATAGATAGATAGATAGATAGATAGATGATAGATAGATAGATAGATAGATAGATAGATAGATAGATAGATAGATAGATAGATGGATAGATAGATAGATGATAGATTTTTTTTACAGTAACGGAGAAACAGGGATGGACTACTCAGATGGAGAACATCCTCAAAAAGTTCACCTGCTTTTTATTTATATGATTTTTTTGGGGGGAGGAGGTATTTGTATCAAGGAAGCTACTTTTATTTGCAGTAGAATAATTTTTGTTTCTGTTACTGCTGCTATAGAAGGAAGAAATGGGGGTTGTGGTTTATTTTGCTTTGCAATCAAAGGAAAGCTGCTTAAAGTATTTTTTTAACTTTTGGGGAACTAAAGGAAAAATACTTGCAGGAAGTTTGTAGGATGCTTTGTGAGATATAACCGAGATCTTAAACTTGCAAAGAAAGTTGGAAGGCAATGTTGTTGTTGTGTAGCCGGTTCTTTGCAGGCATTGAGTGAGACAAAAGGTTCAAAACAGCAACAGGCTCTATTGAAAGTCAAATCTAACTGAAGCAACAAGGGAGCTGCTGCGCAGCTATTTATACGGTTGGCTGATAGGCGGTGACCAATAGGTTTGAAGCATAGGTTTCCCACCCAAAGACCTACTTAGCTGGCTAGAGACAACCAGTCGGGGCCGGCTAGCCACCATTACAACATACATGTGAACTAGCACTTAGCAATTGAATGCAAGCAATTAGCAAGCAGTGCAACAAGAGCAAACACTTACAATATATACAAAAAGCCAATATATTATGCCCCTTCCCCCTGGATGGAACACACAATTATTTGATTACAAAATCTTGAAGATATTTGGGGGGTCTTCGGGCTCGTTCAGAACATCGAGAGGTTGCCAGAATTTCCCAGTCTGCCGTGCTTGGTAGAACCGGGCTCTGTGGTTTGGTAGAGTCAAAAAAACTCGAGTCCCTTTGGCTGGCCTGTCCCGGTCAGCCTAGCCCAAAGTCTAATGGTGCCACTAAATTGGCATGGCTGCTGCTGGCTGTTGGGTAACTGCCCAGCCTCTGTGGTCCAGTCAGGGGAAGCGCTTTTACGGCCCCATCCCCATTCTCTTTCAAGCAAAATGACTCAGAGTATCTGAACTGCTCTGCTCACTTGGAAGTCCTGAACCAACAACTGTTCTGCTAGTCACCGGCACAACTGATTGACATGTCGGCGAATGACTTGCCCATCTTCCAGGACCACCTCGTAGGAGAGTGGTCTTGACATTTTAACAACTTTTGCTGGTACCCACAACTGCCCTTGCCCATAGTTCCGAGTCCAAACCTGGTCCCCCACCTGTAAATGCCTAGGTGCCTTTGGGCGTGCTGTGTTGGAGGCTATTCTATCTGGGTGCAGTCTGTCCATTTTTGTTATTAGTCTCTTGCCCCAGCGCAGCTCTGCAGGGCTCTTGCCAGTAGCTGTACAAGGCATTGTATGCTGGCATAACAAGAAGTCGGCCAGCCTGTGGTGCCAGTCCCCTGTAGTAATGCGTTTAAGGGACTCTTTGTTTGTGTGAACCATCCATTCTGCTTGCCCGTTTGACAACAGGTGAAAGAGAGCTGATGTGGTGTGCCTAATGAGATTAGCCCTGAAGAAGGCCTGGAATTCTGACGCAGTGAACTGGGCTCCATTGTCGGAGACTAAGACATCTGGAAGCCCATGTGTTGCAAACAGTGACTGCAACACCTGGATAATAATAATAATAATAATAATAATAATAATAATAATAATAATAATAATAATAATAATAACAATAACAACAACAACAACAATAATAATAATAATAATAATAATAATAATAACAATAACAACAACAACAACAACAACAACAACAATAATAATAATAATAATAATAATAATAATAATAATAATAATAATAATAATAATAAAAATTGGAAGGGACCTTGGAGGTCATCTAGTCCAACCCGCTGCTCAGGCAGGAAACCCTATACCATTTCGGACAAATGACTGTCCAGTCTCTTCTTAAAAACTTCCAGTGTTGGAGCATTCACCACTTCTGGAGGCAGGTTGTTCCACTGGTTAACTGTTCTAACTGTCAGGAAGTTTCTCCTTAGTTCTAGGTTGCTTCTCTCCTTGATTAGTTTCCATCCATTGCTTCTTGTTCTGCCTTTGGGCACTTTGGAGAATAGCTTGATTTCCTCTTCTTTGTGGCAGCCCTTGAGATATTGGAACACTGTATCATGTCCTTCTCTTCATTAAACTAGACATACCCAATTCCAGCAGCCGTTCCTTATATGTTTTAGTCTCCAGTCCCCTAATCTGGAATTCTGGAAGTCAGTAAGGAGGATATTAGATGTTTGTAGCTTGACTCATCTGTTACTACGGCTGCAAATATGCCGGAAGGTTCCAATGGAGATGATGGACACAGCAGAGCCTGTGTCCAGTTCCATTTTACATGGAACACCTTGAGGTTCGACCTGCAGTCGTAACTTCTGTTTAAGAGGTTGATGGGCACTCATGCGAAAAATGCTCCAAGAACTGGAGCAGAACCCTTCTCGGTGTTGCCCTGGGGCCCTGGTACCTCTCCTGAAAGTCTCATCTGGCTGGCAGTCCCTCTGGCGACCTCAACAGACAGCAGCAATGTGCCCTGGTCTTCCACACGCCCAGCACGTGGCTGTCCTGAAATGGCAATCCGTGCATTGATGGCGACCTCCACACTCCAAGCACATCAGGAACAGAACTGCCTTGTCTGCCAGCCTTGTTCCTCTTTCGTGGTGCCACTGAATTTTGTCGATTTCGTGGTCTGAGTCGGTGTCTTCCACTCGTTTGGCGTCCTCGTGGTGGACAGTTTCTGTAGATGGCATGCTTTTGGAGGGCCACAATACCTTCACGGCCCCTCCAGCAGCTTCATCCGCCATAATGTGGCAAAACTGATAAAGCATATCAAGAGGAATGAAGCATTCATCATGCATTTCATCAACAGAAAGCTCAGTGACTGGTGAATTCTAAAAACGTTTTTACTTCTGTTGAAATAAATACTTTCAGTATTTGGAGCAAATATGACGGCATTTCTTACACAGGATGGTAGTAGAACCGATTATTTCTCAGGGGTTTACTTTTTGACCATAACAAACACTTCCAACCATGTGTGAGATCATCTCCTCCTCCTCCTCCTCCTCCTCCTCCTCCTCCTCCTCCTCCTCCTCCTCCTCCTCATAGTTGTGCTGGAATAGGACTGGGGAAACCCAGATTCAAATCTACTGTTAGCCATGGAAACTCCTCAGGGGCTCATTTATTGTTGAGGGGGAAAACTGAGGCACTTATACGCTTTGTTGGGTTCCTGGAGCAAGGTTTGTTAACCTTGGCATCTTTAAGCTGCAACTTTAAACTCTCAAAATTCCCAACCAGCATGCTAATGAGTAAATAAATAATCATGGTATGCTATTTTTAGAACTGCATAAAGAATAGCTTGTAGGACTGTGGGTTTTTTTTATTACATTGGATCAGCTAAACCACTGGTCCAAGGTATTTACTCATAGTTAGATATGCTGTCTTTCTTTGAGTACAACTCTCCTATCCCATTCTACATAATGAAGGATCTTTAACCTTCCAACTCTTTGAAATCTGTTAATTCATGTTCCCACAGCACTCCCATAACTTAATATATCAACATAATTACTATGCAGTGTATTGAATATGTGATATCGAAGGTGGCTGGGCCGCACACACAAAGGAGGGTCGCGGCCTTCAGCCCATCTTCGCTGACTTGATTTGCACATAGGTAGTTCTCTATGTGGGAAATGTAGGATGACCATCTCTCTGGGTGCATCACATCGAATTCTTTGAGCTTTCTGACCTTCGCCATGGTGAGAAGTCTTCATGGCTCGTGGCTCACGTTGCCTTGTGCTGCCGGCTTCTGCTGAGGCCCTGGGACTGGTCCTCAGGGTGGGGTGGTCTCCAGCATGGCTTGCTAGGCAGACCGAGGGGGGGAAATGCTGTTCCCTACCAGGCTCTGTGCTGGTCTCACCCCCTAGTGATTTCAGGCTCTTACGATGAAACAGCACATCCCACCTTCGTCGCCAGTGTTGTGTGGCCAGTTCTTTGCAGGCATTGAGTGAGACGGAAGGTTCAAAATAGCAATAGGCTTTATTGAAGGTCAAACATAACTGAAGCAACAATGGAGCTGCTGTGCAGCTATTTATACGGTTGGCCGATAGGCAGCGGCCAATAGGTTTGAAGCATAGGTTTCCCGCCTAAAGACCTACTTAGCCAGATGGAGACAACCAGTCTGGGCCAGCTAGCAACCGTTACAACATACACGTGAACTAGCTCTTAGCAATTGAATGCAAGCAATTAGCAAGCAGTGCAACAAGAGCAAACACTTACAACATATACAAAAGGCCAATACATTGCAGTTGTAATTCCCCCCCCCCAAAAAAAAAAATTCCAAGAAATGGTGGGAAATCTTGACATCTATCATGTTTTTTATACCGGGGTTTATGTATATGAGAAAAAGAAGGAGGAAAGGTGATTGATCTTGTTAGTGAGAACTAATTAACAGAGAACCTTGAAAGAAACCTTGAAATATCTTCACTGTTAGAATAGTACAGGTTTCTATACCATCTCTTGAATCTAACATCTCTGTCCTGAAGAATGGCTTGAGACATCAGTCTTATACCTTTTGGTTTGTTTCCAGATGATATCAAAGATTATCACTTGTTAACCTTACTAGTTTGGAACAATAATGTCAAATTAGTGTGGCTAACAGTACTTTTTGTAAAAAGATGCCATCCTTTGCCCTTGTACTTCTTCAAATGGGAGATGTAGCAGTGGGCTAATGCCTCCTTAAGTAACACCAGCTGCCTGCAATTAGTGCAGGTTCGAGTCCCACCAGGCTCAAGGTTGACTCAGCCTTCCATCCTTCCGAGGTAGGTAAAATGAGGACCCAGATTGTTGGGGGCAATAAGCTGACTTTGTAATAATGCCGCTTGGGGGGGAGTGTGTGAAAGCCCTAATAAGCAGGCATATACATAGAATGAAGGCTACTGCTAAGCTTGTAAGCCGCCCTGAGTCTTCGGAGAATGGCGGGATATAAATGGAATTAAAATTAAAAAAATAAAAATAAATAAATCATTTGTCTCCTAGAACTAGCTTCCTTCCTTCCTTCCTTCTTCCTTCCTTCCTTCCTTTCTTCAATTTATATCACCATCCATCTTACTGAAGATGACTCTGGACAGTGTACAACAAATAGGTAAAACCACATTTAAAAACTACAGATATAAAAGTAATGTAAAAATCAGAGTAAATATAAAAACAGTAAAATTATAAAAATAGTAACTATAAAAACTATATGATGGCACCCCAATACTTTTAATTAACTGTTTATAAGGAAATTAATAAAGGAGAGCCCACAGAATGAAACAGAAAACAAAAAAAACCCTATTTCCTACATAAACATTGTAAATTTATCCCATCTATTTCAGTTAAAGTTCATTGCGATTAATAAACCGTGAATGGGGCGGGTATTCACATCATTATATATGTCAACAAATTTTTAAGTTTCATTGTCTTCTGCCTATACTTTTTAAATACCGTATATAAAATGGACAGTGCTTAACGCTATTCCACTTTAGTGTAGAAAGTTAACAGAAAAGAGTGGACAGATTTGATACAGCATCTGATTGATATTTCCAGGGTGTGAAAACCTCTACCATGAGATTAGACTGATACTGCATATTCAAACACATACAATGATACATTTGTCATTGCTATTGACCTTTATCTCTCCAATTTCCTGACAACCTTCTACAGTTATTGACATTACAAATACCAGCGACAACGTGCAGGGCAAAGTATAACCTTTCATTTACCTTCATGTCCCTCAAATGACTTGCGAAGGGTAGTTTCAACAAAAGCTGCAAACAATAGTACTGTTGATTTTTCCCTCCTTAACTTGCTAAAATGTTTTCCATTTTCTTCTTGTTCTCTGAAAATCATGCCAATAGCTCAGTATAAAGAAAGCGATTTCAAATGAATACAGGTAATTAGAAGTGTCAAGAAATCAGCAGAGAGTAGGGTGTCTGCCATCATTTCTCTGGAAAGAGTGCCAGATTCTTTTTCAAAAAGATCTTTATCATTTTTTTAAAAAAAGAAAGTAATTAATGTAGACTACAGTAGAGTGTACAGGATCCCAATCACTTGTCTTTCTTTCCTTAGAAAGAAAACCATAAAGATGTTTTGATTTCTAGAAACAATCTTGTGAGGTTATTCAAAAATGACTTTTAATTACTGTAATAGGCCTTTTTTGTCTTTTCAGTCTTCTAAAAGCAATAAAAAAGCACATTTATAGAGTGACAAAAGTTTTCCCTTCTTTTCTTCTTTTTTGAGGGAAGGGGGGGATTAGGAATGTGCCATGTTAAGTAATTTAATTTGAAACTGAGAAAAATGTGGCAAAACTGATAAAGCATATCAAGAGGAATGAAGCATTCATCATGCATTTCATCAACAGAAAGCTCAGTGACTGGTGAATTCTAAAAACGTTTTTACTTCTGTTGAAATAAATACTTTCAGTATTTGGAGCAAATATGACGGCATTTCTTACACAGGATGGTAGTAGAACCGATTATTTCTCAGGGGTTTACTTTTTGACCATAACAAACACTTCCAACCATGTGTGAGATCATCTCCTCCTCCTCCTCCTCCTCCTCCTCCTCCTCCTCCTCCTCCTCCTCCTCCTCCTCCTCCTCATAGTTGTGCTGGAATAGGACTGGGGAAACCCAGATTCAAATCTACTGTTAGCCATGGAAACTCCTCAGGGGCTCATTTATTGTTGAGGGGGAAAACTGAGGCACTTATACGCTTTGTTGGGTTCCTGGAGCAAGGTTTGTTAACCTTGGCATCTTTAAGCTGCAACTTTAAACTCTCAAAATTCCCAACCAGCATGCTAATGAGTAAATAAATAATCATGGTATGCTATTTTTAGAACTGCATAAAGAATAGCTTGTAGGACTGTGGGGTTTTTTTATTACATTGGATCAGCTAAACCACTGGTCCAAGGTATTTACTCATAGTTAGATATGCTGTCTTTCTTTGAGTACAACTCTCCTATCCCATTCTACATAATGAAGGATCTTTAACCTTCCAACTCTTTGAAATCTGTTAATTCATGTTCCCACAGCACTCCCATAACTTAATATATCAACATAATTACTATGCAGTGTATTGAATATGTTTCTCTTAATGTTATATCAATATGTCTGACTTCACAATAAATACTGCCATCCTTGGTCTTTAAAAAAATGATCATGGCTATTCGGGTCAATGGCCTATTAATAGAAGATAACTGTATTCATAAATTCTTAATTGCTTTTTGTTGTTTTACACATTCCCTGGCAGATATTGGGCTTTCAGAAGGGAGACCAATTTCAAAGGTGTAGAGGTACACATATTATAGAAAATTATATGTTAAACTAGAAGCAAGCAACTACCTGGCTGCTAGAGAGTGGGGAGGGGGAATGAATAATTTGATTTCTCACTTAGAACAGGAACTGACAATAAATTAGCAAATCTAAAGTTTTGTTCTGACAGTATGTTATGAGTTGACAGTCATCACAAACATTAAAGTATCACTACCAGCTCTACCAAGCTGAATTTTATTTTAAGAAAGTATCTAATACTATTCTCTACAATTAGTAGTTTAATCTTTAGCAAATGGTCTTTAGCAAAACTATCTTTTGGCAGAGCCTCATGGAGGATTACTAGAAGATCTGCCAATGTGTTTGCATACATAAACATGAATGAAATTGCAAATACAGGAGGTAAGTAGTTATTTTGTATCCATTGTAAATTCCAGTTCTTCACTTTTCTTCTAAAACTTGTTTTGATCTTCTGAATAACTAGATCAAGAACCTTATGCTTTTTGTCTTCACATTTTCAGAAGATGCTACATGTTATGCGGTTATGTTTCTTTATAGTGAAGAACAAGACAATGGTTGAAATTTGTTCTAAAAACTTCCCCAATGTCCCTGGTTTGTCTCAGCATGAAGCTATAAAAGGAAGTGTGCCTTATAATAAGTTCTGCCATGCTGGAAAACATGAGTTTATTTGCATTACTGAGAGATCTAATCTGACCTGTTCAAGTGTTTTATTACCGCTAACCTTGAACACAGACTGACTTGTTCAAATGCTTTATTACAAATTATCTTCAAGCAAGCTCTCTCTTGTACATGACATCATCTCGCTGCAGAGATATTAACTCTTTCTGTTATAACATCTGCACTGAAAATTCAGGGAGTTCTTCACAGAGAAGACATAGCCTCCCTTTGGATTTTACAGAACCCCTCTTCAGATGCTCTTTCTCCCATGGAAGCACAAAGGGAAAATAGATCAACCAATCTGACTTCTATATTGCAGTCCCTCTTCCTGGAGTTTGTATATAAACATTACAAATATGGAGGAAGGTGGTCCTCGCATATCTACAAAGATGTTTGTGTGAGCTACACATGTACACAATCTGTCTTATATTGGTCCTGACCAGCTGCTTTGTTGGTTTGCTGTCATTTCTATTTGTCTTTTTTAAAAGCCCAGGCCTTGCTAGCTTCTCTTTGTCTCTGCATGTCTCCCTCCCCAACCCAGCGGATGTACTTCATGCATCACAAGCCAGCTTGTAATGAAATATCAATTTTAGTCCAGCTTGGAACTTTATATCCAGATTTAAACCAGATGCAAATGTTCTGAAAGTAGACTTTAAGATCTTGATCTTGGGGCACACTGATTTATTGTTCCTTGATCTTGAGGCTTGATTGATCAGCGTGGTGGAACCCTGAATCTAGTCATGTTACCGCCCACTTATTTATGCACTTTTCTTCTATATGATCATTTTGCAAGAGCGAGATTAATCATTATGGATGATATTTTAACACTTTCAGTTGGCCATCTCTGACTTGTCCTTTCCCCACTCAGGAAAAGTTGATTTACTGATGTCTGTAGCCCAGCATACGAATGCTTTTAGAAATATTTCGAAGTGGATAAAAACAATCCACAGTTATATTGACATCAAAAAGTTAAAGTCAAGATATCACTACACATAACTAAAAATACTAGATAAGCAAAACTGCAGCCATGTTAAAGAGGCACATCTTCATTTTCTGACTGTTTACATATTACAATATCCAGTGTATAAATGCTTTTCATTCTGTGAATATTTGCACAAAAAGATTTAAAATAATAATATATTATGTATAATATAAAGGATCTTTTATTATAGTGCACTCTACCACACCACATCAAGGTATATTGCAGATATATAGATCTGAAAAACAAAACTCTTGCATCAGAATGTATAAAGAGATAAAAATGTCAGCCTATAAAATAATTTCTTCCCATAGGAATAAGTTTCAACATATATGAAATAAACAAATCCAGAATTTTTTTGTAGTGATTATTGAAGTAACTCAAGAGAAATAAAATTCAGATACAGAGGTTCAAAAGATATATTCTAGTGAAAACATCTTTATAAATCTTAGTACATCTGAATATTTCTTTTCACTCTTAACACTGGAGAGAAATGGTTTGTAATATCAATAAACCACTATGCTAAATATGAAAACTCAACACTGTTTTTTCCCCTCTATTCCTCTAAGACACCTTTTATTTACATCTTCATCTGTATCGTTCTTTTGCATGCAAATCTCTGTATTTCTATACATAAGCCATTAAAGAGAATGAAATACATACATATCCTGATGATCTAACACCCATCCTAAGCTATCCCCATCTTGTGTCACTGCCTAAGTCATGCAAATTACACCAAAGCTGCCAGTTGACTAAGATTAATGACACTGCGCCAGCTTCTTTGTTTCTCTCTGCGGCCATTTAGTGTGAAATACTATCCAAAAACATTATCTATCCTCTATTAATCCCACAAATTTGTTCACACCATGCACATTGTTTAGGGCAATTTACAACAGGAACTTACTGAGCACAATTGCATTTAATTACTTGGGTTCTAATTACATTCATTAAAGGCTAATAAAATAAATGAAACAGCTTTAAAAGCTTCTGCAAAACACATGGGTCTTGTCTCCCTCATGAAACATACAGTAGATGTTTGATGTGAAACATACACATGTGTCTCTTTAAGCATGTGGACTGCTAGAAGGGATATACAGTATAGATAGATCAGTGTGCATACAAATCTCTATTATCTCAGTACTTATGTTTATTATCAGTTGTAATTATTGCTGGAATGTTGTATATTTATTTTTAAATTTTTACAAGAGATAAAAATGTAGAAATATAAGTTTGATCATTAAAAACTGATTATTAGATTTCATCCTGTTCTAGAGATCTCCACTTTGTTTCTTTTATGTACTGTACATGGCAAAACAATTCTATCAAATTTACTTTAAAAAAAACTTCAAAACCCTGCATGTTGGTAATTGGAATTATAGCTTTAACATTACATTGTCAATTTCAGATTCACTGACACTTTGGCTGACCATTTTTCCTTCCTAGTGTTGGGAGTATTGGATTCAAGGTTAGGGGAGGTTGAACTTAACAATTATTTTTTTACAGAATAGGGAACATTCTCTATTTTGCTATCTATCTATCATCAATCGTCTATCTTTTGGTCAAGTAATTGTTTATAAGAAAACAATCCATTTATTTAATTTATAAGCCATGTCAATCTTCCAGGGAACTTTGGGCAACATACAAAATATTAAAACAAGAAAGAAAGACATACTTATGCATGTGGATACAACTTTGTAAAATGGATGTACTTAGGTTTGACCTTTCATTTATTATAGGAAAAAGCATTTGAGCACCGACCCCGAGAGTTGGAAACGACTAGCACGCATGTGCGGGGGAACCTTTACTTTTACCTTTACTATACACACACACACACACACACACACACACACACACACACATTAAACAACATATCTGAATAGATAACGTGAAGTAGTTTTGCATGGCACAAAATCTTGCAAAATGAGATATATGTGATTCTCTTGCTTTGGAAGTTTATTTATTTTTATATAGGAATTGATGAGGACAGAAAAGGAACAGAAAATAAAAAAGCAAGTATAATAAAATCTGCTTTACATCACTGCAAGGTAAATGCACAGATGCTATTATAAGACAACAAATTTTGGTCTATATATTTATCTGATTTGACCTCAAATCCAGTCTAAGCAGACTGCTCTATAAACACACACATACACACATGCACACACACAATAAAGCAATGGTACCATAAAATATCTAATATTTGGTCCTAAATCAGTTAAAAGTATCCACACTTCTAGTCAGCCAAATGAGGAGCATAACTCCAAGTGTATCAGTTTATGAAATTAAAATGTTTCAAATTATGTAATAGAAAAAAACTAAAAGACCTCCAAACATAAATTGATTGAAACAAAATATGTGGGAACCATCTAAAAGTAATTAAGAAGGGAAAATTCTCTTTTTGGGAAATAAGCTCCATAAATAGAGCCACCGCTAAAAATGCCTGTGCTCACGTACACACACATACAAAGACAGAGAAGGAAATTATAGCAGGAGATTCTAATTACTTTATGGTGACAAAAAAATCAAAAGGAGTCTGGTAGCAACTTTCTAACCTATTAAAAAGCTTCAGCTTCTGAAACAGACCCCAGAGTCCCAACTGATTTATCTAGAGACAAATAATCCATCAGGGTTAAGATAAGGACCAGGACCTGGAACCAAGCTTGCAAATAAACTATCTGATATATTGGAATTACATGCTTTTGAGCACCAGCCTTTCCCAGGTATCCAGCTTTTGTCTTTGTTGATACTTTCATATAGCACTCAAACATCAGCCTTATGCTAGATATAGTGTATTAAGCTAATCTGCTCGTGACGGGCATGGACTATAAGGTACATTAATCTAATATTATGTATACTGGAGGATCGTAGCTGGAGAGCCTATTTGGCACAGTGGTTAAAGCATCAGGCTAGACAAAGGGAGACTGAGAGTTCTAGTCCAACCTTAGGTGCAAAGCCAAATAGGAAACTTTTGGCAAGTCACTCTTTCTCAGACCTAGGAAAGAGGCAGTGGCAAAACACTTCCAAAATCATGTCAATAAAACTGCTGGGACTTACTTATTCAGTCAGCAAGAGTCAATACTAGGAACAAGAAAAGAGAGAGAGAGACAAAAGGATCACGGCTAAGTTGATGAAAGTCATATCTAGTCACCACCAACTGTGACTATCTAGATGCTGAATCCAAAGACAGTCACATCTTAGTGGTTTCAATTTACAGGGTAGAGTACGTTCTACTCGTAACCAGTTGGACATTTTGTTCCAAATTTATGTAGAGTGCAGTAGATAGGTTTTGATTTTTTTTTCCAAGCCAAAAAATCACAAGCTTTGAGACTGATTAGATTAGAGACAAAGCACTGTTACAGGAATGTCAAGCTGTCTGGACCCAGATAAAAAAAGGGAAAGGTTTCCCTGTCAGTTGTGTCCAACTCTAGGACATGTTACTCATCTTGACCGAGGGAGCCAATGCTATCCATGGACAATTTCCACGAACAAAGGCATGCTGTTACCTTCCCATGAAGTGGTACCTATTAATCTACTTGCGTTTGCAAACTTTTGAACTGGTAGGTGGGCAAGAGCTGGGGTAATGGGAGCTCACCCTGTCTCAAACCCGACTTTAAACACTGAGCTATCGCATCCCCATGTTTGTTTTACTTTGATAAACCTACCCAGGAAGGAACCTATACAGGACTAATCAGACTTTTCCAGCATCAAAGCTTATTACTGTCATATACTGTATAATAGAGACAGATAAAACATTATATAATACACTGGTATATTGTGTGAATTACTTTAGATGAAGGTAAAATGTTAAACTTTTTAACTGCTTAAATCAGATGCTTCAACTGGGACAAATGTGTATGCAAACATGAATTAGAAATCCCAGCGAAGAGTAATCCAGATGAACAGTATTACATTTAATTTTTAATTTAATTTTAATCCCATTTATATCCCGCCCTTCTCCGAAGACTCAGGGCGGCTTACAATCTAAAGTACAAATCAATGTGCTTAGCAATAGCCTTCATTCTATGTATATGCCTGCTTATTAGGGCTTTCACACACACCCCAAGCGGCATTATTACAAAGTCAGCTTAATTGCCCCCAACAATCTGGGTCCTCATTTTACCTACCTCGGAAGGATGGAAGGCTGAGTCAACCTTGAGCCTGGTGGGATGCGAACCTGCACTAATTGCAGGCAGCTGGTGTTACTTAAGGAGGCATTAGCCCACTGCTTAGGTTTTTAGTTAATAGACAATTAAGTTATTTTAATTTGTACAGAGAGAAACCACAATTGTAGAATCTAGAATAGTTCATGAAAAAGAAAAGAACAATTCATGGTGTGTTTTTCAAATGAAATAAGATACATAAGTGTTGGGGGAATCATAAGACATCAGATGCACAGTTTAAACTAATTGACTGCATGACTTTCTTGGGTTGAAATTCCAGACCTACTTATAGTTGAACTGAATTTTGATTGCTTAGTATTTTTATATATGTGTGCATTTAAAAAAAAACCTCAGTACAATTTCTACTCATGACAATTTCCCCAATAAAAGCATACATTAATACATTTGAGGGAAAGAAAGCCAAAGCCTTTTTAAAAGCTATATATTGAAAATCATTCTAGATTTGTATCATGTGATACAAATAGGGATTAGAGAGTTAAAACATTAAACATTTCAATTGATTAGATTTGTATTCTAGCTCACAGAGACAGTTCTTCGGGAATTCAAGAGTTTCAGTTATTTTATTCATTAGTCAATACTCCATCGACTAATACATTTATTAAGATTCCAGATCCATATTGTTCTAATCCCAGAATATATTTATCCAAATACAAAAAGAATCAGATAAAAACAATAAACAAAACTTTTTGCTTAGGAAAACAACTACCAGAACAACTCTCCAATCTGAATGATAAAACTTTGAATTATTCTGAATTTCAAGAGAATTATATTCCACATCAAAGCTTGATATGTCTAAGAAAGAAAGAATAATTTATATTTTGCAATTAATAAGAATATGCATTCTAATTAATTGACAGGCAGGATTGTTGACAGAACTACAGACACAAATCTCTAGTTCTAAAAGCAGACAATTAGAAAAAAACTAAAGGAATAGACTCAGTGTTATTAAACAGTCTTGCAAATATTATTATTTCATCTATTGCACATCTTGTATCTACAATCTATAATCTATCTGCCAAAAAAGCTTATTAGGTTTTAATATCATAATTGCTAGAAGCAAAAACATTATTTTATACAGCTCAAATCTTTGTGGATACCTTTGGCGTATTTAATTGCCTACAATTAACAAATACAGTACATAAAAAACTGATGTCTTCCTATGCTACATACACTGTAAATAGTATGTCTTCTTTTAATGACCCTGTTCAAGTTTATTGTTGCTTAGTCCTGAACTAAGAATGCTGTGAAGGTATCTGAGGTAATATTTGGATCAGGCCTATTTCTAAATAAAAACAATATAGCATGTTGCTTGACTATTTCTTATTTTTTCCAAGGTTTTATAGGAGAAATCAGAAGCTATAATTTATAAATATGAAAAGGATTTTTTAACCTTTTGCCTAAAAAACATGACCACAAACCAATCATAGTGATACTTTTTAAGCAAAAATTGGGATCAGCCATGCTCTCTCCCTCTTTCTCAGCCCATCCTTTCTAACTGAGGGAAGGAGCAGGAAAGGGAGAAATGGAGGAGGAATTGCCTTTGGATCCATCAATCAATATCATCAGTAACACAGGGGGGGAAAAAGCAAACATGAAATTAAAACAATAAAGGACACAATGGTTAGGAAAACACTGTACTACAGGAATCTTTAACGTGAGTACAGGCAAGAGCCTTGGTGGAGCAGTGGGCTAATGCCTCCTTAAGTAACACCAGCTGCCTGCAATTAGTGCAGGTTCGAGTCCCACCAGGCTCAAGGTTGACTCAGCCTTCCATCCTTCCGAGGTAGGTAAAATGAGGACCCAGATTGTTGGGGGCTGCAACATATCCAAAACATAATGACAGCTGTCAAAGGCAACGCACGCGCAGTCGCTCCCGCGGCCTACAAGTACACGCGGCCGTTTGACAGCTGTCAAACGCCGCGCATGCGCATTGAGACTCGAACTGTCAAAACCGCGGCTAGCCCACAGCGGCAGCCGCGAACTGTCAGACTGGCGCATGCGCTTTAACGGCGGCTAGCTGTCAAAGCGCCGGCCGCCCGCCAAAACCAGCTGACGGGATTCCCTCCCCAGCTAACACGCTTGCGCTGTCACTGGGGAGATTCTGCACTACCATCTGACCCATTGGCCCCTGTCCTTGGCGGGAAGAATTCACACAGCTGATTTGCTGTCCCGTTTGACAGCTGCCTATATAAGGCATGTTTTCCCCTGTTTTGTTGTCCGGGCTGACTAAATAAACCTGTTAACCGAAGACGCGTCTCCCTCATCCTTCCTGCCGTCAATTCACCTGGCGACGAAGGTGGGATCCCGGTACTAGCTGAAGTCACGGCCCTGGAGAGTTGCTGTCCGGTCAATCGCTGAAGTCACTAGCTAAGTCACCGACCGGACAAGCCAACCGTCCTGGTGCCCTAAGTACCGCGGACCCAGCATGGCTAACCTAGGACACGTGAGGGAGTTCGACGTCCGGCACCCCGAAGGATGGGAGTCGCATTGGGGCCAGATCGAGGGGTACCTCCTCGTGAACAAAATCACGGAGGACCGCCACAAGGCCGCCGCGCTCCTATGCCTTAGCGGGCCAGCAGTATATGACATCGCTGTTGGCCTCTGCAGCCCGGACCCAGTCGCCACTATACCGTATGCCGAGCTCACGGACCGCCTCAGCAAACACTTCATGCCAAGGCGGTCGGAGCTGTATTGGCGACTCTACTTCGCCCGGCGAAAGCAGCAACCAGGTGAAACCTCCACCGCTTTCATCGCGGCCGTCAGGCACGCCGCCCGCAAGTGCCATTTCCCCGACCTGGAGGACCAAATTCGCGATCAGGTCATCGCCGGTCTCCAAAACGTGCGTCTGCAGAGGAAGCTTGTGACAAGGCCCACAATGGACCTCGCAAAGCTCACTCTGGAGATAATGGCGTACGAGGACAGCCATCGCGACGAAACAGAGACTTTCGGCAAAAACTCGGGCACCTCCGTCCATCAAGCCCGGGAGCTTGACCAAGGACCCCCGGAGCCTGACTCCGGGGTCGATGCAATTCTCTCCCGCTTCAATCGGATGGTCGCCGGCCGGGAAAGGAACCGCAACCAAGACCGACAGACAGCCCCCAACATGAAGAAAACGCCGACCAACACCAGGGCGAAGTGTGCAAGCTGTGGCGGAAGCCATGCCAGAGCTACCTGCAGGTTTAGGAACGCAAAGTGCCACGGCTGTGGCAAGACCGGCCACATCCGATCAGCTTGTCACAGCCTAAACCGGGAGACCCTCCACGACCTTGATGAGATCCCCGCAGGTAGGACCGCCCCTCCCCGCCCTCCCTCGGGGGTTGTAGGGTCCATATGCTCCCTAACAAAAGCTCCCGCTAACAATATCCCCAGAGCCAAAGTAAGAACGTGGGTCAAAATCCAGGGAATCCCCTGTGAAATGGAGGTCGACTCAGGATCCTCCGTTTCCATCCTGTCAGGGGACACTCTCCAGAGAATAGTTAACAGAACAAATCACCGCATCCCCATCCAACCCTCCAGGGTCATGCTGGCAGATTTTCAAGGGGCGCAGATAGACTTAAAGGGACAGGCCATTTTGAAGGTCGATTTTAAAAAATTTTCAGGTCACTTAACAGCCCAAATAACAAAACAACCAAGAACTAGCCTAATCGGATTAGACTTGTTCGAGGCATTAGGCATTCGCCTCGAAGGGACAAACCGTATCCACACCAATTCTTTAGAAAATATCTGCAAAAATTTTGCAGATGTGTTTGATGGCTCGCTAGGCAAATACAACGGAGCCCCTATCGACCTCAAGTTCAAACAGGAGATAGGACCAATCAGAATAAAAGCTAGGAAAGTTCCTTTCGCCCTAAAACAAAAAATAGACAGAGAACTAGACCGCTTACTCAAATTAGGAGTCCTAGAACCCACTGACAGCGGAACTTGGGAAACCCCCATCGTCACGCCTGTCAAACCCAATGGGGAGGTGAGAATATGCGCGGACTATAAAGCGACCCTGAACCGCGCACTCAATCCCCATGCATACCCAGTTCCATCAGTAAGAGATGTCCTCTCGGAAATAGGGTCCGGCTCTATTTTTGCCAAATTGGACCTAGCACATGCTTTCCTGCAACTCCCAGTAACCAGGGAAACAGCAGATGCCCAAACCATAGTGACGCACAGGGGGGCGTTCAAAGTGAACCGCCTCCAATTTGGCATCTCCGTGGCACCTGGAATATTCCAGGAAGTCATGGAACGAACTCTCAAAGGCATCCCCGGAGTCTGCCCATACTTTGATGACGTTCTCATCGCGGGCGACTCCACCCACTCACTAGCAACCAGGCTGCACAAAGTCCTTACAAGGTTCCGAGCAGCAGGGTTAAAACTAAAACGTGAAAAATGCTCAATAGGAGTGCCCTCCACAGACTTTCTGGGATACAGAATAGACGGCAAAGGCATTCACCCCACCAATGCAAAAATTCAAGCAATCCAAGCCGCACCCCCCCCCAAAAAATAAAACGGAGCTCCAGGCATTCCTAGGGCTCCTGAACTTTTACCACTCTTTTTTGCCTGGAATAGCCACAATAGCGGAACCACTCCATAGGCTTTTAGACAAGGGAGCCCCCTGGCAGTGGACCTCACTTCATAACGACAGTTTTAAACAGCTAAAACAATTACTCTCTAGCGATACAACCATATCGCATTACAACGAAACCAAACCACTATGCATCGCCTGCAATGCTTCACCTTATGGCATTGGGGCAGTCCTCAGCCACTCCCTCAACGATGGCATGCAAGCCCCAATTGCATATTACTCTACGACCCTTTCAAAAACCGAGCGCAACTATGCGCAAATAGATAAGGAAGCCCTGGCCATAGTAGCTGGAATTAAGAAATTCCATGATTACCTCTATGGCAGACCTTTTACAATCTATACAGATCACAAACCTCTCCTGGGCATATTCACATGGGACCGCCAAACCCCGCAAATTCTATCCCCGCGAATGCTTCGCTGGACCACATTTCTATCTGCTTACTCTTATCAACTAGTCTACAAGCCAGGAAAGGAAATGTCCCACGCTGACGGCCTCAGCAGGCTCCCATTACCTCAAATAGACCCAGACCCAGCCCCAGCCGGCCATGTCCTGGCCATACAAGAACTCTCAGAATGAGCTTCCGGTGGCGGCACGGCGCCGAAGACAGCCTTCCCGGGCTGCCCGCGGCTCAGCTGTTTGTTTTTTCGCCCGAAACAGCGCCGATCAGCTGTTCGGGCGAAATTGAAGCCCCCTCCTCGGGAGAAGAGGAGGGGGTGAGGCCCCAGGTAGGGGTAGAGTTCTCCGGGGCCGCCTGAGCTTGGAGCTTGGGCGGCTGAAGGATTGAACTCCCCCGAAGCCTGGGTTGCTCCCAGCTGGCCGGCGTCTCTGCTCCGAACTTCTTGGAGCAGAGCCAGGCGTCTGCGAACCATCCCTGCCTGAAGAAAGGACTATGGTTTAAAGGAGCAGGCAGAGCGGTACAAGAGGAAAAGGTGAAGAGGATTATTTTGCTATACTCTCGAGTTTGTTGGACTTTTTAACTTTTAAGTGAAAGTGCGTCATAATTGAGGAGTAAAAGATGGCGGCTAAACCTCAGCCTAAAACTCTTAGGAGTGGTGGATCCTCGCCGGTGCAACAATCATCACTACAGGCATTGCACCCTCCTGAAGTGCTGACACCGAAGGATTTACGAGATGCTCTGGATAAACTTTTGGACTCAATCAATCAATCAATGGGTGATAAATTTGCACAGATGGAGGAGAAATTGGAGAAACTGGAGGAGAGAATGGAAGAGAGGATGGAACAGAAGTACAGCGTGATGAAGGTAGACATTTTGTCTTCAGTGCATAAAGTGGCGGAATGTGTGGAAGAATTAGATGAAAAAGTGGATGATTTGGCTCAAAGGAATGCTATATTAGAAGTAAAGGCACGGGAGAATGAAAATGCAAGGGACAAAATGGAAAGGGAGTTAAGCCTTGCCCAATTTTACCAGATGCAGTTTGCTGTTAGAATTAGAGGTTTAAAAGAGAATATTAAAGAAGATTTAAAGCAACTGATCTCTGAGGCTCTCGAAGTGGTATTGAATCAGCCAGCATCTGAAATAAGAGCAGCTATGGATAAAGTGTTTCGGGTGAATTCATGGATTGCCAGACAGAGAAAGTTGCCTAGAGATGTGGTGGTTTATTTTGCAAAAAGAGAAATTAGAGATCAAGTTATACAAGCTGCCTATGATGCTAAAGTTGTGATTGCTGAACAAGAAGTCTTGGTTTTAAAAGAAATTCCTCCAAGGATATTAAGGGCAAGGAAGGACTATACATTTCTCATGCATGAGCTTAAGCAAAGAGATATAAGGTTCAGATGGGAGATTCCAGAGGGGCTGATGGTGATGCATGAAGGTAAAAGGTATCGGCTGATTACTGTGAAGCAAGCGCGTGATTTCTACAATAATGTCTTAAAAGCAACCCCATTAACACTTCTGGAAGCTGTAAAGGGATCTGGAGAAGGAGAACATCAAGAGGACGAAACAGAGGAAGATGGTGCTGGAGGAGATCAAGCTACAATTTCTTTGGATGATCCTAGAGAGCAAAGAGTAACACGTGCTGCTTTAAAACGAGCAAAGAAAATAAAAGAACAAGATCAGCAAAAGTGTTCAGATTCTTCACAACGTACTTATAGCCAAGCTGTGGGAGGAGCACGGCCTAAAGAAGTAAGTCCTATCAAAGCTGTGGTCCAAGAGCTTTTTGAGGATATGCATGGCAACTAAATTTCTAACCTGGAATGTTAATGGACTAAATTCACCGCAGAAGAGGAGGAAAGTTTTTCAATATTTAAAACAATTTAAGATAGATGTTATATGTCTGCAAGAAACGCATATTAGAGTTTTGGATCAAAAGCATTTACTGAACTCGAGACTGGGTACGCAATTTGTTGCTTCTGCAGAGAATAAGAAAAATGGAGTGGTTGTTTATGTTAAAAGTGCCTTAACAGCAGACTTAATTGAAGCAGACAAGCATGGAAGATATGTTATGATTGAGCTGTTGTTAGAAGGTAAAAAGACGCTTTTAGTTGGATTATATGCACCTAACCAACAACAAGCTGACTTTTTTAGCTTACTTCACACAAAGCTTACCCAGTTGGATTATAAGTCTTTTATTTTTATGGGGGATTGGAATGGTGTTTTGGATGTACAGATGGACAAGGCTGGAGCTTTTAAGCGCATCCCAAGTCATGCTAGACTGCCTAAATCTTTTTTTGAAATGAAGGATGACCAGCTGCCTGCAATTAGTGCAGGTTCGCATCCCACCAGGCTCAAGGTTGACTCAGCCTTCCATCCTTCCGAGGTAGGTAAAATGAGGACCCAGATTGTTGGGGGCAATTAAGCTGACTTTGTAATAATGCCGCTTGGGGTGTGTGTGAAAGCCCTAACAAGCAGGCATATACATAGAATGAAGGCTACTGCTAAGCTTGTAAGCCGCCCTGAGTCTTCGGAGAAGGGCGGGATATAAATGGAATTAAAATAAAATAAAATAAAAAATATATACTTGGAGAATGCTAGCATCCCGGTTCTTACGCAAGTACAAAAAGAGGGGATTAATCAACTGATTACAGAAGAAGAAATTTTTACAGCAATTAAAGAACTGAAGATGGATAAAGCACCAGGTACGGATGGCTTGACTGCGGCCTATTATAAAAATTTACAATTAGAGATGATAAAACCGTTAAAGGAACTGTTCCAGACAATCCAGAGGGGGGGAAAGGTGCCACCGTCTTGGAGAACAGCTTTTATTTCTTTGATTCCGAAGGAAGACCAGGATGCTACTCAAGTTAAAAACTACAGACCGATATCACTTTTAAATACAGACTATAAGATATTTGCTAAGGTTTTGGCTAATAGATTGATGAGGGTTCTGCAACAGGTGATCCATGGGGATCAAACGGGGTTTATTAGTGGTAGGCAAATGAAAAACAATGTGAGACATATAGTTGATGTGTTAGAGTTTTTGGAAAGGCACAACCAGATCTCTGCAGCGCTAATCTTTCTAGATGCTGAAAAGGCTTTTGATCAATTGAATTGGCAATTTTTGTTGAAAGTTTTAGACAAAATGGATTTTGGGGAAAAAATTTTACAACCGATTAGGGCATTATATCGAAAACAAACTGCCCGAATTATAGTTAACAATAGCCTGACAGCAGCATGTAATATTGAGAAGGGCACAAGGCAAGGGTGTCCGCTATCGCCCTTGTTATTTGTGTTAACATTAGAGATATTACTGGTTAAGATTCGGAATTCGGAAAAAATTAAGGGGATACAAGTTGGTGATCAGGACTATAGATTGAGAGCATTTGCAGATGATCTGGTTGTTACAGTGACCCAGCCAGAGAACTCTGTTGTGGACCTGATGGAGATAATAATACAATATGGGAAGGTTTCTGGATTTAAAGTAAATACACAGAAAACTAAAATTTTGGCTAGAAATATGACAGTTTCACAGAAGGCCCTCTTAGAAGGATTAACTGGATTTGAGATTGTTAAAAGGGTTAAATATTTGGGGGTGATTTTGTCGCCCTCTAATACAAAGCTATATAAAAATAATTATGAAAAACTATGGGGGAAAATTCAAAAAGAATTGGAGAGTTGGGAAAAATTGCAATTGTCTTTGTTGGGACGGATTGCAGCAGTGAAAATGAATGTCCTGCCCAAATTTTTATTTTTATTTTATTTTATTTACTGCTAAGCTTGTAAGCCGCCCTGAGTCTTCGGAAAAGGGCGGGATATAAACGGAATTAAAAAAAAAAAAAATGATACCGATTCTTAAGAAAGATTCTAACTTGGAGGAATGGCAGCGTGGTATCAATAAATTTGTGTGGGCAGGGAAAAAGCCACGAGTTAAACTTAAGATTATGCAGGATACTCGTGAGAGAGGTGGCCTTAAATTGCCTAATTGCCTAATTGCCTAATTGCCTAATTGCCTAATTTTAAACTATATTATGAAGCTGCTGCATTAGTAGGAATAAGCGATTGGATTAATTTGACGCAACCGAGGTTATTAAATCTTGAGGGCCATGATTTGTTGTTTGGCTGGCATGCATATCTGTTGTATGACAAGAAGGTAGATACTGTGTTTAGGATGCATATTTTAAGGCAGGCATTGCTGAGAGTTTGGAAGAAGTATAGACATAAGCTAAGCAGCAAGATACCATTGTGGGCAATTCCAAAACACGCAATAGAAAATATACATGCTGGCTTCAAACATGATGTGACTACGTACAAGGAAATTTTAAGCTTGGAAAGGAATGTTTGGTGTTTGAAATCATATAGCCTCTTGCGAGAAGAGAAGATTGTTCAAACTTGGTTTCAATATATTCAGTTACGGGCCAGGTGGAAAGAAGATCAGAAAAATGGATTTGCAATGACTGATGAAAATTTGATAAAGCAAATTAGAAATCAGGGACCAGCACATATCAAACGGATATATCTTGCACTGATAGAGATTGACTCAGAAACAGAGCTTGTTAAGGATTGTATGATAAAATGGGCCCAAAACATTCAGGAAGTTATTACAATGGACACGTGGGAAAAGATTTGGGTGAGGAATGTAAAATTTACTCAAGCTCAAAATCTAAGAGAGAACTTTTACAAAATGTTTTATAGATGGCATTTAGATCCCAAAAAGCTTGCAAGTATGTATCCGAATTATCAGCCTAAATGTTGGAGGTGTGGTGATGAAGATGCAACATATTTTCACATATGGTGGACATGTAAGAAGGTTAAGGCTTTTTGGATAAAAATCTGGTGGAATATGCAGAAGATTTTTAAACGGAGGATAAAGTTTTGTCCGCAACTTTTTTTGTTGGGAATAATGGTTGACGCAACAGTTGTGGACTCCAAGTTGATGTTGAATTTAGTTACGGCAGCAAGACTTTTGATAGGTCAATATTGGAAGAAAGAGGAACTGCCGACCATAGAAGAATGGACTTTAAAGGTTTCCGACCTGGCAGAGATGGCGAAGATTTCGGCCTATTTGAAAGATCATTCGCAAGAATGTTATATTATGGAATGGAGAAAATGGATTGAGTTTATCCAGAACAAGTATAGGGTTAAGAAGTTTTATGTAGCATTCGAATAAGTCTTCTTTCGTTGTTTTTTTCTTTTCCTATTCAAGTTTTTTATATATATTTAATATTGTTAAGGTTTGTTTTATCCTATATAAGCTAGAGAGTGATGGATTTTAGTATTTATAGTTGTTAGTATATGGTTGTTTATGATTGCTTTTTTATATACATATACCTTGTATTTAGCTCTGGGAAGTCGGGGGGGGAGGGGGGGAGGGGGGGAGGTAGGGGGGGAGGAGGGAGGGGGGGAGGTAGGGGGGAGGTAGGGGGGGAGTAGGGAGGGGGAAGGGGGGTTTTTTAAAGGAAAACTGTATTTTAAAACTTTTCAATTAAAAAAAAAAGAACTCTCAGAATGCCCAGTAACAGCAAACGACATCGCACACACCACAAGCAGGGACCCCACCCTCAGCAGGGTACTTTCATGGGTCACATCAGGATGGCAATCATCCTGCCCCTACCCCCCCCATCCAACCATATTTTGCTAAACGCCACGAACTTTCTACCCACTTAGGCTGCATCCTCTGGGGATGCAGAGTAATAGTCCCATCATGCCACAGGACCAAGGTTCTCCAAACACTCCATGAGGGCCACCCTGGCATCTCAAGAATGAAGGCTCTGGCACGCAGTTATGTCTGGTGGCCATCCTTAGACAAGGACATTGAGCAGCATGTAGCCGGCTGCTATCTCTGCCAGCAAACCAGACCCGCCCCACCCCACGCCCCAGTTCACAAGTGGGAAATCACATCCAACCCCTGGTCCCGCATCCACCTCGATTATGCAGGACCATTCCAGGGCCAAACCTTTTTAATCATTGTAGATAGTTACTCTAAATGGCTGGAGGTTCTCCCGGTTTCAAGCACCACCTCAGGTGCCACCATTCAAGCATTAAGGGGAGTCTTTGCAACCCATGGTCTTCCAGACGTAATAATTACTGACAATGGACCTCAATTTACCTCCCGTGACTTCCAGATCTTCACGAGGAGGAACTGTATTAGACACGCAACATCGGCCCCGTTCCACCCATCCAGTAATGGCCTCGCAGAGGTCATGGTGAAGACCACCAAAGACTCTCTGCGCAGACTGGTCGTCGGAAACTGGCACCGTCGACTCGCCCGCTTCCTCCTCGCACACCACACCACCCCCGTGTCCACCACCGGGAAATCTCCAGCAGAGCTAAGATGGGGTCGCCGGCTGGTAACTCGACTTGACAGACTGCACCCAGACAGGCCAGCGGCGGAAAAAACAAACAACCTGCCACACAAAACATTCACTCAGGGACAAAATGTCTGGGCCCGAAATTATGGAGGAAGGGATAAATGGACCCAGGGGGTGGTTATCGATCAAACCGGCCCCCTGTCTTACACCATTAATGTTGGCGGGGGACTCACACTTCGGAGACATGCAGATCAGCTTCGACCCAGGTCACCCCCCAACACCACCACGCCAGAAGCGGCGGCGGAAAATTCCGAACCCCCCAGCACCATTTACCCGGAAGATATCCCTTGTCCTGCAGATCCCCTGCCCATCACCCCCGAGGAGGCCCCCGCAACCGTAGAAGAACCTGCACCTCGCAGATCCACTCGTCAGAAGAGGCCACCAGCATACTTGACGGATTTCGAATGGGCCGGAAGTTCGCCGACAAGTTCCAACACCAGTTAAAATTTACTTCGAGTTGTGTGTTCAGTTCTAGGGGGGGGAAAGGGGTGCAACATATCCAAAACATAATGACAGCTGTCATAGGCCGCCTTAACGCGGCCGCACTGACAGCTGTCAAAGGCAATGCACGCGCAGTCGCTCCCGCGGCCTACAAGTACACGTGGCCGTTTGACAGCTGTCAAACGCCGCACATGCGCATTGAGACTCGAACTGTCAAAACCGCGGCTAGCCCACAGCGGCAGCCGCGAACTGTCAAACTGGCGCATGCGCTTTAACGGCGGCTAGCTGTCAAAGCGCCGGCCGGCCGCCAAAACCAGCTGACGGGATTCCCTCCCCAGCTAACATGCTTGCGCTGTCACTGGGGAGATTCTGCACTACCATCTGACCCATTGGCCCCTGTCCTTGGTGGGAAGAATTCACACAGCCGATTTGCTGTCCCGTTTGACAGCTGCCTATATAAGGCATGTTTTCCCCTGTTCTGTTGTCCGGGCTGACTAAATAAACCTGTTAACCGAAGACGCGTCTCCCTCGTCCTTCCTGCCGTCAATTCAGGGGCAATAAGCTGACTTTGTAATAATGCCGCTTGGGGGGGGGCAAAAGCCCTAATAAGCAGGCATATACATAGAATGAAGGCTATTGCTAAGCACATTGATTTGTGCTTTAGATTGTAAGCTGCCCTGAGTCTTCGGAGAAGGGCGGGATATAAATGGGATTAAAAAAAAAGAATACTTAACCTGCATAACACCATAATAAGGAAAAGTCTGAAGGAATCAGGTAAAAAGAAAAGAAAAGTAGTAGTCCCAAAACGCAAATGAAAATGTTATTTTTAGTGTTTTTACCTTTAAAACAGAAGAACCCCATCTCATTACTCACAGAAATATTTCAGTTCAGTTTATTCTTTTCATAAACTGGTGCTTAACACCTTGGGTAGTCTTTCTTAGAATGTTATTGTTTATTGTTAATAAAGATTTCTTACAGGTAGAAGTGTGCCAAGTCCTATTGATTTAAGGGTTAAAACTAGAATCTTGAATTGGATGTAGCTACCTACAGTATTGGTTGCCAATCTACCAAACAAAAAGGCTGTAACAGTACTGAACCCAATCCTTCTTAAAAGCATTTTGAATCAGCTGCAGTTTCTGAGATGTTTTCAAGAGCAGCCTGATGTAGAACATGATGTAATAGGCTGTTCATGACCTCCTCCGGCTGCTCAACCAGGAATCACAGATCTGCTTTTTCAAGAGAAATGTGACCCTATCCAGAGCAAATTTTGGAATAACATTTTTTAGCCCACATCCTGGCAAAAGCAGATTAGAAAGAAAAGAAAGAAAGAAAGCCAGGTCTGAGAAGAAGAAAAAAGGTTATTTCTTACAAATTAGATTATTCTTATAAATAGTGCCAGGTTAATAGACCAGAACATATAATGGAATAACCAATTTGTGAAAAAAAATTATATTCATGTAATGATGTTTTCTTGTTAAAGGTAGTAAATGAGAACTGATTTTTTGAAGGTTAGTACTTCCATCATTTCTTCCTACAGTAGATCTAATTTGCAACAGTTATTGAGACAGAACACAGTAAATAGGAGATACACAAAGAAAGAATGCATATTACTATATTGTTCTTAAGAGATTTTTTCAGGGAGAACTTGCAAGTGATAAATTCATTCAGATTAGTCTTTATCATAATGTAGTTAGTTTAATAGCAGTCAAGTATACCAATTAATATGCATATTCAAGATGCCATAGTGATCTGGCCTTAATTTGTATCAAACTTTAGGGTTTATGGAAACATGTAAAAAAAGCATTGCCTTCTCCACTAAATCCTGACTGCTAACAAAAAAAGTCAGTATAGCCAGCAGATAGAAATTCTTATACCATTAGATCTTTTTTCTGCTCCAGGGGCAATTCTGAGACTATGTTCACGAGAACATGGTCAGATAAGAGTTATTGCAGATAGTATTCTGTTCATTCTGTTGCATTGGGTACTGACATCTTTGATTTCCTTAAAAGCTTCTACTATGGGTGCTTCTGTACATACTTGAGCAATGATGCAAAGAACACATCATGAAACTTTCCTTGCTGACAAAAGTAAAATCAATGCAGCTCACACGTGATGTTTTCTTCCATGTCACTGAAATGAAAATTGACCAGATGTGTAGCATCTTGGTATCATGTACCCTAGAGAATCACACCTTTCATGACTACATGTACTCACTCACTTCAATAATCCTTCTATATTATTTTGAATTATTTTAGCTACTTGTCTGACAATTATTGTCTAATAATTGTCTAACAATTATTCTTGAGAATATAATAGTAACTAACACAATATGTTGTTTACAAACCAAACAATAAATGTTGCTTTCATATATATAAAAATATCCATATTGCTAAATTAACACAGGATCCCACCAGTATAGTTTTATTGGATTTGAAAACAGCTCCCAGAGGTTAACAATAGATTTGGAAGTTATAAATATTCCTCATAAGTTCATTATTACAAATGTCAAACATGTTTTGCATATTTTAAAAGGACTGCAAGTAGTAATCAGATAAAAGTAAGAAGGTTCATATAAAGAATTGCCTGGCTATAAAATCAAATAAAACACAATTTGTCCCAATGTCATTTTCCTGAATTGCAGGAAGTTCACTGAGGCTTTTGCAAGATACTCTTTCAATGAGAACATTCTGGATTCTATTACCAAATTTGTTTGAAAAACAATGTAATTAATTAATTGAAAGCAATTCACATGGAATCTGCAGCCTGTATGCGTAGGTAGCATTACCTCTAGAATAAATGTGGCTTTTTAATAAATTAATAAATTTAATAAATAAATAAATTTAATAATTTAATAAATTCAGAGTGAATTTTCAAGACACTTAAGTTTCCTTTTTTCACCTCTCTCCTACCATTCACTTTCACAGTTTAGGGATACACACAATTTCTACATACAGTTTACTAGTGAAAAATCTACTTGAGCATTTTATCTTATTGCCTCTATAACTTAATCACTTGCGTAAGTCCAACCCTATCCTCCTGACACTTGTTCATTTTATTTTTTGCTTCTATTGATTCCAGAGACTAAAGAGATGTTAAGATTTTGCCTGCATTTGATTTCATAAATAACATTTTGGCAGTGTTTTAAGATCTATACTTTTCCAAACATATTATGCAAGTGTGATCCTCAGTGATGCTGCAAGGTTGGAAGGGTCACAAGAAAAATGTCTTCTGTGTTCCTGACACCAGTGGTGCAATTGTATCAGGCTGAAGAACAGTTTCTATCCATGGGCTGTCAGGTTCCTGAATGGGAAATAACTATGTATGATTGATTTGCAAGACCAGTGTGTTGTGCAATTAGCTCACATGTGTAACAAGATGGTGGGTTTGTTGTCACTGTGAGTTGTGAGGGGGCACGAAAGGAGGCTCAGCCAATCTCACTGTACACGTTGTACTTTGATAATAAAGGTTCATTCATTCCTTCATACTCCTACTGGACATATTCTAATTAATAATTCCCACAAAAGATCAAATCCCTTCGATTGACTGATTGAAAAAAGAACATTTTGACGCTCGGATACATCCAAAATATGTAGAGCTTCCTTCTCTGATTTGTTTTCCTCTCCTTGTATTCCAGTCCTTCGTTTTTCATGAAGAAACTGATGGTGGTAATACTGCAAGAAACAAGACAGTCCCACATATCTATTTTGTTATGAAAGTTGTTAAAATGTTAAAACCCACTAACATGGTGGATTTCTGTTCAATTAAGTAGCTCACCTTCATAAACAAAAAATAAACAACAACTGTGTGCATTTGCAATACAATCACATTCTATATTAAGCCTACCAATTATTCTTTTTGAAGTCTCCTCCTCAATGTTATTATAGTTGTTTTTAAGAGGTTAAGTGAAACTATAGCATGGCTTTTGCTGTAGATAAGGAAGGGCAAAAGTAATTGTTCAAATCTTTTTTGTGGGAGGGGGACAATGGAAAGCAAAAAAGACACAGACTCATTTATTCAAAAATATTTAACATTTAATTTGGTGAGTAATTTCCTTTACAAAATAATTCAAGTAGGCCCTTAAATTAGGACATGTATGAATCAACAGTTGAAAATACTTGAATGACATTCTGAAACACCATAAAAAAGCATCCAAGCACTTCATCGTACAGTGAAAGAAGCTGAAAACTTAATTCAGGTTTAGATCAAACAACTGCATAACTGAAAAAAGCTTCAGAAAAATATAAGCCAAAACATTCTGCTTGATGGCATCTGATATGGAGTTCTGGGGATCTCAAGAAAAGTTGTTCACAAAGAACTCATTTTTTACTCCTATTCTAACTGATAAATTAGATGGGCTCACATGAGAACAATTTGGCAGGTATATTCAAAGGAATGTCATTATAACACTTGTGATAAAACCAGAAAGATCCTTATGGCCAATAAAGTATTAGTAAATAAGTTGAAAAAGATTGTACAGTACATTGCTAGATTGGACATCCAATGCAAATGACTTAAGATGGCAGCCATGAAGATGAAAACAAGATTTCTATATACCATAAAGAAAATTTTCCTGGGATTAATGACAGTTCACAAATCTGATACAGGAAGGGTTATTTTTTAAAAAAATAGAAACACCAAGTATATGTAAGTAACCTCAATATTAAGAACTAACATAACCAAAGTAATAATGGAAAGTATTAACATAAAGAAACATAACTATAGTATCTAGGATTGACTATTTAGACAGTCACACTTTTTAATCTACATTTTGGAGATCACTTTGCCAGCCTGCTGTAGTGTTATAGAAATCTATTATTGTGGATTTATTTCAGCACATCTTTATCTTTTCTCTGTTTTTGTTCTACGGTGGCATATATTAAAAGACAATGCATCTAGTTTCATTGTGAACCCATTGAACAATACTGCTCAGAAATTTGTGAGGCTTATTTGATATAAACAAAATTAATTTAAAATGTTCTGATGAAAGTAGCAGTTGAGATGCAGTCAGTTGTCCTAAAGCATGGTGCCTTACAGCCTGATTAACTATTCCATGATACAATACACTGTTATATTTAACTATTGTAAATACAGCTATACCAGAGCTTACCATGAACATTATAATTATTATCTCTAAAAACTGCACTGACTTCATCACTTCACATAGCAAAGCAATTTGGCAAGGTACTTGCCAGCATTCAAGTCATGACTTTGAAGGAGTAAATAAAGATTGAGAAGTAAACTAGACCAAAGTAAAAACAGATGTACACTTTCGTCATTGCAACTCGTATCAACAGAAGAACAACTGTTGATGTCCTGGTGTTTTATTAGTATGCAGATACTCTTATTATTTTTTAAAAAAATTGTCTCGATCATATTCTGCCACTACCACCCCCTACACACACACAAAAAAAAATAAATCAACAAAACATATTCCACATTTGCTGGGACTAGGTGGAGATATACTGTACATACATACATACATACACACATACATACATACATCTTACTAAAGACTACTGTATACACACAAACACACACACAGACATACTATATCTATATAACTGAAGATTACTGTACATATATAAACATATATTAACACAAACACACACACACACATTCATACGTGTGTGTGTATGTGTGTGTGTTTGTGTGTTTTACTAAAGACTTGAGTTGTGCTACAAAATTTCCTGATCTTCTAGTCATAGTTCCTAGTGATAAAGATAGATTAAAGCTGGGCATTTAAAATCTATATCGTGATCTATTATCTACTAAATGGCAACTATGTTGCCTCAAAATAATTCTGTATTTTTATGATTTTTATGAAGAAATAATATTAAACTAGAATTTGAAAAAGCAGCATACTTTAAAATAATGAATCGGGTTTTAATACTGTAGATTATACTTACATAAAATACAATACACTGGGGGAAAATGAAAGATAGTTAGATTATACACATTTGCCTAGTCTCAGACAACTAAATATCAAATTCAATTGTTACAAATTTTATGTCCATTCGGTAATTCAGTTAGTTCAGCAAAACCAAGACCCTGAGAACTGCTTGGCACCTCTTTGAACTGGATAGCCAGGATGCACACAGCTTGTCCATCACTATGACTGGCCTTGATCATATACAAGAATAGTAAGCAACACCCACTTCCCATGTATTATATTAACCTTTAAACTAAGAGTTTGTACATCATCTTGAAGAAAAAACTAGTAATCTATACTGCTATTCAAATCTATGCTGCTAGTACATTATTTTCTGTATATGGATGTAGTTAAATAATAAATTAGATGTTTTTAATTAAATAGCTTTAAAAGTAGGAGAGATTGTCTTCCAAAGAAATTTCATGATAGACAGTAAAATAATCATAGAAAATCAACATCAAAATATTAAAACATCATAAATTAAACAAAAAAAGCACAGAAAACATTAAAGTCAATGTATAAAAAAAATTAAACCAGCAGAGCAATAGTAGAACAGGAAAAAACTGAGAGTATTACAAATATATTCTGAATGAGAGATATCTGCCAATTCATACTTCATGCTGCAACAGGACAATGTTTTTATTTCCCCATCAATATAGATATCATCATGCCTTTGAAAAGAGAAAATTATCTTTCTTAAAGCTGAAATTTATAAACTGCAGATGAACTGAAGGTTTTAAATACTGGATTGCCCTAATTGTCCACATATGGGAAATGCAGATAAAAACACTTTTCAACTACAGGATTTTATTTAACAGCTGTCAAATACTTGCCTTAGTATTAGGGTAATACACTATGTCAAGACAATATTATTTCTAAATTGGACTGCTAATGATCATGAACTGCCCCCAAAATTACTTTATTTGCATCTTTAACATGAAACAAGAACCTGCAATGACATAAGGGATTCTTCATATTCAGCTTTTCCACATCCCAGACACTCATTTATACTCATTGTTCTTACTTTTGGTTTGTATTCTAAATTTTCATATTATTATTCGAAACAGCTTCAAAGTCTATCTTAATGAGAAGTTTAAGTTTATTGAATTAAGATATAGAAGAAGAAGATATAGATAAAGTATATAGTTAACATTCTTGGCACACTGCTTTAAATACATTTTGTCTTACATTGTATTATTAAGTAATGTTATGTATTAGTTTATCCAGCCTTTATTACTTTATGAGTAACTCAAGGCAATAAATATACATAATACTCTTTCTTCTTCCTATTTTCTCCACAAAACCAACTCTGTGAGGTGAGGTAGGCTGAGAGTGTGACTGATACAAGGTCACCCAACTGACTTTCATGCCTGAGGCAGAACTAAATTTCTCAGGCCTCTGGTTTCTTGTCTGATGGCTTAAAAGTTAGACCAAACTGGCTTTCCTGTTGCCAGGAGAGTCACTGGGGTGGACCAGTGTGAATTGTGATACTGCTACTCACTAGTCATTCCTCTCCCTGAAGTGCTTGCCATGGCTCACCTTATGCATCTATGTAGCACTCAGCACCCTCACCATGTTGGACACTGTTCTTAGTGTGACAAAATATAATTACTGACTCCAAAAACATCATTTGGGAGGCCACATGTGACCCACAGGCTCCACATTAGTCAGTTCTACTCCAGATTATGATTCATTTGAAATAAACCATTAAATTGAATCCAGCGGAGTAAATTTTGTTTGTTTCATTTGGCCCTTTTGTTAAAAATGTTAGGTGTTTTTTTTTAGAAAAAATCTTAATTCTATGCCTAATTGAACAGTTCAACAATTTAAATATTAGAGCCATAGATACTTCAAAAACAATGTGAATAACATGCTTTGGGTCTCAAAATAATACAAGATTTTTCTGTTACCCATACAGCAGCCTTTCCTTTTGAAATTTTAATCTTATAAAAAATCCAACTGCTTAATTTTAATCTTATAAAAGCTCCAACTGCTTTAAGAGTTGCATTAACTACTGAAGTATTAAAAATGATGTTTTTTTCATACTCATGTGGATGCTTGAAAAGAGGGTCTGCTTTAATGAACAGCAGCAAAATGTTTATATTGCACTTAACAAGTCACTTTCCAAACATCTACAAACCTAACAAAAATACACTGTAAGGATCAGTAAGTTTTTCGAAGAAGCCAAGTTTAAGAATACTAATTCACAGACTGAATTCCTTATATGACACAGCATCTGTGCACAATCCACAGTGAACTTTACACAACCTGCATAATCATAGATTGCACAGGAGATACAATCCAGAAGATTTATTATATATATATAGTAGTCCTAGATAGATGGAAAAACTTGCAGCTCT
This sequence comes from Vipera ursinii, assembly GCF_947247035.1. NCBI lineage: Eukaryota > Metazoa > Chordata > Lepidosauria > Squamata > Viperidae > Vipera > Vipera ursinii. Next base: position 61,984,827 of record NC_139512.1, read on the forward strand.
CTTTTATGGGAAGAATAGTGACGATCAAGATGAATATACTGCCCAAATTACTCTATTTATTCCAATGTGTACCAATTAAATTAGGTAAGGATTTAAAAACCCACAAGGTTATAATTTTTTGGCTACAGAAATAACTACCGGTAATTTCTACTTTTCTTGCCAAAGCTTGATTGAACTGCTCTATACTTGATGCACTTTCTTGTGTGCTTCATCTTAGTTTGGTGCACCTGGAGAAGAATACTCATGCTAATGCTGTTTATTGATTTTAGTTCGGCGTTCAACACAATCATTCCCCAGCATTTGGTGAACAAACTGGCCTATTAGGTTTTAATATTTCTTTACATAACTGGATACTTGACTTCCTTATTGATAGGCCTCAGTTTGTGCGAGTTGGAAGGAGTTTCCAATTCCATCTTTTTGAGTACAGATTCCCCATATGGTTATGTTTTGAGTCCATTATGTTCACCTTGATGACCCATGACTGCTGTACTAAGTCTGCTACAAATCCTATTGTGAAATATGTGGATGACACAGCAGAGGGTCTTATCTGGGATGATAACGAAAATTCATATAGACGAGATGAATGCTTTGGTGAACTGGTTCTGAATGTTAATAAAACAAAGGAGATTATTGTTGATTTTAGAAAGGGCCAGCAGTCATACTCCACTTTGTATCAAGGCTGCAGCAGTTGAGGTAGTCAATAGTGTTAGGTAGCTGGGGGTGCAGATAACTAACAATCTTAGTCTCTTCATACGTTATCTTTAGTGAAGCGTGCAAACCACAATTTGCATTTCTTGCATCAGATAAGGAAAGCACATCTTTTTCCTTCTATCCTGGTCACTTTTTACAGAGGCACATTTGAGAGCGTTTTAACAAACTGCATCACTGTTTAATTTGGTGGTAACAGTTCCTCAGTTAGAAGGTCCATATAGAGAGTGATAAGGACAACTGAGATTATAGGAAGCTCACTTCCTGTTATTCAGGATGCTGCTTATAAGCACCCACACACCCACTTCACGGTCTGTTTCTTGTTCCCCTCTGGGAGGAGATTTTGAAGTATTTATAGCAGAATTTACTTAGATTCTATAATAGCTTCATTCCCTATGCCGCCTTGTAAATTCAGAGGTTTCTTTTTTTGCCATATATATGTATACATTCAAACTAGTCTGTGATGTTTCTCTGTGTCGTACATGCGTGTGTATGTGGGTATATGCATTATGGTATTTTTTTGAGAATGGAACGCAATGTAGTTTCATTTTAATGTATGCTGATTAGTGTACATTTAAAGAGTACAAATAAAGTTTTTATTCTATTCTATTGGTGTGTTCTTGGAAGGGATGATTGGAGAAGACTGGGAGCATACAGCAAGAACATATATTCTAAGCAGTGTCACCCAAGGCAGGAAGATCATCCCAGCTAAAGTGAGCATACAAGCGGGCAAGCACTTATATTGGATGGCAATGACATAGAAAGATGCTGGATGTGGAATATAACTTTAGTGAAAACAGGAAACGTAGCATTTCACTCTGCACAAGAGAGTAGTAAACCATTCCTGTATTGTACCAAAAAAATCAAATGGATAGGCAGGTTGAAATGATTAATGATATAGCACTGGATGATGGCCCCTAGGGTCAGATGGCGCTAACCATCTACTGAAGAAGAGCTTAGATTGTTTTGGAATACTAATGGTGCTTATGATGTGGGTATATCAAAGCCTTTAAGATGTCTATTGCTAGTGATGCCCTGAAAAAGAAAAGAAAATACAGAGCTACAAGAACAAAATTATAGTGGAATTCTGGAATATTATGCACTGGAATTGGACACTTTCAGTCAGAAGATTATATTACTATCAAAACATAAAAAAACAAAGAAAGGAACAGTTCTGCTTTCATATTCAGGAAGGATTTAGTTATAATGGGCAGAAAAAATAACTGAGAAACAGAAGGAAGAGCTACAACCACAATAATGGTCAGATAAAAGAAATCTGAGTCCAGGACAAAAATGTAATTTGAGAAAAGCGTCTCAGACATGACCTTCTTAGTTTTCATGAAGAAAGGAAGGAGGGTGAGAAACACTTTCATGCTTGCAACTCTTTACAAACCTTATAATAAAAATAGTACTGGCTTGCATGTCTCTGGTTTCCAGGTTTGTCAATCTTGGAAGACTGACAGTAGCAAAAAGAGTACTTGGGTACAATGTAGTCAATGAATAAATAATAGCAATTAGATGTTATTCAAGTCTATTCTCCAATCATTAAGAAGAAGAGGCTGATGGGCTTTATGGTTAAGTTTTATTTGAAATTGACAGAACAAACAGGTGAGAGTTGCTGCTTATGGTTGAAGTCTGGAATGCCAAAATTGAAAATAATAAGACGTAAAACATAGTTGGATTGTATGGCCTAGGAAACAGATATGAAGCAAGGGAACTTATGTTTCTTCCAATCCAGTGATGTTCTCCTTGCTAACATTATGTTCAAAAATCACTTAGATGGAATGCCCAGAAATCAAATGGACCGTATTATTGATATAAGGAACTATAGAAGCTCAGTTATAACAGCAAACATGTCAGGGACTAAGTCAAGCAGTACAATTTAAAAACAAACAAACAAAGATTAAAGAACACCAAAGAAATCATAACAGGTACAGCAATCAGTCCTAGAATTGACAATAAATTTACTGATCTGATGGATAACTTCTGCCTTAGGATCAATTAAGTAAAGGAATTAGCAGATTAGTATTTGGCATGGTAGAAATGAAGTCCTTGAAATAGTTATTTTTGTCTATATAGGCAGCTCTACTATAAAGCCAGTTGACCTTCAGTTCTGAAAGCATGTTCTCTCCTACCCTACAACTGCACTACAGACAGGCACAAATTAATCTGGAATGCATCTCCTGTTTCACTTTTGGTGTATATTTATTATTCCTATTATGTTACTCCCTTCGTTTGCTTTTAGGTACTGTATTCTTTTCTAATTTGTATTGAGAGTCATTGTTGTGAGCCCCTCAAGAGATGCTTAACATGGCCATACAAATCTTTTAAAAAATAAATTTCCCTCTAGAACTGGATGAATTTCTACATCAACACTTCCTTTAAAAGCTTCAGGATTTTTATTATAATCTGAATAGTATAAATTATAATCAAATTAAACATTTGCAATGTCTGCCCCAATAAACTCTTTCTGTATGAAGTTGGGTTGCCGCACACCAGGCTCCCATGTAGTGCATCAATAACGACGCTGCCTCAAGAGTTACTTTCGAATTTCTTTTATTGAAACGTTTTTCAATACATTTTATCTTTAACAAAACAACCCCTCCCCACCCACCCCCTTCCCAACCCATTTTTATGACCGACCAATACACAAACCGACAACTGTACATAACTTCTGCCTAAGGAGGCCAGCCATAGCTCCTTCCCTCATATTTAAATCACGTTAGGGTCTGGGCAGTCTGTGCAACCAGTATCTCCTTCTTTCAATCCTATCCAGGTATCAAAAATTACACTCCCCCGAAGGATAGCATAAGTTCCGGACAAGCCGGCCGGCCGGCCACCAATGTAAGAATAAGGCCAACTGTTCCTTTGCTTCGCTCGCTCCGAGCAACCCGCCGGCCTCGCAGCTTTCAGCCAGGGGGAAAGGGGCCGAGCCGGGCTCTACGCGCCAGCGAGGGTGGAGCTCCGAGCGCAGCGCATGAGTGTTCGTCTTTTGCAGTGGCGCGAAGCCGCAGAGACGGGGCAGGGGTTTCTTTGGGCTGCCGGGTTTCACCAAACCCTCCGCTTCCACTCGGCGGGGGCCGAAACCGGGAAGCGCCCATAGCAAGGAAGCTCTTCCCCCACCCCCCACCCCCGCCCCAGCCGTTCCCTTGCGCTCCGCTACAGCTTGCAGGGGTCACCTCCGTACCCGGGAGAGGTTATGAAGCTTACTAAAGCCCAATACGAAGAGGTGGTTCAGTTCCTGGCTCAGGTACCGCCCACCAGGCAGAGCCTGAGGAAACTGAAGGAAAAATTCCCCAGGTAAGTCTACCCCGGGCAGCCTCTGTCCTCCTCCTCCTCCCGCCCCCCCTCCACCCTTCCCGCCGCCTGGCTCTTCCAAGGCAAATTCCGCCCCTTTTTTTTACGCGAAGGAAGTGAAAAAGTCAGCTGTCGGAAGTACCTGTTGACAAGTGGCGGCCCGCGCCTGCGGGGAATCCTTTTTTTTTGTAACGGGAGGGGAGACGGCTTACCCTGCTTTGCGGCGTGATAAAAGGCTCGCTTCCGCCTACTGTGATTTTCCCTTCGCCGTTTTTTTGTGTGCTGGGTTTTTGAAAAAGGAAGCGGGAGATTAGCGGAACAGTAAAAAAAGAAATGTGATTCTGGCTCGCTGGGGAGCTCAAAATGAAAGTTACCCATATAAAGTGCGGTGTGTCATCTCTGGAATGGCCACCCCTAATGTAAATAAGTTGCTAGTTCTCAATACATTATGTAGTCTTCTTTTCAAGCGCGATGTGGGACTGTAGGGTGCCAACTGTCGTGGGAACCAGTTCTAATACTAATACTTTAAAGATTTGTTATAAATACCTTAATTCTTAAAATATAGATGGTAGAGCAGTATTTAGATACAGGTAGTCCTTGATTTATGTCCACACTTGAGGCCAAAATTCCTGTTGCTAAAGACGCTTGTTAAGTGGGTTTTGCCCCATTTTATGACTGCTTGCCACGGTGGTTAAGTGAATCACTGTAGTTGTTAATAAAATGACTAAGTGACTCTGGCTTCCCCATTGACTTTGCTTGTCAGAAGGTCACAAAAGGTGATCACATGACCCCAGGACACTGCAGCTGTCACAAATACATGTCAGTTGCTAAGTGTCCAAATTTTGATCATGTGATCATGGAGATGCTGCAATGATTGTGTGAAAAACAGTCATAAGTCACTTTTTTTAGTCCTGTTGTAACTTTGATCACTAAATGAATGGTTGTGAGTCGAGAACTATCTGTGCTATCCATATGCTTGCACTTTATAATTTACACTCCCCTTCTACAAAAGGTGCCATTTTCCCGAGTAGAACATATTTCCCTAATCTTCCCAAGAACTACAGATCTGAACTAGTTTGGAGCTTCGTATGGCCACATACCACAAGAAAAAATAAGGTCAATTGTCTCTGTTAGCTTACCAGACAGATTGGTTAGGGTAGTTTGGATTATCAAGAACGCTGCCTTAAATTCTTGGAGGAACAGTAGACTGAAATAAAGTCTAAAACATGTATTAATATTTCTTAGTATTGTAAAAATAACGTTCATACATTTTATATTCACATTGGCAAACATATTTAACAGCTCCTTTAGCACTTAACTCTTTCTAGCGTCACTGAAAAATCTTAATGGTAGCCATATTATTTCTTTGCAATAAAGCAACCAAAGCTATCTGTAATATAGCTGAATTAGGCCATTTAGTTTTTCTCATTCTAGAGGCTATTCTGTCTGGTAGGTTAAATAATCACTGAGATAGGAAGATACAAGTACTAGAGATATACAACACTTGAACATGCTTTATGTTTACATGTATACAGGAATGCCTAGATAGCATCTGTGTACACCTCCTTAAAACAGTGGCCTCTTTTTGTCCTGGAATCATATGGCTGCTCTCCTCAGCCACAGGGTAATCATGGAAAAAAATACTTGTTCTGTGGGGTCCTCTGAGATTAATTGCTTGCATATCTTTTATTACCTAAGTAGGTAACATCAGTGTGAATGTAAGTGATGTTAACTAATTGGGTAATGAAATGTTGCAAGCAAACGGTCAAGCTCAGAAAGCACCAAGGGCTCCATAGTTCAACCCTGAGCTACATATATTTTTTTTAATTGGGATATACATTATGTTTGAAGAGTTGCAGGTGCCATGTTTGTGTCCCCACATGCTTGGAAGCCCCACTTCTGAATCCTTGTACAGCTCTACTTCATACCAAAAGACAGGATTAACTTTCATCAGACTGAGGGTCATGCTAGTTGTGCATTACAGCTTGAAGGATGTCCTCAAAACGTGAGTGAACCTGAACTCCTTTTGGGAGGTAGTGGGTTTTTAAGGTGGAAAAAAAGAGAGAATTTGATACTGAAAAAAATTCCATGTAAAAAGGGAAAAACAATTTAGGATTGGCTGTAAGGCTTGATTTTCTAGTTTTGCCTTAGGCCAGTCACTCTCCTAGCCCTACCCACCTCATAGAGTTATCTAGTCTATGTTTGGATAGGAGGAAGGAATATTAGGTATGTTTGCTGCCTTGAGTTATTTATAAAAATAATAAAGGCTTAAATAAATAAATATGAGCCAGCAGCGTGCTGCAGCTGCCAAAAAAGCCAACACAGTGCTAGGCTGCATTAACAGAGGGATACAATCAAGATCACATGAAGTGTTAATACCACTTTACAATGCCTTGGTAAGGCCACACTGGGAATACTGCATCCAGTTTTGGTCACCACGATGTAAAAAAGATGTTGAGACTCTAGAAAGTACAGAGAAGAGCAACAAAGATGATTAGGGGACTGGAGGCTAAAACATATAAAAAACGGTTGCTGGAATTGGGTATGTCTAGTTTAATGAAGAGAAGGATAGGGATGACATGATAGCAGTGTTCCAATATCTCAGGGGTTGCTACAAAGAAGAGGGAGTCAAGCAATTCTCCAAAGCACCTGAAGGCAGGACAAGAAGCAATGGATGGAAACTATCCAAAGAGAGAAACAACTTAGAACTAAGGAGAAATTTCCTGACAGAACAATTAATCAGTGGAACAACCTACCTCCAGAAACTGTGAATGCTTTAACACTGGAAATTTATAAGATACTGGCCATTTGCCTGAAATGGTATAGGGCAGGGGTGTCAAACTGCTGGCCCGTGGGCCGGACACATCATCTGAAAGCCACACCCATCCCATTGCCGGCAATGGCAAAACCGTCCCGATACGTTGCACGATGTCACATAAGGTCGTGAGTTTGACATGTCTGGTATAGGGTTTCCTGTCTGAGCAGGAGGTTGGTCTAGATGACCTCCAAGGTCCCTTCCAACTTTATTATTTATTATTATTATTAAATAAATAGTTTTCAGTTGAAAAGTAGGATGACAACTATGAACTGCTAATTTCCTTGCTAGACTAATCAATATGAGATTACAACTATTGTCACTAAGAGCTGTGTTGGCGCAGTGGTTAGAATGTAGTACTGCACAGTATTTCTGCTGACTGCCGGCTGCCAGCAGTTCGGCAGTTCGATTCTCACCGGCTGAAGATTGACTCAGCCTTCTATCTTTCCGAGGGTGGTAAAATGAGGACCATTGGGCACAAAATGTTCAATCAGGTTAAAAAGCTTTTCCTACAGCTAAGTATTTGGGGGACATCCAAGTTTGTTTCTAGGAGCAAAGGTCTTAGAAAAATCCTTTTTGTTTTCATTTTCTCTGTTCCTTTGGATCCCCTAGTAACAATACAGGTAATTCTGGACTTACAACCACAATTGGGACCAGAATTTTGTTTGCTAAGTCAGGGCTTTTCAACCTTTTCACCCATTGTACCACTTTTAGGATATGGCAACATCCGAGTACCACCAGTCGCCTAGCAAGGTGTAAAAAACTTGATGACCAAAAAAAAAAGGAAAAAAGTGATGAAGTACAGGTAGTCCTCAACTTACAACAGATTGCTTAGTGATTGTTTGAAGTTACAATGGCACTGGAAAAAGTGTCCCCCAAGCCACAGCCGAGCAAGACACCTGCCTGCCAGCTGGAGCCTGGTGCTGATCCTGGCACTTCCATTGAGCCCTGACAGCCCTGCAGCTCCAGCCATCTCTTTTTCAGGCTTGTGCGGTGCTGCCACCGGTTCAGCTCATTCCCCTCCCCTGCTACCATTTTTCTAGGATGGTCGCGTACCTCCTGCCAGGTGCCAATATACCACAGGTGGTACCCCTACCACTGGTTGAAAACCCCTGTGCTAAGTGATGCAGTTGTTAAGCAAATCATCATGTGACCAGACCCAATTTTATGACTATTTTTACTGTGGTGATAAGCGAACTATCACAACTGTTAAGCAAGATATCATGTGAGCATGATTTGTAATCTTTTCTTCCCCATTGATTTTGCTTGGAAGCTAGCTGGGAAGGTCACAAATTGTGATCACATGATCACAGGGGTATATGTTACAGGCATACCTTCAGTTGTAAGTTACTTTTTTCAGTACCATTGTAACTTTGAACTGTCATTAAGCAAATGGTCATAAAACAAGGTCTATTGCAGGTAGGGAATAAATGGGAGACCAGGCATACATCTACAATAACTACACGTGATAAATACATGGGTGAGAGGAAAGAGGAATTTGGCAGGAAAATGTTCAAGTGGTTTTGGCAGGAAAAACTCTTGGCACATTTGTGAACCTTTGATACCTTTGACTATATTGGCACAAATCAGATAATAGGATATTTTTCACTTAAACCAAATTCTTCAGTGAAAATGATCACCTAATTACAAATTTGCATAAAGTGAGGTAAACTTGAAGTTGATTCCAAAATGAGCTTGCTCAGTGGCCTTTTTTGCATATATCCAGTTGAGAAAAATATTATTGACTTAGGTAGGATGCACAAAGTAATATATGAAAAAAAAAACCATTAATATACTGGCATACCCTTGTGAGTCACTCATCACAAGATTTATATGGATACATATCTTTCTGTAAGTGGGTGGCATACAAGTATTAAAAGACAGCCCATGTATTTGCTTGTATAGTGACTGGCCTCTTTTCTTAGCTTTGCAACCATTATAGTTATATCCGGGCTCCTGTATGTAATACTGAAAATTACAGAAAATAAATTTTTTTCTTCATGGGAATTTCAAAAATAGGGGATTTGTAAGTTGTTTCCTTTCTAAAGCATAGAAGGATATGTGTCACACTTTTCAAAGTACCAGAGACACAAATAACATCAGAAGGCAGGTAATTTAAAAATCTTGTCGTTAGAATGGAAGAAAGTATTAGCTTAAATAGGCCTTTGTAAAGGAAATCCTAAACATGGAAAAGTTAAGAGCCATTATTGTCCAAAGGAAAATATATACCAAAAATGAAGGGAAAACAGGTCTTCTGAGGCTGAATTAGGAAATTCTGACTTTCAGCATCTTAAAAGATTTTGGAGAACTATTTTTGCTCATTTCCATTTTCATCTGCAAATGAATTCTCAGATTTGAAAATTGAAACTATTGGCATAAGAATAAACTGCAAAGGCTCATTTTGTCACAGTGATACAACTGCTGCCGCATCTTAAATTGTTTGATCTTTTGCCCCATAAATTAACAGCATGGTCCCCACCCCCCACTCTTTCACTGTATATATAGTACATATTTACAGAACTTGCATCAGGTTCCAAGGGGTGATTCTTAATTTTTTAGGAATTTTCAAGCCAGTTGACAGCAGAAATGAGCTTCAGTGCCTAATAGACTAATCAGCAGTTCCATAGCTACCAATGTGACGCAATGGCAGCTATAGAGATGGCTGTTGCCAAGTGATGGATATGGTTGTTAAACAAGACATAATGCAACCATGATGGACTTAAAACCTCACTTTCCTTATAGTCATTAAGCATATCACCTGAAGTTGTTAAGTCACACATCACATGATCACGACTTGCAATTTTACTGCTAGTTTCTGCATTGACTCTGCTTGCCAGAAGCTGGCTGTGAAACATGTAAGTGGTAATCACACAATTATGGGAGACTGTGACATTTGTAAATACCTGCTAGTTGTAAAGCGCCTGAATCTTGATCACATGCAAGTGTGATGGGCAGTATAGAAACAAGCAAACAAACAAACAATAATACTGTGATGTTTTAAGTATGAGGACCAGTCGTAAAGTTACTTTCAGTAGTGTCATATCTTTGAAAGGTCTCTAAACAGGACATTTAACAACAATCAACTCAGTAAATACTTGAGTGACCTTTTTTTTCTGAAGAAGTTGTTTCTCTAGCATGAAAGTTGTTATGTGCATTTTGTTAGTATTTTAAATAGTCTTAAATTAAAGCTGAAGCCTGGGTATGCTGCATCACCCATATAAAACTGAAAAATATTAAACAGAATTTTCAATCTAATTTTAAGAGGTACTTGTTTCTCCAAGTATAAATGCATGTGACTGCTTTTAATATAAAGCAGGGGTGTCAAACTCAATTTCATTGAGGGCCGCATCAGCATTGCGGTTGCCCTCAGGGGGCCGGGTGGTTATGGCCAGGGTGGGTGTGGCCTACTGGGTGGGCATGGCCAGCTGTACATCGTTTGCATCAAGGGTGCCTATGGGGGCCTGGGCAGGAGTGGGACAGATCTGAGGGTCTCTGGCAGAAGGAGGGTCTCTGGGCCAGGGCCAAGGCAGTGGGGGCCATTCCCTCACTGTTTCCAGGACGGCTTCGCGGGCCACATGAAACCACTTCGCGGGCCGGATCCGGCCCCTGGGTCTTGTGTTTGACATGTCTGATATAAAGGAATCATGCATAAAGCGTGAAGGATTATTATTCAGTTGAAAGTTTCCAGCACAGTAAATAAGTTGAATATTAACATACTATCTCTGAAATCATTTTATCTCTTGGATGTTAGCATATAGGGAATATTTTGTATTTAGTTTCATAATAAAATATCATTGTTAGTTATAAAAGAATTGCTTTTTATTATTTTGTATATTAGAGAAACTGCTCATTTTGTAATCTGCTAATATTTTGCTAATATTTTTGTTAAATTTAGCTAAATAAAATATTTTATATTTGAACCTATTAAACTTGATAAAACTACTCCATGAATGAAATAGCCATTATTTCCTATATTTTCTGAGTATACAGAATTGTATCATTTGTGGAAATTTACTGTTCTGTCTAGAATATATCTTTCTGCCAATATGCCTAGACTCTAAAATGAAAATATTGTGTGTGGATGAGAAATTGCCAATAATGGTAGAAATCCTGATGGTTTTATGATAGATGCACCTGTCCATTAGGAAATGGCCTGAAACCACCAACTCTCCTTTGAAAGTTCCTGAAGCCTTTTAAATCAAATTAATCTTCAAGCTTCTTGGGACAATTTGGGATAGGCAGAACTTTTTTTTTCTATAAGTCCTGATGAGATGAAACTGATACTGATATTTACACTGTCAGAGAAAACCAGTGAATGGTGCCAGACAAAGCTGTGTTCAAAAATAATGGAACATAAAAATAATACTAGGAAGATGAAATGTGTTTGTAATATTTAATTTTAACCACATTTGTAGACAGTTTTATGTTAAAAATTAGCATTTTAGTGCCCTGAGACACAATAAACCATTTGTTCTAGAATAGTGTGGACGAATGTATCATGGATTTAGAATTGCTATCTTAAACATGTTTCGTCAAATACAAGTCTCATTTAGTTAAGTGCAAGTGAATTGCAACCTTAAATGTTTTGTATTACAAACAATCTTTGCTTTGTGGTTTGCTATGACTAAATAAATCTTTTTTCTTTTCATTCTGGCCTCTATAGGCTTATGAAAAAAGGCTTTGGATCAAATTTATTAATGTAAAGTCACTCGTAAGAATAAAATTAATGCATAATTGATAGTATTGTATCAGGGACTTGGCTATAGCTTAAAAGATTATACACTTTCATGTACCACAAGGTTCCAAGTTTGAAAAATAATCTCACCTAAAATCTTAGAGGGTTGTTGTCAATCAGTGTTCAGAATATTGAACCAAATGATCAGTTCCAGCATAAGGTGGTTTTCTTGTAGTTAGTTTTATGTGCAGTCTCCTGAGGGGATATCCACCAGTGCAAGTTGTACAGATGGCTTAACAAGTGATTTAAATGCTACCCTGGGTGCCTTAGAAAGTAATTTCACTGTAATCTTGCACTCTTCTATTCTGTTCCTTATGTACTACCGAATCTGTTCTGATAGATCTCCAACGTTCTGACAGATTGATATCTGATTTATATGCCATTGTAAAACTGCATGTAATCTACACTGACTCCCTAGTAAAAACAAAAATAGAACCAGATAATACCATAAGCTCCTAAAATTCATATTACAGATTCATAAAATCTGTACTGCAAAACCAAATGGTATCAACATCACTACCCAGATGTCCTCTGGAACCATAAGTTTTCACTAATTTCTGGAAGGCTTTCAGAGTGGGTGTTAGGCTGGGCTCAAGGAGGAGGCTCTTCCAAAATGCAGGAACTGCTATCAGAAAGTACTGACTCTGTGTCGCTTTACCTTTTGATAATTGGAACCACTAATAGATTTTTCCAGAGAGCACACACTGAATAATTCAATTCCACATGGAAAAAGTTGTCCTGCAAGTACATGGGGCAAGCCATGTGGGGCTTTAAATGTTAAAGTTAGCATCCTGTAACCAGTGGGGGATTCAGCCAGTTCGCACCACTTCGGCAGAACTGGTAGCTAACTTTTTTTGTTGCCCTGGCCCAGAATGGACTTCTGGAAGCAGCATCCACACAGAGAAGTGGTTGTTCACATATTTGAATCCCACCACTGCCTGTAACTAGTGCAAGACACACTAGTTGTGTACTATGGCTTTCTTTTGCCACTTCATGAGCACTAATGCAAATTTATGCAACACATTTTCTCAGAATTCTTGACAAATTTCCCAAATCCTCTTACGCCTCAACATAAACCACTTTACAAATAACATCACTTGTTGTAGGTCACTATTTTAAATCATGGTGAGATACAGAAAATCTTTCACTCTACCTGAGCAAATTCAGCAAAAGGACTAACTTTTTTTAAAAAGAAGTAATATTGTACTTATTAATATTTATACTGAATGTCATTTATGAAAGCTGTATTATACAGTTTGTTTTTCCAATAACATTTATAGGAAAACTAATAGGTAAAATGTGACTTGCTCTTCAAGCTACATTAAGCTAAGCTGGCAAATGGACTGCAAATGTGGAACGTAATCCTTATCAGTCTATGCTTGAAAAAGTTACAGTAAGCTTAAATGTATATTGCACTACCAGTTATTCATATATAGTTTAAATACAAATATTTATATAAATAGTTTGAGCCAAATTTGAAACCTATCCATAGCATAGATATATTATGAAGAATAATAAACAAGGCTGCAAGGGGTCCATTAGAGATACAGTTGTATTCTTCCAGACTAATCCCAAAATCTCAAGATTTTCTAAAGAAGTCTGAAGGTATATATTACACTTCCATTTTCTCCTGTGTCAGCAACACCACCAACTGTACCATAACCTGATATCTTTTATATTGATGTATGACTATATCTACTTTAAAAAAAATAAGGAATGTGTAAAAATATAAATAGTGGTATAGCTGGACCAGAATGCTGGTCAATATCCTAAGCAGGTTTCTGAGATACGTTTTTGGAAGGGTGGAAGTTGCTGGCATATAGAAGTAGAAAGATTGGAAGCATTTGCATCATTTGAGTACTGACCTTTAAATCAATTACATTTTTATGCAGCTCCAGTAATTACCACTGTTCCCTTTAGAACTATAGTGTACTAATTGTCAGTGCTGCTTTTGTTGGAGTGAAGACAGAGCATTATTTTTTTTAAAAAGGATTGATATGTCAGTATCACCTTTCCAAAAATCCCTACAAAAAACATAGGAAATACTATAATATTTGAAGTGAGCAAAGTGGGTTGAGTCCAAAAGGACCCCCAGATTGTGTTCACGATCTATTTGGGGGTAATACCCACCCCATCCAACACCAGTGATGGTGATTTTCCCGATTTTGGAGTCCCAAACCCAAACCCGCTCAGTTCTTGAGCCAAAGTTTATTGTTCCTCATCCAAACCCACACAGTTTCTGAACACTGAGACAGGATATCAACAGCTTTGGTTAGTTCACCAGCTGGGTTTCTTCATCATATTGATGGTACCTCACCTTATGACAGTGGATGACATCATCAAGTGGCTTCATTAAGCAAATAGAGTGAGAACTGAATCTTTTGGCCTAGGGTCCAAAGGCAGGACTTCTCAATGGACAGAGAGTGATCTTATCTTAGACAGCCTCTGATCATTGTGGCAAATGGGAAATCCATATACTGTGGTACCTTGCTATTTGTGCTTAAATGGTTCTGTGAGGCCCAACAAGTACTAAAAAGGACAAGTAGCAAACAAACCATGAGCAGCCCTCTCTCAACAGAGGAGGAGGATAAGACACCACCTGTCCCCAATTTACAATATAGTCCTTTTGGCTGTTCAAAGAAGATTCCTCACCTCTGATTCAGGTGACCCCCAAGGCCACAGATAAAAGCCCAAGTAACCACAACACCTTTCAGAGAATGTTAACACCAATTGACTGCAAAGAAAACAAGTCTTTTCATTCCTCCCCCCCCCCCACCACACAACCTCTCATTCCTGCTCCCACCAACTAATCTCAACTGTCAATAACTGTCCTTCCATCTCCTATAGCATCCAATACAATTGATGAAGCTTCCAGGAAGCAAAATGTCTTGCTTTTCCTCAAAAAATCAGTCCAGTTGCCTTTTCAAAATAAAAACCACTTTTGATACATGTCACCTACCATATGACTCTTTATTTTGGCCAGGAAGAACTTCCTATCTGTCCCTTTTCCTATATCAGTGACCTTCCCAGCATGGATGTCTTCCTGTCCACCTCCTGCAGCTGTCCCCCACTTCCTTTTGCAGTGCCTAGAGTGCTGGGACAACATTTTTGTGTCAAAATGTGTTGAATACTAAATTCAATGAGCTTTGAAGCAGTCAAGTACCAAGGTACCACTGTATCTGTTAATTCAGAAAGGAGGGAGGAAGAAGCCTAGAATTTAAATACATAAGAATATAAATGTCTTTACATTTAGAAAACTTCCATATGATTTCATGAGGAGGATACAATGATTCAGTAGTTAAAGACACTGAGCTTGTCATCTAGAAAGCTGACAGCTGGTTTCAAGATTAGAGTGTAATGCGATGGAATGAGTTACATGGCCCAGCTATGGTAGCAGTTGGAAAGCATGCAAATAGGTACTATTTCAATGGGAAGCTAACAGCATTCCAGGGGCCTTGGTGTATAGTCATGCTGGCCACATGACCACAGAAATATCTTCCGACAACGCTGTCTCCCTCAGCTAAGAAATGAAGATGAGCACCACCCCTTAGAGTTGGACACAACTAGACCGAGAAAACTTTTACCTTTATTTTTAGTTTATAATGTTATGTCTTATTTAAAGGCCTTCATTTGTCTTGCTACTATTTATATGAAAGTGTTCAACAAACTCAAGGCGAGGAGTTGAGTTAAGCAATGAAGTGACAGGAAGCCAGTAAGCCTGACAAACAAAATCTTCTGCCTTAATCTGTCTGTCTGCCTGCTTGTCTGTCTGTCTGTCTATCTATCTATCTATCTATCTATCTATCTATCTATCTATCTATCTATCTATCTATCTATTCAATTTAAATAGTGTGTTTCCCTGAAAATAAGACTTTACATTTGTTTTGCTTCCAAAAGAGGCACTAGGTCCTATTTTTTTGGGATGTCTTACCTTAGGACCGCCACAGCTGGGCCTCCCATGCCCCAACACCTGTCACACTGCTGCTTGACTTCTTCAGTGACCACTTGCCACCACTTGTGGCCAGACGCCACATGGCACATTGTGCACGTGCCACCACCCACGGGAGAAGGCCGTGTGAAATTTTGCATCATTGCTGCAGGAGGCTTCGGGCCAGTGGCAATGGCATGAAGCACCATATGGCCTCTTCTCACAAGCAGTGGCAATGGCCTGAAGCACCGTGCAGCTTCCTGCCACAAATGGCACCTGTGTGAAACATCATGTGGACTCCTCCCGCAAGCAATGGCAATGGCCCAAAGTATCATGTGGTGTCCTGCCACAAGTGGCGGCAATGGCCCAAAGTGCAGTGCAGCATTCTGCCGCAAGCGGCAGCTTCAGCATGAAGCACCATGTGGCCTGCCATGAGCAGCAGCAATGGCCCGAAGTGCCATAAAGCTTCCTGCCGTGAGTGGCGGCACTGACGTGAAGCATCATGCGGCCTCCCATGAGCTGCGGCAATGGCCCAAAGCACCATGTGGCATCCTGCCATGAGCAGCGGCACTGGCGCGAAACACCTTGCGGCCTCCAGCTACGAAGAGCGGCAACGGCCCATAGTGCCATGTAGCTTCCTGCCGCGAGCAGTAGCAATGGTGTGAAGCACCATGCAGCCTCCTCCCATGAGCAGCAGCAATGGCCTGAAGCACTGTGCGGCCTCCTGCTGTGTGGCATGGCGGTCCTACCAGTAAGGTAAGTGGGAGTGGGGCTTGTGGGGCAGCTCCACCCCCACCCCAACCCTAGCTTGATTTTTAGGCTTATTTTGGGGGTAGGGCTTAGAGCTTAGGGCTACCCCCAAAAATCAAGCTAGGGCTTATTTTGGGGGTAGGGCTTACTTTCGGAGAAACACGATAGCTGCCCATCTCAACAAATGACTGAGTGCTGAACAATGTTAAAAGTAAAAATAACAATTACAACAAGAAGTACCAATGTTAAAATACATAGTAGCCAGTCACTGCGCTTTTGGTTATTATTTCCATAGTTATTTTTAGCTAGGGAGGAATTCAGGCAGTTCTGGTGTTGCAAAGGGTGCTGTGATTCTGAATAACAGGTAAGTACAGAGATAGTGAGGTAGTTTTATTCTAAATTTTTCACTCTCCTCATATTTTCCACTGGCAGGACAGTTGTTACTTTCACATTCTCTCTGACAGATTATTTGTATTAAAAACAGAAATTTGTCTTAAAGAAAAGTGTTTACTGTAATAATTTAAGGAAGCATACCTGAATTTCTCATCATTTTATCCTCAGTTTTCTGTAACATAGCAGACTGAGAGCCTAAGCAAAAGCCAGAGAATGTAATATTCTAGACAAAGCTTGAACCCACATTTTCTTGATTCTATTCAGAAACCTAAGTCTATGTTCTGAATAGGTGCTTCCATTCAACTGAATTACTTTTCACCATGCATGTCTTTTTCTTTTCACATATCATACATTTACATAGGGCCCATCCTACTAATTATTGTTTCATATATTTCAACCTCAAACAACCTTGGTGAGGTCATAAATAAATGCCTTCAGATTTTAAAGGACTCTATAGTTGAGATTTAATTTTATCCACATATGATTATTGGTTCTTGGCTGCTAGAGTTTTAAAATACTACGATCCTTCTTCTCCAATACTTATGGCTTCAATATAACTCTTACAATTTTGCATTATATCTCAGGGACAACTATTTATGGGGTTTCTACGCAGGGCCATATTTGTTAGCTTTGCAGAGTGATGGGATTTAGCATATTGGGGTAAAAAAAATTATTCATGAGGCAGCTTTTTGGACAATCATATTCTGTGCTAAATTATAATGGTGCAATAAATTGCTGAATACACTGTCTGCTGCATATGACCTCACCATGAAAAATTTGATGCATTAGAGTAGGAAAGGTTGGAATATATCAACCTTGGTTGACAAGGGACTTGAATGTTGACCTAATACAGATGACCTTTGTGTGCAATAAAAGTGAGTTTAATCTTCAGGTCAAGGTTGAGATGAACGACAGGGCAAAAACAGGGAAAGTTTTAGTAGTCTTGGTTGTGCCTATCTAATAAGTTAGCAAGCAAAAACAAGATAACTAATTGTAGTTTCCTGAGTAATGTCTCTTACTACTTGTTATACACTTAAGGTAAAATTTACTTACACATAATAGAAAAGCAATAGGCAATTGTGTTCATTGTGAAGAAAAGTTGACTATATTTTTGTGCTTTTACTATAAAATAATTTAAAAACTGGGAAAAAGCATACCTCCTGCAACTTGTGGACATGGATTTATGAAGACATATTGTTCTACAGAAATAACAGTAATATAATTTTATTGATTTTTTTAAATTTACAGAATAGAGCAGTGAGATATCTATTTTAGTGATATTTTAAAATATAAAATGACTGTTTCATCTGAAGTAGAAAGCCTTTAAACATTATTATGTTTATCAACAACAAAAAATCCTTTGTTTGACAGAAGTAATAAATTGTTATCTAAAATTTACTATAGCAAAATATTTGTTTTTTTAGTTAAACATTTCAGTTTTAAACAACTTTGAGAATCTAATAGAACATTGAGTCCTTTAAATACAGAGCCAAGGCTTTTTTTTCCCACCCTTCATCCTTCCCAGCCATTGGGAAAAAAGTTAGAGATTTTAATGGTAACAACCTCTACTCCTAATAGAGCCTGCAAAATATATTCTCCAAGACTGATCAAGCTCTGAAAGCTCTAGAGGTTTGATGATTGGAATGGCAGGAAATCACGCTTTCAAGAAATAACGAATTGACTGGACCATTCATCATTTGTTAGCATACACTGAAATGCTGAGTTTGTGTGCAGAGGTCTGTGATTTAGTAAATACTTGGGAGATGAATAGACTTACACACAAGGGAAGATATTGCTGTCCTTCAGCAGCAGCCTTAGATACAGAATCCTGCTGAGAAGGCCGTCTGACGGCAGCTCATCAGTAACTGGCCTGTCACACTCTCTGATGCCCATCAACTATCCCCAGTATATTAAATGCATTTTTAATATCTGCTTCAGTAGATTTAATGAAGAAAATTTCTTTTCCTTACTCTGATCACTGCTTCCTCAAGTGTTTTAGAGGACTGACTGTAGCATTTCCAAGAAAGAACCGGCAGAGCTTATGGCAAGTTCAAGTTACATAAATTCATAAACAAAGACCTCTGCGTAGGATTAACTTGTTAAACAATGGTAACTAGAAATAATATGATGTATGCCATAATAAAACAAGTTCAGTGTACTTAATACTGCAGAGTCATAATCAGTTGTGAGAGATATGCAGAGAAAAGCAGAGTCGTTCTATTCTTGCCATTT
This sequence comes from Vipera ursinii, assembly GCF_947247035.1. Lineage (NCBI taxonomy): Eukaryota > Metazoa > Chordata > Lepidosauria > Squamata > Viperidae > Vipera > Vipera ursinii. The sequence continues at coordinate 62,003,685 of NC_139512.1, forward strand.
CATTTTGCCAAAATACACAAATTCATTACTAAAAAGATATGAATTTGTTTCAGTTTAAAAAACCAACTTTCTCAGAGTTTTGTTTTGTATTCAAAAATATAAGCAAAAATTTTGGGGCCATAGATAAGCATAGATATGACTACTAATTGGCTCCATGGAAATTAGTAGAATTACTAGCATAAGTTCTCAAGACAAATAATTACAATAAAATAAGATAAAGTAAGGACTGCATTTAAACAAATGACTTATTATATAAATGAATACCTTTTATAAGCATCTTTTTAAAGATTCATAGTATGTGACAAAGCTTTTTAATATTTACAGTTTTGAGAATTTATTCAGAATATTGTGGTATTCAAACTTTGTCTCAGAAAACATTAGAAGTCACAATCCTGGCTAAATATACTTCAAAAATAGAATACAGTAGTAAGTTAAGGTATTTTTTAAAATTATATAATTTTAAAGCTTTTCCTATTGCTTTTTTTTTCTTTCAAAGAAACTGATACTTTCTATGCTTTCAAAACAGCATGCGTTTGCAGAATGGACCTATAAATTTTATTCTTATATGTGTCAAAACTGTAATACACTAAATGCATATTATTATAAAAATTTAAGACATGGTTATAAAAACACCTCCATTTTTATAATACATGGCAGTATTAAATAATACATTTCCTTGTTAGCATCTGTTTGCTGTCATTGTTGGCAAGGTGTGTGATTTATTGCCTAAATTAATGACCATGACTCTCTTGGTCCTAATATATGTCCCCAAGCTTATTACATCACTAAATAAAATGAAAGTTACATATGCTCTTATGTTTGACAGTGATTTTTTTGTAACAGTTTTTTTAAAATCACTTATTCACTAAATAACATACTCAATTTTAAAGGTTTTATTCTTGTTACTTTTTTTACCGAACCTATCTATATTGCAATGAAACCTGAAAATACAGTGCCCTGAATCATATGTAATAGTAAAATACAACATAAAACCATGATTAAGTATTATATAGGTGTGAACTAAAACACTCTAGTCATTTTTAAACCAAAACCTAGTTTGTTTTATAGGCAGTTTATGAAATGAAAGCTTCCTTTAAACTACCAGTATTTCACTGGCATCTATTAGTAAGCTAAGAGTCTGCTAAAATTGAAGTAAGGTTGAATGTTTAATCCTTGTGTTTTCACATGAATATTTCCCTGCTGATCAGTTTAGGTCATGAGTGCACACCAAACCATTTACCACCCTATTTTAAACAACTTCTAAACATGAAGCAAAGTGGAAATGAAACTCTGCATTATTCCCAACAGTTAATAATTTATTCATCTAAAACAAAATATGGATTGGAAAATAGCCTCATAAAATAAGTAATGTTTCTTTTGATGCAGTAAAGAAGCAACTGTTATGAGTAGATAAATGGATCCTACTAAAAAATCTTCCTAGTATTCACATCCATTCTTTAATCTGTGGCAAATGTAACTGAAATTTAACAGTAATGGGGATATCTGTGTGTATGTGTTAAATGTAGTTGAACTTCTCTTTTGTTAGCTTCCACTTAGTTTTATAGAATATAGAATGTTTGTTTATGAAATTGCACTTCTAGCTGTCAGATGATCCAGAAAACGCTACAACAGGAATCAAATATATGGTAGGAGATGCTATTTTGAGTATCAAACTACTCTCACTTAGAACTTCAGATGCTATTTTAAGCATCTTGAACTTGGAACAAGAGCACAGGTTTTTTTCCAATTAGTGTTTACATGACTAATGTTTGACAATGTGGTATTTACTCCTGCATTCTGAATTGAATCTTCAATATCATCATCAGAGGAAAACAAATACAATGTATTGTGGTCATTTAAATGTGAAATTGCTGTAGTTAAACTGTAGTAGAAATTCAAATTATCTTGGAAATTCAGGATGAATATAATAGAGACAAATAAAAGAACATTCCAAAGTTATGAATCTGCACCTTCAAGGAGACTACAGCCTCATCGATAATATCCTATTTATTCTTTTCCTAACCCAGAAGTCAACATGGCAAAGTCGTTCCATCTTTGTGAAATACAAGTTTTAATCCAGATTATTACATTCATCTAAACAACAGTCCAAGACCTGTACAGTCATGCTTGATTATGAAAACAAATATTATTGATACGTAATTCCTCCTCCTATTTTCTTGCATAAAATAGCAAGCAAAAACATCATTGCAATATGTTACCAGCCAAGATGCCAAGAAAAAAATACCTTTATGCTTCTTTATGGAATCTATACTATGGATAGGTCCACAGTATGATTCTCAAACTCGTTTGCATCCAATCAAGAGAGTTCATTTAAATATTATGGCTGTGTATATCTTTCAAAGTAGATATTTGGCAGTTAACAGAAGGGTATATGAAGTACTTTTAAAAAAAACACATTAAAACAGCATTGCGGTTTTTTTCCAGGCCTACATGTTTGCTTTATAACCTGTTTTTGGTTGTCCTACTGTGTGTTCATTCACAACCACTTTAATTCTTTTCAGAGCTGAAAATTTTCATTACAGAAACTAAGCTGTTTATATTTCCATCCAATCCCTGTATGCTTTTCTCTACCCAGAACAATGTTCAATAATGTAATGGAAGAGACAAACTGTTTCCTAGTCTCCCTCACTCACCCATTGCTCCAACAATAGGCTTTTGTCTTTATTTCTTCATATTAGTTTTGAGATGCATACCATTCTTAAACTGCATTTTCACCAATTTTACTGACCATTAACTTTCTAGAGATCAAGTGACACTGCCAAAAATGTTTGAGGATGATTATGTTGATTATTATATCTCATGTCAGTAAGGAAGATGGACTTTTCTTTAAACCCTGACCTAAATTCACTGTTGGATTGGCTTCTGACAATCTTTGCTGCCTCAGAACCTGATACTGCAAGGTGGAGTCTACATAAGACAATTATCTCTTCCACTGTTATCTATCCTATTCTCAGATCAGCTTTTATAGCACTTGTATGTTAAAAAAGGTTTTCTGTGGTATTGAGGTGAAGCCTCAATAATATTCTGAAGTTCCCCCAAACTATTACTTCTAAACGTGTATAAATATTATTTATACTATGTGAAGTACAACCAGAATAGAATAGAATAGAATAGAATAGAATAGAATAGAATAGAATAGAATAATAGAATAGAATACTTTTTGTCCCTTTAAATGTACACTAATCAACGTACATTAAAATAAAATTTCATTGCATTCAGCTCTCAAAAAAACATTATACATATACCCACATACACACACATATGACACAGAAACATCACAGTCTAGTTTGAATGTATACATATACATGGCAAAACAAAGAATCCTCAAATTTACAAGACAGATCGCATAAGGAACAAACCTGTTACAGAATCTAGTAGTTCTGCTATAAATACTTCAAAACCTCCTTCCAGAGGGGAACAACAAAAACAGACTATGAAGTGGTGTGTGGGGTCTCTAACAATGCATCAAGCTCTAAGCACATAGCGCTTATAATCAGAATCCTGAATAATGAAAGCGAGTTACCTATAATCATCTCAGCTGTCCTTATCACACTCTGCATGGACCTTCTTTCTGAGACACTGCTGCCACCAAACCAAACTGTCATGGTTCCGACAAATGAAACTCTTCAAAGTACTTCAAGGCATTGTTTATCTTAAAGAATCTTTATTCAAGTAGCATAGCTTCGGCACATACATGGTCGAAGCCAAAATCTGAATTCCCCTCCCCTAAACACATAGTATCAAAGCACAATTCCCTCCTCTGATTAACAGTCATAAATCACATTCTCCAATTAGTTTGAAATGCAAGCTTTCCCTCCCGTTCTCCAATCCACCATTTCTTTATCATCTCTTATTTCAAAAGCCCCTGAATTGTTATGTCTAACTAACTACCATCACATTCCTCCTCTTCCCCCAGTATCATCTAATTCTAAGAGTAAAGCATAGGAAAGAAAAAGGCTGCATCTCTCTATGTTGTCAAAGCAAGATGTTAGCAGCATTAACACAAACAGTGATGCAGTTTGTTAAAATGCTTTCAATCATGCCTCTGTAAAAAGTAGCCAGGACAGAAGGAGATAGATGTGCTCTCCTCATCCGATGTAAGAAGTGCAAATGTTGGTTTGCATACTTAACTAAAAATAATGTATGAAGAACCAAGTCAGTTTATTAGTTATCTGCACCCCAAGTACTTAATATTATTGACCACCTCCACAGCTGCAACCTTGATACAAAGCAGAGTATGACTATGCTAGCTCTTTCTAAAATCAACAATTATCTCCTTTGTTTTATTAACATTCAAAACCAGGTTATTTTATTGTACCAGCCCACCAAAGTGTTCAGCTCCTCCCTATCTTTGTTATCATCCTGGATAAGACCCACCACTGCTGTGTCATCTGCATACTTCACAATAGAATTTGTAGCACAGTAGTCATGGGTCATCAAGGTGAACAATAACGGACTCAAAACCCAGGCCTGTGGGAGACCTATGCTCAAAAAGATGGAATTGGAATTTTTTCTTCCAACTCACACAAACTGAGGCCTATCAACAAGAAAGTCAAGTATCTAGTTATGTACATAAAGAAGTATTAAAACCTAATACGCTCAGTTTGCTCATCAAACGCTGACAAATGATTGTGTTGAACGCCGAAATAAAATCAACAAACACCATTTGCACACGAGTATTCTTTTCCTCCAGCTGTGCCAACCTAAGTTGAGGCACACAAGAAAGTTCATCATCTATACAGCGGTTCTTCCAATAAGCAACCTGTAATGAGTCAAATGTAGGGGAAGGCATGAAACAATATAGTCCTTTAGTAATCTCTCAAAAAACTTCATCAAAATGGAAGTGAGTGCAACTGGACGGTAATCATAAAGGCATGTAATTATAGATTTTTGGGGGACTGGGGACAATTATGGAACTACGGCTGATGCAACAAACAATTGAAGATGTCTGTAAGAACAGAGGCCAGCTGGTCAGCACACTCCTTAAGTACTCACCCAGGAATATTTTCAGGACTTCTCAGCTTTCTCCATGCCACATCTGTGTAATGTCTTCTGTTGGCTGTCACTCTGTTCCTTAAATGCTGGTTGTCACATTTAAAGTTTTACATGGTTTGGAGGCTGAGTATCCCCAAGACTACTCACCCAATTTATGCCTGAAGAGAATAGGAACTGAGAATCCCCAAATGATGTAGCAGGAAAGGACAGATTGGTAAGCATTTTCTGCAGAAATTCTCCTCTTCCCTCAGAAAATCTGCATCCTCGCTACTGATATTTAAGAAGTTTTTAAAACATTTCAAAGAGCATTTGGTAACTGAGGAGTTCCATTCACTTGGAATGATTGCAGAATTTGTATGTAATGATTGACTGATTAATATATAGTTTATAGTTTGTATCTGATATATAGTGGGTTGGGGTTTTTTTCTATTTTGTAATATTTTCTTCCTCTATATTCCTTTGTAATACAGAAGTGATTCTCAGGGCTGTTTAACCTTTTCTTATGGGAGGGGATAGGATATGGTGTACTGCAACAGAATAAAGAAATCAACTAAATTAAGTAGAGCTTTCTGCTTACACAAGACACTGCTGGTTCATACCATATTGTATTGTAACAGCTTGATCAAAGCTTGAATTCTGTGCAGTTTCAGAATGAGTAAATTTAATTTAGTAGGATTTGCTTCCAAATAAACATACACAGGATCAGGCTAAAAGCTGCACTTTTTGTTAAAGCTACAGTATTTATTGTTAAGCTCTTTCTGAATAGCATCAGATTAAGAGCTTATTGCTGGGTATGAATTGAATGGTAAACATGGAGGGGGGGAAGCTACCAGACATGGAACCATTTGTTATGTTTAGTATATGATACAATGGCTGTGTAAACTATAAACCTATAATTTTGCAAGTCCTATTTTATCCTGTAGCTGTAAAAGATAATCAAAATAAATTATGGATGACGAAGAAATATTTCTAGGGTTGTATGTGTTCTTTTAGGAATTGAGTCTGATCTATAAAATTTTAGTAAGCATATTAAATAATACAATATGATGTGCAGCATGTCATGTCTGATAAATTATTTTGTGCGGAACATTTATACCGCTTCCAAGAAACAGCTTTGTTTGCTGTTTAATGAGTATAAATTACTCATCTTTGGCTCTCTTTCTTAAAAAGTAGGGTGATTCCTGTTGCCCCCTCCCCAATAATGGGCAGAAAGGTATATGTAGGTCATCTCTGAAATACTATGACATTGATTTAAGGTTCCTCAGCTGTGCAGTGTACATAACACATATGTTGGAGAGTCATCTGTCAACCATGCCCCTCCTATGGAGTTAAAGTTCTAAAGGGAAAAGAATTCGACACAGTGCTGTCACTGTTAAATTTTCACAATGGAAGAGCATGCAAATATTGAGCCTCTTGCTTAGCAGTAGTGCTCTGTCTAATGTCTGTGCTGGTTAGAATAATAAAAAAGTGGGTGCATCTAGGGCTCTTAGATCTGACAAAGGTCATGCTATACTGGGCATTTGAATTGGAAATTGTCTGGACTTAGAATTTATAAAGCTCCCAGTGTTGCCGGGGAAAAAATTTCAGCAGGGTTTTGTCCCTGGAGAGGCCTCTTAGGCCCTTTTCTGTCCTATGAATGAATTTAGATGTGAGGGCTTCTCTGGCCTTAAAACTGTTAAATTCATTTTGCATACATCCCCAGAGGGAGGGGAAAAAACCTGGCAGATGCTTTTGTCTTGGAAGTGTTTAAAAGAAAACTGCAGAACAGGAACAAGAGAGAGAAGGGGCCCTGTGTAGAGTCCCAGAACACTTTGGAAATGGCCAATATGCAGCTTTCATCAGTACTAAGGCGGGGCGCAATATGGTGCCTGTAGCTCACTGGGGAATATGAATGTTGATTAAGCATCCTCCCAGGCTTTGAAATTCTGAAAGCAGTGTCAGAATAATAGATGTTGAGCAAATGTCAAGCATTTGTTAATTTCTCTGTTATTTGGAGTTTATCTAGCATGATCAATCAAATAAACTAGTGCTTCTCTGTTGTGGCATGTGTCATTGATATGGTGATTAGATGGCTAGAGAGAACTTCTCCCTTTTCTTCCTTATCCAGGTAACAGATTAGAGACTTACTCATTGTTATTTAGTGAGATAAGGTATATTTACCAAAATTGCAGAAAGTTGCTTAAAAATGCCTTGATGTGGTGATACACATGTTCAAAATTCATTATATATGCAGTAATAATATTTATGTGACTAAAAGATCATCATGTCTTCATGAGAAATTAGAAATGTGGGAAACTTTATCAGAAAAAAAATACTTTCAGGGAACTAGATGTTGTCTTATTTATCTGGTAGGTAAAATATTTATTTTGCTGTTTAATTAAAAAGGCTTTCAGAATGACTTACAATTAATTATAAAGCATACTTTCTATAAAAGTGCTTTGTTTATCTTAAGTCTGAAAAATCTAACTGTTATAACTTAGTTTTTGAGTTTGTCTTTAATCAGATAACAATAACATTTTATTACTCTACATTTTAGAGTGTGCATAGAATGACAAAAAGTTGTGCTCCCACCTTGGAATAGTTCCCAGGGGCATCTGCAAATAACCCCAATGGAAAAACAATGCAGACAAAGGTGCTATGTTGCATAACCCACAATTTATTATTTCTCCATATGACTTTGTTTAAGCTGCTATGGACATTCAAAACATTTGAATCAGTCATGTTCTGATGGAACAAAATCTGAAATATTTCAATCCAGAGAAGAATGGGAAAATGAAAAAAAACCCACCCTTGTTTCCTTATTTTCAACTTAAGACCATAATATTAGATGAGCAATAGCTTTTCCAATTTAAAGAAAAATTGTCCAAGGAGATGGTACCTCCATTTGTTGTTTAAATTCCCATAGTAAATAATGGGAACCAAAGTTAAGCATACTTTTTGTAGCCAGCTTTAAAAAACTAACACAGCATTGAGCCTAGGAAATAATCAGTGGCAGTGGATTTATGTCACTATAGGACAATAACAACTGACTTGTGACCTCTTTTAATACACACGAAGAAGAAAGCATAGAATAGCACAGACTGTACATATAGTAAGACTTACATTAAAATCCATGCACTGTAACTTCCATATACTAAGAATTTTAAAACAATAGTGAGTTTACTGAGCAAGAAGACAACAAAATATCTTCCCCATCCACAATCCCATAGCAGATTCCAACCTATGGCAGCAAGGATCAAAATGATGACTTCTGTTTTACTAGTGAACAAACTGTAGTGATCTTTCTTGAGGAACTGCAATGCGCCAGAATACAAATCTATGGAGTGAAATTCTCCCCATATTGACCTCCTACATTCATTTTTTTTCTTTGTAACAAAAGGCCAATGTTTCCCATTCAGATTAAGGAGAACACTTAATATTTTTGTACCATAACAAAGGCATTTCTAGCGATTAAAAAAAAACACCTACCAAGTGTGAGTGCTATTTTTATTGCTATATAGTGCCTACTATTATTTGGTACCTGGGATTTTACCTAAAGCCTTCCAGTTTTATGTAGCTGGCTATATTAGGAAAACATTGAGAAAGATATTGTAGTCAATTTTCACTATCCAAACACTATGCAAACATATGATCATGACTTTTTTTGAGTCCATCATAACTTTGGCCAGTAAGCAACCAGTCATCTATGGAGATTCTCTGTCATTCAGGTCATGGTTGTCCCAAGGGTGCTTTTTTCAAAATGCAATTGATTTTGTTTTTCCTTGAAAACTTTTCACTTCTCATCCAAGAAGCTTCTTCAGTTCTTGGAAGAGAAGCAAAACGTCTTTAAGGAAAAACATAGTCTAGTTGCCTTTTGAAAAAAGCACTTTTAGGATAAGCAATCAGTCATTGATTGAGACTAGCTGCATATAACTAACTTGCTTATAGTGTTGAATATATGTAGCTCGGGTGTTGGATGAGGGTGAAGGTTCATTCTCCGAGCTTGTGGGTTGGTTTCTGGATTGGCTGAAGATGTTACCTACCCTGGAAATGAAACATTCAGAAACAAACCCACAAGCTCGGAGAATGAACCTTCACCCCCTTAACTTGCTTTATTTAATTTTTTAATTTATTAATATTTCTATACCGCCCTTCTCCCGGAGGACTCAGGGCGGTGTACAGGGCAAGAATAAAACACAGAAATTTACAAAAATTAAAAGATAATTAAATGCATGCCCAATTAAAATACAATTGATACATAGTAAAAACCCCAATAAAAATGATAAAAAACCCCACCAATCCCCCCTCAGGCCAGGCCGGCTTGCTCGAACAAGTATGTTTTCAGATCGCGGCGAAAGGAGCACAGATCGGGCGCCGTCCGGAGCTCAACCGGTAACTGGTTCCATAGCTCCGGGGCGCCCACAGAGAAGGATCTCCCCCTGGGGGCCACCAGACGGCATTCTCTGATCGGTGGCACCCTGAGGAGGCCCCCTCTGTGGGAACGCACAGGGTGCAGGGAGCTTGATGCCGGCAGCAGATGTTCCCTGAGGTACTCCGGCCCCATGCCATGGAGGGCTTTGAACACCATTACTAGCACCTTGAATCTCACCCAGAAGACAACTGGCAACCAATGCAGCTCACGGAGCAGAGGTGTCACATGGGAGTATCGGGAGACTCCCAACACAACTCTCGCGGCTGCATTCTGTACCAGCTGGAGCCTCCGGGTGGTCCTCAAGGGAAGCCCCATGTAGAGAGCGTTGCAGTAGTCTAGACAAGAGGTCACGAGCGCGTGAGTGACCGTGCATAAATCATCCCGGCTTAGATAGGGCCGCAACTGGTGCACCAGGCGAACCTGGGCGAAAGCCCCCCTAGTCACGGCCACCATGTGATCTTCCAAGGTAAGCCGCGAATCTAGGAGGACTCCCAAGTTGCGAGCCCTATCTACGGGGGGTAATAATTCACCCCCCATAGAAAGAGATGGAATATCCGAATAGACCCGGGATGAAGGTATGCAAAGCCACGCGGTCTTGTCGGGGTTGAGTTGAAGTCTGTTCCTCCCCATCCAGACCCGAACTGCCTCCAGGCAACGGGACATCACATTGAGGGCATCACTGGGGTGGTTTCGGGTAGAAAGAAAAAGCTGGGTATCATCAGCATACTGATGATACCCAACTCCAAAGCCACGAATGATCTCACCCAGCGGTTTCATATAGATGTTGAACAGGAGAGGCGAGAGGACCGACCCCTGAGGAACTCCACAAACGAGAGACCTCGCGGTCGACCTCTGCCCTCCTGTCAACACCGACTGCGAGCGTCCCTGGAGATAGGAGGAGAACCACTGTAAAACCGTGCCTCCCACTCCCAATCCCCTGAGACTCCGCAGCAGGATACCATGGTCGATGGTATCGAAAGCCGCTGAGAGGTCTAATAGGACTAGAACAGAGGAATGACCCCTGTCCCGAGCCCTCCTTTATATCTTCTACTTGCTTAGTCTACTTACAATTTTTAGCCCTCAGGTAGCATTTACTTTACTTTTTTTCTTTTTAGCTTTAATATGTTGAATTATCTTTAAATATATTATTAAATCATAATAATATGACTTATTATTTGTTGTTAATAAGGCTCCTCTCGTCCGGGATCTGGTCGAGGGTGAGCATGCGGACCTGGCCTGCATCACGGAGACCTGGTTGGGCCCAGAGGGTGGTATCCCCCTGGTTGATCTTTGCCCACCAGGCCTCCGGGTGCTACACCGGCCTCGGACTCAGGGTAGGGGTGGGGGAGTGGCTGTGGTTATGAGGGAGACCTTATGTCCGCAGGAGGCCACCGTTCTTCAGATAGCCGGGTGTGAATCTCTCTTACTGAGGTGTGGTCCTAGGGAGCAGTTGGGTCTGCTGCTGGTGTACCTTTCGCCTAGTCGCGCAGCAGCAGCCCTACCTGAGCTTCTCGATATCCTCTCAGGGCTGGTGATTGAGTTCCCCAAACTCATGGTTTTGGGTGACTTCAATCTACCATCCCTGGGAGGAGTATCTGAGTTAGCTCGGGAGCTCATGGCTTCCATGACGGCTATGGACCTGACACAAGTAATTCATGGACCGACTCATGTGGGAGGTCACACCCTGGATTTGGTTTTCCTATCTAGACGGTGGTTAGATGATCTTGGTGGGGGCTCTCCAATTGTTATGCCCCTGTCATGGACCGATCATCATCTCCTGCAGCTGGTCTTCCGTTTTGCCACTCCCCACCATGGGAATGCTGAGCCAACTAGATGGTTCCGCCCCAGACGCTTAATGGACCCTGAGGTTCCAGGCAGCACTGGGATCCCCACCTGCCTCCTCTGCTCACAGCTCGGCAGATGCCTTAGTGGAAGCCTGGGAAAGGACGGCCACGGAGGCACTTGACCGAGTTGTACCCTTGCGGCCCTTGACCCGGCGCAGATCCCAGTGGGCTCCATGGTTTTCTGCGGAGCTCCGGGAGATGAAGCGTCGGAGACGGGGCCTAGAGAGCGGTTGGAGGTCCAGCCGATCTGAATCCGACCGATTGTGACTAAGAACCCATATTAGGTCTTATCTCGCAGCGATGAGGGTGGCGAGGTCTAACTACTTTGCTGCCCTCATCGTGTCCGCAGATAATCACCTGGCCGCCCTGTTTAGGGTGACCCGCTCCCTCCTTAATTAGGTCGGACATCTGTCGGACAAAATCGCTCGGATTCGGACCGGTCTGGACTCCGACTGGGCAGAGTCGGACGATCAGGACACGGGTGGTCTTGTCAATGTTACCTGGGAGGAGTTCGATCCTGTAACTCCGGAGGAAGTGGACAGGATTATGGGGAGGCTGAGCTCCACCACATGTTTATTGGACCCGTGCCCCTCCTGGCTGGTTTATGCAGCCCGGGAGGGCACACGAGGCTGGTTCCAGGCGGTTATATCTGCCTCTTTGAGTGAGGGTAGTTTCCCCGCCGCCTTGAAAGAGGCGGTGGTGAGACCTCTCCTCAGGAAGCCTGCCTTGGACCCAGCTGTGTTAAATAACTTTCGTCCGGTCTCCAACCTTCGCTTTCTTGCAAAGGTTGTTGAGAGTGTGGTGGCGCATCAGCTCCCTCTGGTCCTGGATGAAGCGGATTATCTAGACCCGTACCAATCGGGCTTCAGGCCCGGGTACAGCACGGAGATGGCATTGGTCGCGCTGGTGAATGATCTCTGGAGGGCTCGGGACAGGGGATATTCCTCTGTCCTAGTCCTATTAGACCTCTCAGCAGCTTTCGATACCATTAACCATGGTATCCTGCTGCGGCACCTCAGGGGATTGGGAGTGGGAGGCACAGTCCTTCAGTGGTTCTCCTCCTATCTCCTGGGCCGCTCGCAGTCGGTGTTGGCAGGGGGCAGAGGTCGACCGCGAGGCCTCTCGTTTGTGGAGTTCCTCAGGGGTCGGTCCTCTCGCCTCTCCTGTTCAACATCTACATGAAACCGCTGGGTGAGATCATTTGTGGCTTTGGAGTTGGGTATCATCAGTATGCTGATGATACCCAGCTTTTCATTTTGACCCCAAACCACCCCAGTGATGCCTTTGACGTGATGTCCCGTTGCCTGGAGGCGGTCCGGGTCTGGATGGGGCGGAACAGGCTTCGACTCAACCCTGACAAGACTGAGTGGCTGTGCGTACCGGCATCTCGGGACATTCAGGATATCCCACCCCTCTCTATGGGGGGTGAGTTATTACCTCCTGTAGATAGGGCTCGCAGCTTGGGAGTCTTCCTAGACTCACAGCTTTGCCTAGAAGACCATATAGTAGCTGTGACTAGGGGGGCCTTCGCCCAGGTCCGCCTGGTGCACCAGTTGCGGCCCTATCTAGACCGGGATGCCTTACGTACGGTCACTCATGCGCTCGTGACCTCTCGTCTTGACTACTGCAACACTCTCTACATGGGGCTACCCTTGAAGACCACTCGGAGGCTCCAACTGGTACAGAATGCAGCCGCGAGAGTTGTGTTGGGAGTTTCCTGACACTCCCATGTCACACCTTTGCTCCACGAGCTGCATTGGCTTCCAGTTGTCTTCTGGGTGAGGTTCAAGGTGTTAGTAATGACCTACAAAGCCCTACATGGCATGGGTCCGGAATACCTTGGTGAGCACCTGCAGCCGGCGTCAACTTCCCTCCGCCCAGTACACTCCCACAGAGAGGGCCTCCTCAGGGTGCCACCGGTCAAAGAATGCCAACTGGTGGCCCCCAGGGGGAGGGCGTTCTCTGTGGGTGCACCAGATTTATGGAACCATCTTCCGGTCGAGCTCCGGATGGCGCCTGATCTCCGTTCCTTCCGGCGTGATCTTAAAACCCACCTTTTTGAACAAGCCGGCCTGACCTGATGGGATGGGGTTGGGTTTTATAAATTGGTCTTAACTTTAATCTGTACTAATTTATTACGGGCATCGCTGTTTAATTACTTTTTAATAATTTTAATTTTTGTATCTTGTTTTTATTATGTATTGCCCTGTTCACCGCCCTGAGTCCTTCGGGAGAAGGGCGGTATACAAATTAAATTAATAAATAATAAATAAATAAATAAATAAATAAATAAGAAAAAACAGGATAATAATTGCTGGCTGAATTAATCACTCAGTTTTTCAATATCTTGCTAAATTGTTTTAAACTAAAATTGATGTAAACAGTATCTTCTGTTGGCATTTTCCTCTTGTCTGTTGCTGGAAAGTAACGCTCAACCAGGTTAATTATTATTAAAGTTCAGCTATCTCTGTGTGAAAAGTAATAGGCTTGTGTTACTATGAATTGTAAATATTGCCATTTCTGTGTATTGCGCAATCATTTAAAATTGTATTGCAGGTGTTAAGACCAACTTTGGTGTCAAGGTTGCGTGAATGATGATACTTTCCAAGCAATAAGATTTTTCCCACACAGATTTTCCATAAAACTGCTCTTATACTGCATAAAGCAAGCATCAGGTTGCTGCTCACATTTTTCCAGTGTTCTTAAATATAAAGTAGAAAATAACAAGCTAATTGGTGTTATAGTGAAACAATTCATTGACCTTAAATTATTAATCGTGATAGAGTTTCATAGTTTAGACTGAAGCCTGTTGGATGCAGCTCTTTTAAGTGTGCATACTTAGTTTAGAGAAGACAAGGGGGTTAGTTGTTTCCATTTCTGCTGTTACAAACAGCTCCATCAGTGGAAACATACTATTGCAATTGCAAAGGGCAATGGGAGAGGATGTAATGAGATTGCTTTCCTCTCCAATGTTGAAATAATTTCAGTTGCCCTGGGTGCTATTCAGCTTGACTCGGAAATGTAGAGGCTATCTGCCTCAAGCAGTAAAATTTCTCGGTCTATATTGGGAACATTCAGTGTGATTGTCATGACCTATAAAATAGGACTTACTGTATCTTGGGGTTGAACTATCCAAATGAAACTTACAGGAAGAGCTATAATTGAAGTTTTTCCCAAACTTGTCTTTTTTGGACATACTATTTTTTTCCAAGTCAAAATTTCATTTGTGCCTCCTTTTGTAGTTAGCAAGGTGTGGTTGTGTGTGCATGGTGTGTGTGTTTGTGTGTATGTGTGTGTGTGTGTGTGTGCATGTGCATGTCTAGTGAGAGAAAGCACTATGTGCTATGGGAAACATGTTTTTTTAAATAGTGAAATTCTGTGGCTGACTACCTAGTGTTGTAGTATTTTAATTGATCTAAAAGCCATATAATAAAGGGGATTGATCTATGCTATATAATCCACTCTTATTTTACTGTAAAATATATATAGAACATACAATAAGAAAGCAAGCTGCCTGCCAGTCAAAGTCCTAAATACTGTATATCATCAGATCTTTTGTTATCCCACAATCCAATTTTTTAAATAACATTTTCTTCTTCAGAGGTTAGGTGACTTTTTATTACTTTATTTTTTCCCCTCCTGTTTTTATATCCAAAAAAGCAGCCAAAATCTTTGGTAACTTTCAACTTTCAGTAACTGAACTTGGTGGTTGCAGAATTGTTAATACGACATTGTCTGCAAAATATTTCATTGTGCATTTCTTTCATTTTTATAGTATTTTCCTACTGCTGTTCTCTCTTAAAATATTAAAAGAGTTTAAACAATTATATTAAATATAATAACAAGGTTGTGCTCTGATGTCAAAATAAACTTCTTCCAGTTTAGACTTGGCAACAGGCAGTGATGTTTTTGCATAAACATATCGTTCAGGCCAGTGTTGAACACAGTAGATCTGGGTTAGAGTCTCACATTTGCAAGGTGAAAAAGGGAATCTTATAACAATAAGGCAATTCTTGATGATTCCTGGCACAGTACCTGACGGGATATCAAAAAATATTCTGGTGTTTTATTTAAAAGCTGGATTAGCATATTTTTAATCTGTAATTTCTATAAAAAGTATAGAGGTAGAGAACACTTGAATTCAGCAACTAACGTGCAGTTTTAAGACAATTGAAATATATGTAATCAGCTGAAGGATAATGAATTGTACTTTATAATTAGCACCAAATGCTTTGCAGATTGTAATTGTTCCCTTGTGATAGCATTAACCATTCATTTCTATGAGTTCTTATTTTTATGTCATTTGCTTAGAATTACAGAGAGATCTAAAAAGGCACTGTTTTGGAATTACTTCACAGATTATGCTGAGCTTCGGAGAGACTCAATCTGCTAGAGCCTCTGGAGAAATCTTTAAATACTTTAATGCTTTAATAGAATGATCTGGTCAACAATATAACCAAGCAAGTTTTGCAGGTTGCATTTTATATATTTTCCTATCAACTCCTACAATTCTGACAGAAACATTTTTTGAAGAACAGACTAGAGATACAAACTAGTTCATTGCTTTGGAATGTGTACCATCTTCATGATCTTTCCCGTCATACCAATACAATCAGTAGCACATATGATGAAATGTTGAGGATCCAATCATCATCTACTGATACTACTTTACATATATTTATATACTTTACAATATTTGAAGACCACCCAACAGAACAACTGGGCAAAATTGCATTATTAGTTCATAAAATAATTGGTTAATTTCCAGTTCAAATTTTCTCAAGATTTTAGAATATATTCTGATTTTGTTACTATGAAAATAGAGATACTAAGAATGTTAGTCAAATGATCAATGTATTTCAGATAATATTTCCTCTGATCGACGTTTTTAAACTTAAATCTTTGGTTAGGTGAGTGGGTATGTTATTTGTAGTCTTTGTGTAGTTTTTGGATATTTGTAATGCTTATTTCACCTTTGAGTAAAATAAATGTTAATTATACATTGTGCATTCTTTAATGAAAAGTTGATGCAGAGAGATGGTCTTTTGTTTCGGTCGCATCAATTTTTCTTCAAGATGTGATGAGGTGCACTCATCCTTAGAGTACAATTGGAAACAGTATGACCTGTTTTTGAGGAATGGAAAAATCTTGTCCTGTTTCTAAATGTTTCAGAGAGAGAAATGTTCCGGGGTGGTGGTAGTGATGTTATTCCAGTTTACTTTATTGCCAGGTATTTGACACTGAGTTTTAAAAGAATAAAATTTATGGCAGCCTCTGGAAATTACCAACTCCAGGGAATCTCAGTTTCCTGCTGTGAAAGTTTCTGTTTTCAAAGCACATCACTTTTAGTAGGAATGTTACCCTAGTCCCATATCCTGCTTCTGACAGACAGCAGGGTTTCACCCCTGAATATGAGACAGCTACTGAAGAGGTTTCCTTGCTGCTAACAAAATGAATTTCAATATGTTGCCAGTGAACAATCAGTTTGTTCCCAACAGCTAATGGAATTTAGCTGCATCAGCTATTAATGAAAACGATCTCCTTTTCTAACTTCAGTACACGCTACCAATACCCCAGTTTGTGTGTTATGAAGCTGGAAAGGAATGACCAAAGCAACATGCAAGTTTTCTTCCCTTTCCTTACAAACTCTTTTTTTCTTACTCTCTCCTTGACCTAGCAGTAGGAAGCCTTTGTCTGAGGTTTTCATCTGGAACAACTTTTCCACACTTGTTTTCGTGTTCTGTTAGATTTCAGGGCAGCAGGCCTACCTTTGAAGCTCTTTTCCCTTTTGTTTCTCTGCTGTGCACTCCAGTAATTAACTTTGTCCTTCTTTTATTTGTTCCAGTCAATCGCAGTCCACTCTGCTGAGCATCTTCTCCCAGGAGTACCAGGTTAGAAGTTTTCTCCTTTGTGAGGGTTGACAGGTGCCTAATTGAATGATGAATGTCCCTTTATTTCTTTGTAATTGAACTGCCAGCTTTCTGATTGGTTTGGAGGATGTTCCCCTTTCCCCATCAAGCACCGCCTGAGTCTCAGTGGATGGCTGCCAAGCCTACCCATCCATCTGTCTAATAACATCTAGCCTTTGCTTATTTGGTGGACCTGTAATAAATTATGCTAAACCATTATTATTCTGACAATAATAATTTCCCTGTGTTGCGTGGTTCCATGTGCTAAATGTTTGCTGACTTGCACTGTCAGTGCTGCTTTCCATGGCTGACAGAGATGATGATAAATGACCATTGCCGGAGTGGCAGAAGGCAAGAGAGGCAGAAAATGGAGTCATTTATCATGAGATGACAGGTGTCAGTCAAGTGGCAAGTCTCAATGGAATTACTTTCTGTAGTTTTCAAATAAGTTGTTTTTAAACAATGTTCTTCCTGGTTAAAAATGCCAATTGAATTGTAAACCAGAGTGCATAGGACTTGGATGGAATTGATTTGAAGGGAAATTAATATAAAGGTTGAAAGAGAGAACAAGTTTTTCCTTTGCCCTTTGTAACCCTAAGCAAACTTATTTAAATTCAATTACTGTGACCTTACTGCCTTTTACATATATGCTGTATCGCACTACAGTCAAAAGATGTTTCATTTAATATATAAATAAAAAATCATTTCTGGAACTACATCTAGGATTTCATGGGGGAGGTGAGGGTGGGGGGAACTTTCCAGGGATTTGTTACTGGTTTATTACAAAGCTGTTTTCCCCCCCAATGTTTTAGAAATTAATCAAAAGAACACACTCAAAACATCATACTCCAGAGGCAACCGAAGCTTACTATCAAAGGTATGAACTATTCAGACCATTGAATGGCACATGTTCGTATGTGATCCAGATTATGGTGTTCACTTTTAAGGAGATATATGCTAACAATCCTGCTTTCTGATTAGTTAGAGTTGTAATTCCACCCTTGAATTTTCTAAAAATAAACAGCAGCCATCCCCCGAGAAGGTCTGTCAAGTCACAGTCCAATCACTCTGGGCATTGTACATTTTTCATTTAGGTGACCTCAGTCCCACCTTCTATGTTGAGGATTTTGGTTTTAATTTCTTGCAGACTTTTATTTCACATTCTAAGGTGTTTTTGAGAATTCGCCCACTAGTTTTAATATGCTAAATGGTACTAGTGGTGCTTATATATCAACCATCCTGACTGTGCTTATCAGAAAAAAATGTCTAAAATATTAGCCATTTTAAAAAATGGCATAGAAATTAAGAAATTTTTACTACTTGCTTCATAAACAGAGTTATCATAAAGCCTTTTAAAATAGCTGTAAATCTTTACTATATCATTTCATAAAACTGTTCCTGATAATGTGCACCTGCAGTTAATAAAATGTAATTGAAATTAGTTGTAGGTTATTAGTATTTCTATTGACATAGACATCTCCACAACATAATTACATTGTAAGGTTATCTGGAGTGGAAATTCAATAGAAATGTTACTATTCAGATTCAATAATAGTGAATAATGGTTTTGGCATATACGATTGTACCTTGATATTTCAGATGTATGTTTTATTAGTATCCTTATAATTAAA
Organism: Vipera ursinii; assembly: GCF_947247035.1. Lineage (NCBI taxonomy): Eukaryota > Metazoa > Chordata > Lepidosauria > Squamata > Viperidae > Vipera > Vipera ursinii. The sequence continues at coordinate 62,022,496 of NC_139512.1, forward strand.
AACCATATATATGTGTGTGTGTGCGTGTGTGTGCGTGTATGTATGTATGTATATAATATCACATTTTCTCATAAAAGTACTATAGTATAAATACACACTGTTTTAGCACATGAACTGTTTTAGCACATGAACTTTAATGTAATCTTCATGCATTTGTTTATTGCTAGATTGAGAACTAGTGTAAGAGCTGAGTAGCAATTTTCTCTTAGAATTGTATGATAAATGTACTGGTGTGCATGTATACAGAAACAATAAAAAATCATGATGCATTTTTATTATATACTATGTTATATACATTGCTGCTTGTAAGAAATGTTAAAAGTGCTTCATCCATTACTTTGGTTGAAAGAAAAGTAACTAAAAGCAACCAAGTTACTTTAATAATTAAATAAAGCTAAATATATAAATAAAATGCACTTGGCAGGCATAAATTAGAAATTATGTCTGTGGTAAATCAGAACTATAAAAGCCTAATGAACATTAAGAAACTGTGTAATCAATAGTATTAAATCCATAGATTTTAGTTAGAATTTAATGTTCCTGGTCTTGATATACAGTTTGTAATATTAAACTAGATTTATAGTGTAATGGTATACATGTCTGTTCAGAAATAAATGAATTGAATAGAGTTTATTCGCAGCTAGGCAGGTATAGAATTGCAATCTCCAGAAGGATGTTCCAGTTGTGATATCATTTTAGATTAAGACCTGTTTATTTTGTTACCTAACATATGGACATAGGCACTTGTAGACATCAAAGAGTTCAAAAAGTGTGCCTATTTGTTTCATAGAATCATAGATCTTGAAAGGCCTTTACCACTTTTCTAGTCTAAGCCTCTGACCAGAGTAGGAACACCCCCGGTGATAAAGCATTCATGACTCCGGAAAGCAGGCTATTCTACTAATTAATAGCTCTCAAAATGAGGATTTTCCTCCTTATTTCAGGTGTAAGATCTCTCTCTTTAAAAGTTTCTTCTCTCAGTATTTGTGCTGCTCTCAAGACACCATGGAAAATAAAGCTATACTCTCTTCTCTGTGAAAATTCTTCACATAGTATTCGAAGTGTGATCTTCCCAGTGCAGCATAGAGTGGAATGATCGCTTCCCATGATCTTGCCATTCATATCTCAATTGATGCAGTCCAAGATTGCATTGTCAGTTTTGGTAACTGCAGCACACTAGTTTTCATGCTTAATCTATAGTTTGCCAATATATTCAGATTCTTCTCTAAAGTACTATTTCTGTAGCAGGAATCACTTGTTTTGTAACCCATGCATCTGCAATCCATGTTTTTCCTCCCACTTAGATGAGAATATTACTTTGCTCCTCAGTGGACAGTGTTTTGATGGAAAGGGCCCAAAGTTCAAATTTTTTTAAAGATATTTTAAAATCTTGAACTTTTCTGAAGTGTTAACAATCCCCCAACTTTGTACCAACCTCAAAACTGATAAGTATCCCTTTTTCTTCTTCATCTAAACTATTTATAAACATGTTGAAAAGCATTTATAATATTTATAATGTGTCCATTATTCAGTGTCTGCAGCAAACCATAATCCATACAGATCAGAGAAAAAATGAACAATTACTTTGTTTATAAAAATAATTAAAATTGTGGTGCTAGAAAGGTATGGTTAGGCTTTAGGTACTGCATTCCAAAAATAAGATGAAACAGCAAATTTTATAACAAGAGTTGGAAGGGACTTTGGAGGTCTTTTAAACCAACCCTACACCAAGTAGGAAACCCTATACCATTTTAGACAAATGGTTGTCCAATCTCTTTTAAAAACATCTAGTGTTAGAAACCCACAACTTCATGAGAAAGTTCTTCCACTGATTAATTGTTCTTACTGTTAGGAAATTTCTTCTTAGTTCTAGGTGGCTTCTCTCTTTGGTTAGTTTCCATCCATTGCTTCTTGTCTTGCCTTCATGTGCTTTGAATAATAGGTTGACTCCTTCTTCCTGGTGGCAACCCGTTAGTTATTGGAACACTGCTATCATGTCACCCCATTTTTTTTCTTTTTATTAAACTAGATACCATCTTCATCTGGCGCGAAAAACAGGTTGCAGATTGTATTAATAGGTTGCGTTGACATAAACCTAACCTCCACAGGAAGAACCTTCCAGAGTCAGGAGATCTCAGCAAAGAAGAACCACCTCTTGAATCCCCCATAATGGCTTTCTCAATTAAGAGAAAATGAGAAGGGATCCTGAAGCAGGTGATAGCACTTCAGCTGTATATATTAGTAGAGCCACTCCCTAATATACATGAAATCCTTACATCATTGCTTTGAATAAAATCTTTGTCTTTTCTACAGTAAAAAAATAACATCATGAGTATTTCAAGGTTTAATGGAGTCAATTTTTAATGTGAGATTTTCAAACTTGCTTTGAAAATTTGCTTGCAATTATTGCTTGTTAACTATAGATTATCCTCTTTTTTCACTGTGGATTGTGAACTCATATTCAGTATTAGCTTTATCTGTTATGCAGATAAATCAAATCCCTCACATTAATTTTAAAGATATAATTTATGTAAGACTTTTAACTTGAATAAAATCCATAATCCATAATAAAATCCATTAAATTATGGCATAATTTTGGAGACATTGGCAAAGTCTGATTGTCAACTTCCAAACAGAAATCCTAAGAAGAAGGATATGCTTAATACAGAAATGTATTTAAGATAAAGTGTGGCTGCCTGATTATAATTCTTCTCATTAACATTATGAAAAATTAATATTTCTACTGCATCATTGTTCAGTGGCCTGGTACCTATAAATTGCCAGTTTGTTATTTCTTGTAGTTTGCATCTCAGGATTATCATGAGTTCTTTAGGCAAGATTTTTATGCAATGGTCCTATGCACAATAATAATTGCCAGTTTAATATGAATACCATTATTCTGTAAGTGTCTATTAAAGTATATCTGTAGTAAGGGCCACGGTGGCTCAGTGGGTTAGGACGCTGAGCTTGTCGATCAGAAGGTCGGCAGTTTGGTGGGTCGAATCCTGAGTGCCGCGTAACCGAGTGAGCACCTGTTACTCGTCCCAGCTTCTGCCAACCTAGCAGTTCAAAAGCACGTAAAAATGCAAGTAGAAAAATAGGGACCACTATGGTGGGAAGGTAACAGTGTTCCGTGCGCCTTTGGCGTCTAGTCATGCCGGCCACATGACCACGGAGACGTCCTCGGACAAGCGCTGGCTCTTCGGCTTTGAAATGGAGATGAGCACCGGCCCCTAGAGTCGGAAACGACTAGCACACATGTGCGGGTGAACCTTTACCTTACCTTATAGTAAGAAATTAAAAATAAACTTTGTGTTGGCTTGATTTTTAATGACAGCTTGGACACATCATGCAGTTTTCATGGCAGGATTTCAGCTGTAGTTTGTCATGCCCTTCTTCCAGATATTTTACCCACTTGCCAATCTAGCCTACATTCTGAAATCCTTTTATATCTTCCATCTAAATATTAACGAAGCATGATCCTTTTTGTTCTGCTTTTATTCCAAGCTCAGAGTCAAAGCCAAGGAGTTATTAAAAATTCTAGAGATATTTTCTTCCTTAAAGAATGAGATTGCAAGATGATATAACAATTATCTAATGTTACTAAAATTAGGAAAAATAAGTATAAATAAATGCTAGATATATATATATATATGCTGTCCTGTCACCAGTAAGGCAACTGTAATTATGCTAATACATACTCTAAACAAACAAAAATTCCAAATTGTTCTCCAGTATAATAAACTTGAATCTTCTGTCAGTACTGTGTAAAAATAGGTAGCATTCTTTTCCAAATTCTTAATGTGGGGTCATCATCTCTTCTTTATCGGTTATATGTTTTTGTTGTTTCCAAGAGCTAGCATTTTAGGAGAGAAATTGTTATGTTTCGGGTTCAGATGAGCAGGAAAGACACCAGGCAGATGAGTACAGAAGAATACTTGCTTTATTCATAGCTAGAACTGTACTGAGGGTTAGGGGTATCCATGCAGTCTTTATATAGTCTCTCATAGTCTTAACAACCAATCAGATTGAACCCATCATTCCCGCCAAGTTAACCGCAGCCAGGACTGGAAAGCCCTATCTGTGTTACTGGAGAACCGTTAGCTTTCCAGCATACACGTGATAGGGTATTCCCAAAAGCTCAATACATAACAGAAATAATAAAATGTTCCTCCTTTAATTAATGATGTAAATTCTAAAGGCAAGTTCCTTAGTATTTCAAACCTGCACTGTGAGCAATCAGGGTTTGATAAGATTACATGAAGTGAGAATTACAGGCCAGCAGGTTCAAAGCCATGGAAATATCTTGGTTCCCTTGTGAATATAATAAAGTTATTGTAAACACTAAAATAATTAGCTGATAACCACCCATTTGACTTATACAATTTCTCAGTGTTTTTAGCCAAACTTATTTTTAGAGTTTTGCAAAGTGCTTAAAAGAAGAGATCCAGAAATATCTAGCTTCTAAGTCACTATTACCATTAGGGAATAAACACTACATTTAGTTAGTCCTTCAGCATATACATTCCTAGTTTGAATTTTGTTTTATTTTCCATTTCCATCCTGTTTTTCACTTGAAAAAGCTTACAGAATGGCTAATAATTGTCTCAGCTTTCTATTATTGTAATACCAATAATTAGAAAGTGCTAAAGAGAGCAAGAACTTTTGCAAAATCTCCTTTCCTTTTTAAAATAAATAAGCATTGTTGCAGTTGGTGTTAGAAAACATTGAGGGATGCATGATTGTCATATTAGAGCTTTCTGATACTCTGCTAAGCCTACCTCCTCAGTATTTGCTTGCCAGAAAGCAGAGGATAGATATCGCCAGCCTGAGCGTGGGTAGCTCAGTTAACTTTGTCCAATATTTTTGTAGGCTACACTGGAGGTTTGTTTTTCCTTTAATTCCCATGACAATTCTTAGCACATATTGGCAATGATTTTCTTCACTCTGTGTACATCTGTGAGCACTGCTTTGTTTTCATACAGCCACCAATTCAGCATAATCAATGGTTTTGTAGTTGAATCAGTAATTTACTATTACTGACAAACTAATCAAGTTAGCTAGGCATGGAAATGTGGTTTTTTTTCCTGTTCAGGATCTCAGTCCCTGGGTATTAATGTATCAGGGGCAGCAAACTATTGGTAGCACTTCCAAAGCCGAAGTAGTGGGTCATGTCATCTTTCGTGTCTTTCTGTCTCTCTTTCTCACTAATTGACTGGGAAGCATATACAAGATAGTTCGCAACCACAATTGGGACTGGAAACTTGCTTGTTAAGCAAAGCAGTTGCTAGATAAAATTCTACTTACAATCTTACCCCAGCTTTCCTTTGTTCAACAGGCCTGTGAAGGTCATAAAATTAGGCTTTGGTCACAAAACTGTGAAAGGTATCTTTAGGAGGCAGTTGCTAAACAAGGACTACCTGTATGTAATTCCTTCAGAAGATTTGAAAGTATGATTTTCATCCTACACAGATTTTTGCCAATTTGCCCATTTCATCTTCCCACTTTTCAATTTCCTATAGACTCTGCCCAACAGCACAAATAAACTAGACCAGAGGCCCCCAACCTTTTGGGCACCAGGGACCGGTTCCGTGGAGAGAGGTTTTTCCGTGGACCAGAGGGTCCATATTTTTGTGTGCTGCCTGCATTCTGTAGATGGGGCTTTGCTTGTTTGTGCGGACCAGTTGCTGGCATGCAGCAGGCCCGGTACTGGTCCACAGACCAGAGGTTGGGGACCCCTGAACTAGACTCATAAAACTAAGCCAATTCCAGTATAGATAGTACAATTTAAACAATAAAGTTCATTCCTTCAGAGATGAAATAGGTACCCTTAAAAAATAAGGGTAGATAACAGATTGTCTTCCATATGTTCTGGGACATAACTCCCATTGTACCTGACATTTGGCCAATTTAGCTAGGGCTGATGGTTATTAAATAAAAAATGGCAATGCTTTAAAATGTAGTAAAAATTAATATTCACATATGAGTATTGACAATTCCGGTTTTTATCTGTGATTATCTGAAATGTAAAAACTCAGAAAATATTAAGAATAAACTAACCTGATGGTCAGGATTAATTTATTCACGTGCTAAAATGTGGAAAATAAATATCTATTTCTATCAATTCACAATTCACCTCTGTGACTGTTGTTTGCAATTTTATTTTCTGCAATTCTGAAGTTAATAGCTCTTTTGTATTCCATCCTGCACTCCAGAAAAGAAAATAGTTCTTGATATTAAATTAATAAGTAATAACTTAAACCATAGCCAGATACACTAATGAAAGTGCATGGTTTATGCAGAAGGACATTGTATGCGTGTAGCAAAATGATTTCAAAAATGCAAGCAAATCTACAAGAGAATGCTCATCCATTCAGAACCTAGCCAGGTCAAAGTCCAGAGCTAAATCCCTTAAAATTTTATGAGATGATCTGACTTTGCAGTTTATGCTAGAAAACCTTCAAATGTTACTGAATTAAAGCAGTTTGCCATGGAAGAATGAACCCAAACTGATGCAGTATAAAAGACTTATCACTAATTTCACAAATATTTTGTTTCAGTTATTACAGCTAACGGTGGTACAGCTAAGTTACTGAATCTAACTAGGCAGATTATTTTTTCACACTGGTTACTTTCTTTTGAAATAAACGAAAGAATTACCAAAACTTCAGGCAGACTTTGTATATTAGTAGAACTCACCTGAACCTCTGATGGCAAAGTGGCAAAGATATGCAAACATTCATAAAATCCAAAGCAGATGAAATACATCGTGGGTCTTATTCATGATGACAATGTGGAAGCTTACCACAAGGAGGTTGAGGGGTTGGTGAACTGGTGTACGGAAAACAGCCTAGTTTTAAATACCAGAAAAACCAAAGAGATCATTGTTGATTTCAGAAAAGGCAGGCACAGCCACACTTCTCTCTGCATTAATGATTCACCTGTGAAGATGGTTACCAGCATCAAATTCCTGGGTGTGCAGCTAATGAGTAGGCTGGCTTGGTCGCTCAACAGCGAGACACTGGTGAAGCAGGCACAGCAGCGCCTGCATTTTCTGCGTTGCATGAGAAAAGCACATCTTCCTTCCCCTGTCCTGACCACTTTCTACAGGGGGACAATGGAGAGCATCCGGTCATACAGTATCACAGTCTGGTTTGGAAGCATCACTGCTTCAGACAGGAAGGCAGTGCATAGAGTGGTGAGGATGGCCGAAAAGATCATTGGCAGTTCCCTCTCTCCCATCCAGGACATACCACAAAAGCGTTGTTTGAACAGGGTCCGTAAGGTTATCTGGGACACTACTCATCCTCTTCACAACCTATTTTCCTTGTTACCTTCTGGGAGGAGGCTTCGTGGTATCCGCAGCAGAACACCCAGATTCAGCCATAGTTTCATTCCATACAGCATTAACCTTGTGAACTCTCAAGCTTCCTCCTTCTGTTATATATTCAAGATGGACAGTATTTAATATTTTATTGTCATGTATATGTAGGGGTATGGGTCTATACATATGTTGTATATAGTATGTTTTAGGTGTGTGTCATCTATGTGTTTCACTTTGAGAGCGGGCAACTAAATTTCATTTTTGATGTGTGCCATTGTGCCCACAGTAAAAAAAAAAATGACAATAGAGATTATCTTATCTTCTTATCTTATTTTCATAGAACCATATGTTTTATCACTAAGAAATGCTAGCGATACTTTAAAAAATGTAGGAGAAAGTACTATACTGACTGTTCTTTTTTGTTTTAGAAATTTTGTTAGTTCTTTTTTCCTTACATACATATGTTAGTTTTTCAACCAGCATGCAGTCTGGGTTCAAAAGCATTAATACATCGTCAAGTCCTAATCTTTTGTTCTTTCCTCTAACCATTTGTAGAATGACTCCCAGGTTTGGTAGTATTCTGTTTCTTCTTTATCTTTCAATCTCATAGTTAATCTGTCCATCTCTATGCTTTCCAATATTTTTTTAATTACTTCTTCCTCTGGTGGTATTCCTTCATTTTTCCAGTATTGCGCGAAAGTTATTCTTGCTGCTATTGTAATGTGTAGAACCAAATATAAACTTTGTTTATTAATCTGGTATTATACCTAATAGAAAAAGTTCAGGATTAAATACTACATGTTCTTCCAATATTTTTTCTAACCAAGCATGTATTTTTTTCCAATAAGCCTTTGCTTTACCACATGTCCACCAGATATGATAATAAGTGCCTCAGTTATGTTTACATTTCCAACATCTATCTGACATACTTTTAAACATTTTTGCTAATCTTGCTGGTGGCAAGTGCCATCTATAAAACATTTTATATAGATTTTCTTTATACGAAGTTGACATTGTCAATTTATAATTTCTCTCCCATATTTTTTGCCATTTTTCTAGTTCTATATTATAACCAAAGTTTTTCGCCCACCTTGTCATTGTTTCTTTAGTTTGTTCACTTTCCATCTCCAAAATTAACAAAAAATTATACATTTTCTTAATTAGTTTCTCATCAGAGGTTAACAATATCTTATCAAATACAGTTTGTTCTTTATAAAACCCATACAGTTTCACATCTTTTTCATATCTATTTTGCATTTGTAGCTGTGCCCACCATGACAGGTTGATACCCTGATTTTCCAGTTCTTGTTTCAATTTTAATGTCCCATCAGTATTTAGAATATCTCTATATGTCCAAATTTTTTCAAAGTCTACCAAATTTGAATGTGAGAAAGCTTCCATCGTTGATAGCCACCCTGGAATTTTTACATATATTTTGCTTTTATTTTTCCCCATACTGTTATCAAAGCATTTCTAATGTAGTGATTTTGGAAATACTTATGAATTTTATTTTTCCCATACCACAAAAACGCGTGCCACCCCACTTGTAAGTCATGTCCCTCCAAATATAACAACCTTTTATTCCTGAGAATAACAGATGCTTGATAGTACAAAGCCCACTCAGGTAACCCAAAACCTCCATTTCATCTTTATTCTAGCTTTCTTTTCTTGCCAAACAAACTTCAAAATTAATGAATTTAAATCTTGGAAGAATTTTTTCTCAAGTTTTATCAGAATTGTTTGAAATAAAAATAATATCTTTGGCAATATATTCATTTTAACTGTAGCAATTCTTCCTAGTATTGACAGTTGCAAATTCTTCCACTTTTCCAAATCTAATTTTATTTGTTTCAATAGCCTTATATAGTTGTCTTCTTTTATTGTTGAGCATTTGGCTGATAAATATATACCCAAATATTTAACCTTTTTCACTATCTGTACCTCTATTGATTCTAACAATCATTTTTTTTGCTTATCTGTAAGATTCTTTACTATTATCTTAGTTTTTTCTTTATTTATTTTTAATTCCGCTATTTCTCCATACTTTTCTATCTTTCCCCACAATTTAGGAATCATCCCCAGGGGTTCTTCCAAAATAAATACTAAATTGTCAGCAAATGCTTGTAATTTATATGTTTCACCCTTTATCCCCAACCCTTTAATTTCTGTATCTTGTCTAATATTTCTATTTAAAACTTCCAAGGTGAAGATGAATAACAGAGGAGATAATGGGCATCCTTGCCTTGTGCCTTTTCTTATCTCAAAGCTCTCAGTGCAATCTCCATTCACAATCACTTTGGCTGTCTGTTTGTTATATATTGTTTTTATCATATTTATAAAATTCTGTCCAAAGTCCATTATTTGTAGTTGGTGAATCATAAATTGCCAGGAGAGATTATCAAATGCCTTTTGGGCATCTAAGAATATTAGTGCCATTTGTTTCCCTTTGTTGTTGTTGTTGTTAGTTGCGAAGTCGTGTCCGACCGATCGCGACCCTATGGACAATGTTCCTCCAGGCCTTCCTGTCCTCTACCATCTTCTGGAGTCCATCTAGGCTCACGCCTACTGATTCAGTGACTCCATCCAGCCACCTCATTCTCTGTCGTCCCCTTCTTCTCTTGCTCTCAGTCTTTCCCAGCATTAGGTTCTTCTCCAGTGAGTCCTTCCTTCTCATTAGGTGGCCAAAGTATTTGAGTTTTAGCTTCAGGATCTGGTCTTCTAAAGAGCAGTTGTTTCCCTAGGTGTAGCTCATAATATTCGAATACGTCTATTATCACTCGTAGATTGTTTTTAATTTGTCTCTTTGGTAAAAAGCCATTTTGATCTGGATGTATAAATTCAACTAAGTATTTTTTCAGTCTCTCAGTCATTATTGAAGTAAAAATTTTATAATCCACATTGAGCAGTGAAATCGGTCTATAGTTCTTAATCTGAGTCAAATCGGAATCTTCTTTTGGTATTAGAGTAATATTTGCTTCCATCCATGTAGGTGGAAGTCTAGCTTCTAATAAAAGTCCATTGCAAACGTCTTTCAGCGGTTCACTTAGTATCTCTTGGAGGTTCTTATATAACTCTGCCAGAAGCCCATCTGGACCTGGTGTTTTTCCATTTTTTTGTCTTTTTATGGCCTCTGATATTTCCATCATTGTACCCCTTTCATCTAACATAATTTGAGATCTTTGGAAGATTATTTTCTTCCAGATATTTTACAGTTTTCTCTCTTGAAGTTTCCTCCTTATCATATAATTCCTTATAGTATTCTTTGATTATCTTTTTTATTTCTTCATTTTTATATTGTAAATGACCTTTCCCATCTAGTAAGTTGTGTATTGTTTTTTTCTCTTTCTGTTTTTTAAGTTTATAAGCTAACAATCTTCCCGGTTTATTGGCATTTTCGAAAAAGTTCTCTTTATCTGTTCTGCCACTTTTTCTGAGTCCAACAGATTTAGTTTATGTTTTATTATGTCCATTTCTCTTTTCAAAGTCTTTTTTTTGTGGAATTTTTTGCAGTTCTAATTCTAACTTTCCAAATTTTTCTTTTAATAATACATATTGCTGTTTTCTCTGTTTATTTTTCCTTGCCATATATGTTATAGCTATGCCTCTAAAGTACGCTTTAGCTGTATCCCATACATTTTGTACTGTTGTATCTTCTTTTTTATTTTCTTTGAAGAAAAATTCCATTTCTTTTTTTTTGCGAACTCTCTTTTGATATCGATTGATTTAAAGTCCATCTTGGTCTTTTTTGTATTCCTTTCCAGGTCACTCTCAGAGGGTTATGATCTGCCCATGTGCCTATTTCTATCTCAATATCCTGTATGTTCATTCTCACGTCCACAGTCATCCAAATCATATCAATCCTTGACCAAGATTTTTGGCTATTTGAATAAAAGGTGTATTGCAATTTTTGTGGATTAATCTCCCTCCAGATGTCTTGGATTCCAATTTCCTCTACCATATCAAAAAATGTCTTAGATAACCTTCTTCTTCCAGTTTTTCCTGTTTTATTACGTTTATAATCAATTTTTCCATCTATTATTGCGTTGAAATCTCTTAGTAAGCAGATACTTTGGTACTCCATTTCTATTATTTTTCTATGTAGATTTTTATAATTTTTTTCTTGATTGTTGTTTGGTGCGTAAATTGCCACTAACAATATTTGCTTTTGGCGCAGATGTATTTCTACCATTAAGATTCTTCTTTATCTGAATATACCAATTTAGAATCTATTGTCTCTTTAATATATACAACAACCCCTCTGTTCTGAATACCACAATAGTTTAGTTTATGGGATTGAATATCAGATAATGATAATATCAAAACATCTGGATCACTATTTGAATTCCATCTGCATTGACAAAATCATCATCAGTCAATTGCAAAAGGCAGCTTTACTTGGAATATCTTACATCCTGCAACATTACCTTTAAGATTATTAACCAACAACCTCTGCTTATCACAGATCCTTAGGAAGGACTTTATATGTGGTCAAAAATGCCAAATCCAGTCTAAACATCTGGATGACTCTGTGACCAGCCATAATAATACCATTATATCAGAGGTTACTAATGGAAATTTCTCAATAAAAAGGCTTCTGGACGTCTAATTTTGTCAAAAGTGAAGCAATAAAAAGACTAACTTGTGATGTCATTTAGATATTTGTAGCAGTAATACAGTGGATTGCAGCAATTTGATTTCCAAGTTAATATCCCTTGGCTTCTGGGGATGAAAGGGATGATATGCCAGTCAAAGGTTCTTAACTCATTTACACTAATTGAAAAATATCTATATTTCTCTGCCTTTGTAAACCTATTTAATAGTTTAATTTTTTAAGATTATTCGATCATTCTTTGACCTTATTACCAGGACTTTTAAAAATTAAGTTTATAGCACTAATTGCCTTAATTATGCTGGGATTCAGCTAGACCTTGAGTTTTCTATCTCTTGCCAACAGGTATTCAGTAAATTTGGAATAACATATTCTAAAATATATATTAAGTTTAGGTCATGAAAAGAATGTCCATTAAAAGACACCTTTTGAAACAGTACCAGATTATAAAATATAGAGCTGAACTGCTGAATGTAAACTGCGTGTTTTCAAAGAACTAGTGGACATAAAAAAAATCCAGTTTGGGTTCCCGCAACCCAGTAACATAGTGTGATGTATAACACCATTTTTTTTGTTTTTGTTGCGGAACCACAGAGAGATAGGTAGACAGATCTTTGGGATCCATTTATGGGCATAAAATATAAAAAAGGACAGTGGAAAATTGGAGTGAGTTTAGAGGAGGGTTATCAAGGTAGTGGAGGGGGTCTGAAAATCAAGCTCTATGATGAATGGTTTAATGAGTCTGTATAACTAAGGAGAGATATGGCAGTTTTCAAACATGATTGTTTATCACATAGTAGCAGCAGCAGTAGTAGTAGTAGTAGTAGTAGTAGCTAGGATGTGGAATGAATTGCAGGACAGTGTTTCTGAGAGTAGAAATTCTTAGCCTGTGGAACAAGCTGCCACATAAAGTGGCAAATTTTCCTCCTCTGCAGAAATCATGAAACAGAAGCCAATCAGTCATCAATTGGAGCACCTCTGATCGATCGTATATTGAACAAGGCATTGGATTAGATAACCTTAAAAGTCTCTTCCAATTAATAAAGCACTAGAATTTGATTTCATTGAAAGAACACAGATAGGATTCAAATTAATTCTTGAATAGTCTGACTCTTGATTCCAGTGGATAACTAAGCATCAGGTTTATTTTCTACTTGAACTTTGGCTGGCTTTTTATCTGCAGAATTCCTGTGACTGGCCTCACCTGATGTCCTTTCAAAGGATTTAAGAATTTATGACATGAGGGGTTATCTCGCGGCAATGATGACAGCGAAGTCTAACTACTTCGCTGCCCTCATCGCATCCACAGATAATCGCCCGGCTGCCCTGTTTAGGGTGACTCGCTCCCTCCTTAATCAGGAGGTGAGGGAGGAGCCCTTTCAGGGGCGGGCCGAGGAGTTTAGCCAGCATCTGACGGACAAAATCGCTCAGATTCGGACCGGTTTGGATTCTGACTGGGCAGAGACTGATGGAGGGGGTGGAATCAAGCAGTCTTGAGAATGTTATTTGGAGTGAATTCGGTCCTGTGACCCCGGATGAGGTGGACAGGATCATGAGGAGACTGAGTTCCACCACGTGTTTATTGGACCCGTGCCCCTCCTGGCTTGTGTATGCAGCTCAGGAGGGGACACGAGGCTGGTTCCAGGCAGTAATAACTGCTTCTTTGAGGGAGGGTACCTTCCCTGCCGCCTTGAAGGAGGCAGTGGTGAGGCCCCTCCTCAAGAAGCCTGCCCTGGACCCGGCTATTTTGAACAACTATCGTCCGGTCTCCAACCTTCACTTTCTTGCGAAGGTTGTTGAGAGCGTGGTGGCGCATCAGCTTCCTCTGTTCCTGGAGGAAACTGATTATCTTGACCCATACCAATCGGGCTTTAGGCCTGGGTACAGCACGGAGATGGCATTGGTCGCGCTGGTGAATGATCTCTGGCAGGCTCGGGACATGGGTTGTTCCTCTCAGCGGCTTTTGATACCATCGACCATGGTATCCTACTGCAGCATCTCAGGGGGTTGGGAGTGGGTGGCACTGTTTTACAGTGGTTCTCCTCCTACCTACTGGACCGCTCGCAGTCGGTGTTGATGGGAGGGCAGAGGTCCACCCCGAGGCCTCTCGTTTGTGGAGCCCCTCAGGGGTTGGTCCTCTCTCCCCTCTTGTTCAACATCTATATGAAGCCGCTGGGTGAGCTCATTCGTGGTTTTGGGGTAGGGTATCATCAGTATGCTGATGATACCCAGCTTTTTCTTTCTACCCCGAACCAACCCAGTGATGCCCTTGACGTGATGTCCCGTTGCCTGGAGGCGGTCCGGGTTTGGATGGGGAGAAACAGGCTTCGACTCAATCCCGCCAAGACTGAGTGGCTGTGCATGCCGGCATCTCGGATTAACCAGTCTTTTCCATCGCTAACTATGGGGGGGTGAGGTTTTACCCCCTGTTGATAGGGCCCACAACTTGGGTGTCCTCCTGGACTCACGGCTCAGTTTGGAAGATCATATAGGAGCCGTGGCCAGGGGGGCTTCTGCCCAGGTTCACCTGGTGCGCCAGTTACGGCCCTATCTGGACCGAGATGCCCTACGCACAGTCACTCATGTGCTCGTGACCTCCCAGATAGACTACTGCAATGCTCTCTACATGGGGCTGCCCTTGAGAACCACACGGAGGCTTCAGCTGGTGCAGAATGCAGCCGCGCGAGTTGTGATGGGAGTCTCCTGATACTCCCATGTAACACCTCTTCTCCGCGAGCTGCATTGGCTTCCATTTGCCCTCCGTGTGAGATTCAAGGTGCTGGTGATGACCTATAAAGCCCTAAATGGCATGGGTCCGGATTATCTCAGGGAGCACCTGCTGCCAGCATCAACTTCCCATCGTCCTATGTGCTCCCACAGGGAGGGCCTCCTCAGGGTCCCGCAGGTCAGGGAATGCCAGCGGGCGATCCCCAGGGGTAGGGTGCTCTTTGTGGGCGCGCCTGCCCTATGGAATCAATTGCCGGTGCGGTGGAACTCCGGATCGCCCCCGACCTTCGTTCGTTTCGCCGGGACCTAAAAACCTGGCTTTTGAGTTAGCTGGCCTGGACTGAGGGGTTTTAAGGTTTTTAAATTCTAATTTTAAATTTTGGAGCTATTGATTTAATTTTATTTTAATTTTTATATTGTATTGTTTTAATTTTGCCCTGTAAACCGCCCTGAGTCCTTCGGGAAAAGGGCGGTATATAAATTGAATTAAATAAATAAATAAATAAAAGTATGTTCAACAATTAAATTTTAAGATTTCTAGGATAAAGACATCAGAAGAAACTCTCTACGAAAAGAAGAGCTTAGAATAGGAGACATAAAAGTAGACTGAGACCTATTGTTCTCTCGCTGAGAAAGCATTTATGTTGGAGTCTCCTTCATATAGCGGAGTTTGTAAATATCTCTCCCATTTATATAAAGAATAAAAACTAAACTTAAAAAATCTAATTCCAAATGTCAGCTTTGGCCTTTGAAAATAATGTATATTTTAGCATTTCCAGATTTGATATGAAGGGGGAATTGGTTGTCAGATGACTTTGTTTTTCCTCTTGTTTTGACACAATGTTGGTTTTATTCCTCCCAAAATAATGCTAGATGTGATTTCCTCCTATAGATCTTATAAAAAATTTTCCTCCCTCCCAAATGCTGCCAAATCAAAGCTGTTCCTTCTAATTCTACTCCAAAGTATAAATCTCTACTAGAATTGGGTTGTGTATATTTTTTCACAGACATAATCTAACGTCCATAGATTCAAATAACCTTCTGGATGATCCCGATCATAATTTCTATAAGCCATCATCTGCTTAGTCTCCTATCAAATATATTAGGGTATAATCCATTATTCTTCTTTTCTCACACCTCTATCCCTATTTACATCACTCTTCGAGTTCTACAAATGGAAATATGTAACTCTAGAGAATGAAGCTGCTGCATTTTTCAAATGTTTTTAATAATAATGCAAATATTTTCAGCTATCCAATGTCCATGTCACTTTTGTTTCCTAATTTGTTTCATAATTCAGGGAAAACTCTTTTTTCATATATAAATATATATATAGTAAAGTCAGATTAATATCTGGAGTCAAATTCATGGAGTTAATAGTACAGATAAGCTGGAATGATCAGTTTGCTGATATGGGAAGATATGGAACAGTCAAAGAATTTGTATACTAATTGTCACCATCTCTGTCATTGTCAAATATTGAGTACACCTTCAGAAACCTAAAAACAATATTCTGTGTGTCAGTGTAACATTCCTTTTTTTTCTTTCAGAATTTTAGTAATAATTGTGCTTTTGATTTGTTTAGAGTTTGAGATTAAGGACAGCCTTCAAAATATTTGTATCTTAATTTGCTTATACATATAATCTGTATTCAATTTATTTCTTGTCTTTGTGAAGGTAAGAGAGGCAGAGCAAAGGAAAAAGAGAAAGAGAGAAAGAGAGTAAGACTTCAGTGCTGGCCTTTTCATTGAATCTACAATAGCCTTTTATTTTTGTCTTGCCCAGATACCTGAAAGGTGTGTCTAAAAATGCAGCTTCTCCTGTATTATTGGAACTGGCCAATGAGGTAATAAGTTTACATAAGTATTCTTCTGAAATGTAAGATCTTTATCTGTAGAGATTTTTAAGAAGTATTCTTGAAATATATGTAGTTCTAGGGTACATCATATATAGGAGTGAAAACAAATATATTAATTGTAATAGGAGTGCAAACAAATATATTAATTAATCAAGGTAATCAACATATTATATTTTGAATATATCTGTGTAATTTCCGTTTATATATATATAAAGACAAGTGGTTACCTTGCATGTATCGCTCACTTTCAGCAACAGTTATTTGAATCTCTGAGGAACTCGTTTGATTGTTTTGTTTTTATAGAAATATCCATAATATACAGTATGATTTCACAATAAAATGAATTTCCTTTATTTTCAATGTTTTTCAACCCTTTTAAATATAGGTTTTAATGGGGAAATGGGTTTAATATTAATGAAACATTCCTCATGGACATCAGAGTTCAAAGAAGTATGGTGTGAGTTTGAAATGTTTATATTGTTGTTATCCACATTTAATAAAATAAAACTCCTGCATTGTTGTGATGAAACATTTGTATCAAGGCAGTGGTTAGAATGCAGTACTGCAAGCTACTTCTGCTGACTGTCATCTGTCAGCAGTTCGAATCTCACCAGCTCAAGGTTGACTCAGTCTTCCTTCTGAGGTCGGTAAAATGAGGACCTAGATTGTTGAGGGCAATATGCTGACTCTATAAACTGTTTAGAGAGAGCTGTAAAGCACTGTGAAGCGGTATATACTGTAAGTCTAAGTGCTATTGCTAATACATTGGAGAAGACTCTTTTCTACTGTAGACACAGAAAGTTTATAAACTTCCTATATGGCTTCCAAAGAGGAGTCCCATCTTTTTAAACTTGTAACATGTTTATTTAGAGTAAGACTATGATATTATTTGATTTTAATATTGCAATACGAGTGTTATTAGATTATAATAAATGCACTGGATTTATTTCTTCTAAGTGCTAAAAACTGTAGCAAACCCAAACCAAATAAAAAAAAAAGACAAATGGAACTGGACAGCAAGCTCTACTCATTACGTTAGGAAGTATGATTTTTCTCTAAGCTTCTGTCTAATTTACACTGCGGTAGTCTACAAATGGGTAATTATCAGATACTAGATGGTTTTAATGGTCTTTAAAATGTCTACATATTGGAACAATATAGGGCTACAAAATGAAATAGATGTTTTGTACTGGTGCCAAATGAAGGTTCTTGTAGCTTTATACTATTCTCTTTATTTTGAACAAAAGAATACTATTAATCAAACACAATACATAGATATTGTCCTAGATAAGCACCTTCTAGTCACCGAAATAGATCATGTGTACAAGCTTGCTTGCATCAGCCCCCCCCCCTTCAATCCCCATTTCTAACAGATAAAGGATGTCTTTATTCAGATACTATGTTTGCACATCTTATCAATTCATACACTTAGGGCTTCTTAAATTGTAAATTTAGAAATAAATAAAATTATTTAATTTTTTTAAGTTTAAAGTTTAAAATACTGTTGAAATTACTATTTCATGCAGATATATATGAAATGTATGTTTTAGCAACTAGGGAAACATGCAATGTCAAACATCTGATGACTATTTCTATATAATCAAGTTGCTATTTTTATTATGGTAGTTAATATTTAAATGACAAATTATTCCATCTGCTGACCAATGATGTAATGGTAATATTTGAGTCAATTAGAGATTGCTTTAAAAATTGATGAGAAACATATAACAGGCATTATAGTATATAATATGCTAAATCAGAATAGTGCTTTCTATTTTTATAAGATGCTGAACCTTTTAAAAATATTAAATATGACCATTTTATACTTTAAAATATTTTTTAAAAAATGTAAACAACTTGTATATGTATTAAAAATAAAACTAATCATTCTCACCAAATATTTTCTAGTGAGATTTGAAACACTATGAATATTACTTACATGTTACATTCTGACATAAAGCATGATGGCCCAATTTCAGAGAAAGATGGGTTCATGATTAATATGAAAATTAGGAAGATGCAAGTACCTGAACTAATAAGGTAGTCCTTATTCTGGCTGGTCTACCTTCAGTAATTTCACCATTTTTCATGTGTCAGCTCTGATGTGAGCTACCAGAAATAAGCAATTCTTTATAAAAAGCATTTCTTTCTATTAGGGGGAATTTCAGTGCATCAAAGTACATATACATTTAGAAAAAAAGCATGTAGAAATCAAAATAAGTTTTGTTTCCCCAAATATATGAATATATGAAAACATATAAAACAAAAAATGAAAAAAATGAATATTATCATTTGCAATTATTTTGTTTAAAAGTGTGGCATTTGGTCAATAGTATATTTCACATTGTTTAATAAATGTAAGCTTTAACAATGAATTAGTAGATGTTTTTAAACAGATGTTCATTTCTGAAGTATATTTGAGGAATCCTTGTTTCTCTATATTCATTTTTTTCTCATAATCTTCAGGTTGTACTATACAAAGTGATTGATCTAGATATAACAGTACCTATATATCTGGATTTTTATCATTACTAGTTTACAAAAATAATTTTTTTAAAGGTTCCCTTAGACTTTTCCAAACAAATAAGCTATAGACATTCTTAATGCATTCAACTTTGCACAAAATTTGTCTGCATAAATCACAATAATTTCATTGTAATACAATGTACAATGTAGTAACCTTTAAATTTATAAGAGCTATATTGGAAAAATAAATTAAAATGTCATTATTTGAGACATTTTTTTTGTTATTGAAGAAGTTTCACTATATTAAAACACGTAATGATGTCCATCTAGAGGAGACCAAATTGGAGAAGTAGAATTGTAATAATATTGCAGTAGCAAATTTTGCTCCACAACTTATATAAAAGTGATAAGAAATGAAAATACAATTCATCCTATTCCCCACAATGAGAGAAAGAGAGCACCAGCCAAGAAGGAGCTCTGAGCAATCTCAGTAACCACAAAGTAATTTAGGTGATCCTGAAAACATACATGAGCAGAAGGAACAGAGTGTGCCAAAGGAGTCAGCTAAGTGTCACTGTGAATTAATGAACATCATGTCACAATCTTTTGTTTCAGGTCTCAGTTCTACTGGATAAATGTTAAATATGTTATTTAATCTTGTCTATGATCATTTCAAACAATGTAATAAACACAAATCAGTAAAACGAACCATTATGTTGAATTTTTTAACATTGAACTACAAGGCCATACATGAATACCAATGCATATAACGTTGTTGTAAGATGTGGTCAAAGAGATTTATTTATCAGATTATAGCATAATTTTTTACCATGTCAGGAAATGTACCTTTCTGAAAGGCTGACTGAGATAATGGAGGATGCATCCTTAACACCACTTTATTGATCTAAGTGATGAAATAAAACCACATTTTAATGAAATTTGGTTACAGTTTATCTTTCTTCTAAGGTGGATTTTGCCCCATCACTTATGGCTCGAATTGTGTTAGAAAGATTTCTACAAGAACAAGATGGATCAGTACGTAAGTAATTTTAAAAATATTTATGGCTGTTGGTATATAGCTAAAAATGTAAAGTGAATAGAAGGCAGCTTTTTAAAACTCATAAAATTTCCAGTTGTTGTAGGAAAAAAATTATTAAGGTTATGTTGCATATTCCACATAGAAATAAAATTAATTAAATGATTAGGTAAGAACTATAACACAAGTTGTTTTCATTCTGAGAGGTTTTTTGCACTGAATATTTTTTGCACGTTTAGTTTAGTTTAGTTTTATTAAATTTAAACGTTATCCTTCATTATAGAATTTATATTAGTTGCTGTCTTCAAAATTCTTTTTGTATGGAAAAAAATACCTTAATATTATATGTGGAATTGATTCTTTTAAGGTCTTAACAGAGTTATGCTACAGATTATACACACTACAGATAATTGTTTGCGTCCCTTTAAAAATAGCACTCTAATACCCTACTATCATATTTTAAGGCAAAATACTACAGATAGAATTCTTCTGTTGTGGGGCAATCCTTTCATCGAGAATTCAAGAAATAGGCATGTTCTTGAAGTTCATTAGAAATTAGTAAGAATTCAAAGTTCTTAAACTGTAATTGGTTCATGGCATAAATAATTTTGCCAAATAATTCTTGAAAAGAAACTTGTTCTACTTTAAAATTCTGAAATCTCAGAAGTTTTAGGTGAATGTAACTGAGCTCAGCGTTAGACAGAAAAAAATGAAAAGAGTATAGCTTCAGGAGGAGGTTCAAGGCTAAATTAATTTGCCACTGAAAAAATACATTTTGTTATTTTCTCTGTGTCAACTGCATGATTAAAACCGGCTGTTAAGTGAGCTCTGGGGATGTGCTCGTAAAAGATTTATGAGTAATATTCAATGTGATATTCAAAGTAAGTCATGAATATCAGGGTAATTGCTCTCAATGTTGGTTCCTTTACTAGGCAGGAGTTTGTCAACTGCCCCATAAATATTTGCCTAGTCTCATGTAAGAAAGACAATTTCATCTTTTGCATTTTTATTATCTATTGTAATGTTTACCTTTGGAATTTGAGATGGGAATGGTCAAAGGATTTAGAGCATCCTTGACACATGTACATTTATTTTTATTCTTTGAAGGTAAAAAAAATAAGCAGTCTAGAAAAAAAGAACCATCAGCCAATAGATTAGAGAAGGGATTTTTATTACTATTAATATTCCTTTCCGCTTTTTTTTTTAAAGCTATGGTTTTTCTATAGCCCTTTTTTTATTATTATTTATTTTTATTGGAAGCTTTGCAGTTGGTGACTAGTAGGGTTACTTCGTGACGGTTTCATTTGAATGAATTAAAGTACTTCCTCTAAAAATTCAATATCATTTCAATAGATGTAGCCTTTAAAGTAACCTGCAGTGATGCTTCATGAGCAAATCACATGATGTCAGAATGGTATGGTTTCGATTTAATCAAGAAAGAGATTAAAGTGGATGTGTGTTATTTTCAACATCGCTGCAGCACCTCCATTTGTCAAAGTCAACCTTCTGATTGCTTTGGACCTATTGCTATCCAGATCTTGTCAAAATAGTAGTCTGCACAATCTGAGGCAGGTAGACTACTCTCTGCAGCACAGTATCAGACCCTATAAAGTGGAATGCGTTGGCTTATGAATTACAAAGCTAATAGATTGATCATAAATTCTGCAGCTGTTTAATTTATTTTTATAATGCTGGCCCAGCTTCCGCTCATTGTATTCAATTTCCATCATTCTGTAATATTCAGTCAAACAACTGAGAATCTTAAGCTCCAGCATTAGCAGTGTAAGCCTTCAGTTTGTGTGCTAATCATATTTAGAATACAGTCGTATTTAGAAGGAAAAAAAAGTATTTTAAGCACCTACTTTCTAGAGAAAGAAAGAACAGTGGTTTCAACTGTGTATATTTAAATATTCCTATATTTCATCAGTTCAATATTCCTATATTGAAGCGTTATTATTTCCTTCTGGATTTTTAATAACAAATCGATGCTATGCATTCGCTTATACAATTCCCAAGCTCAGAGAGTGTGTGGCCGCAGTTTAAACTAATATTAATTGCCAGTAGTCTGAATGTGAACATAAAAATCTTAACTACGGTCAAAGCAACTGTAATATAGTAATGTTTTCCAAGAGAATGCTTCTTTTGATGGTGGGAGGAAGCTTTTATTCGTGCCAGATCAGGGGGCTCCAAGGAGTTGGCACAAAGTGATCTTAGAAAAGAGCTGAAAGGTAGGGTAGCTTTTATTCTGACATTCTCTTCCCCTTTCACAGCAATGACCTGGCTGGCCTTTGGCAATGAAATTCAATGCACATGGCTCCGCAGTCAAATCATCAAATTTCCCTGTGTGTATATTAGAGTTTTGTAATGTGTTTCCATTATGAAGCAATGCAGGGATAATTGTCTTTGGTAGCAATTAGCTAACAGGTTTGTTCAGTACTATTGGCAAAGGCATCCATCATCCCCTCCCTGACCACACTTTTTGTCTAGCTCGGACTATGGAGATCAATAGAATTCTATATAGGGGAAGGTACCCCAGCTTTAATGAGCTGCTAGTCTCAGTCAGTCCTAGTTTGTATTTCTGATTTTTACCTTTAAAAGGAGATGAGGGGGAATCTTCCCATAGGGGGAGGTGTGTATTGTATATGTACTATTACTTTCAGTAGAGCAATGTATAGTTTT
Organism: Vipera ursinii; assembly: GCF_947247035.1. Classification (NCBI taxonomy): domain Eukaryota; kingdom Metazoa; phylum Chordata; class Lepidosauria; order Squamata; family Viperidae; genus Vipera; species Vipera ursinii. Next base: position 62,045,195 of record NC_139512.1, read on the forward strand.
AAATTGTTCTGTACCGAAAGGTATAGGAATTCACACTCTGACAGAAACAGTTTATTGCTCTGGTAATACAGTTTAACAATATGCAGTTTTGAAAATGATTATTGGACTTAGATTTCACCTTTAAGCTGAATGATTTATATATATATCAAGGATAGCAGACTGCATTTATCCAAAGTCATATCCCCTTGAATTGCACAGCTGGAAGGAGAGAAAAAGAACCAGGTTTTATTTGAACCTTTTGTGATTCATTATCGTTGCAATCCTGTCCACACTCATCTAAGAGAAAAATCTTTGGACATTATGATATGTGCTTCAGCATAATTCAAATCAAATGTATTATTGTGTATTGTTATCATAGATCACCATATCAATAAAATAAAATACAATCAAAACAGAAAAAAAATAATTGAGTAAAATTAAGGGTACTAACGGACAAATTTGTCACATTTGTACTAATTATTGCAGCTTTTGCACCCAGCATGGTAGGAGTCTAAAAGAAGCACATGAGTAGAATATATCTCTGTCCTTGGGAGATGTTGCAGCAAGGGAGTATATAATCTTGTACAGTTCCCGGTAAAAATAAACAGTACATGTTGAACAATTTCTATTTCTGCAGAGACACATGGATAGTTGCATTCTATTAGTGAGGTTTGGGTGAATGTGCCTGCTATAAAAGAGTGCTGATTTCACTGTAGTATTCATGATCATTCAATCTTTGAATATTTGGGGGGGGCGGTAGTCCTGCCATTTTGTGGAGTAGCAAAGAGTCAGAGACGGTTTTTCAACTGAACAACAACAAATAAATGTAGATGATCAAAGGAAATCCATGGCAAGCTCAGAGTACCTTAGTCTCTCATTCAGTGCTAATATCCATGGTGAGGAATGTTCATGCTTCAAAATTACTGGAAGAATGTTATCTTTAACCAATAAGTTATGATTCACCACTATGCTTTTTCTTCTACTTGGGACATTCTACCTTGGACCTAGGTATTATAGTTTTGATACACCATGGAATTGACAATATGGATCTTAGCAAATTTGTTTGTATGCACTTGAGAGAATATATCGTCATATAAATTCCTATCTACAGTACAGGATTTGGTTATGTCTAGTCTAGTGAAAAGAAGGACTAGGAGTGACATGATAGCGGTGTTCCAATATTTGAAGGGATGCCACAAAGGCAGGACAAAGCATGACAAGAAGCAATGGATGGCAACCAATCAAGGAGAGAACCAATCTAGAACTAAGGAGAAATTTCTTGACAGTGAGAACAATTAATTAGTGGGACAACTTGCCTCCAGAAGTTGTGAATGCTCCAACTCTGGAGATTTTCAGGAAGAGATTGGACAGCCATTTGTTCAGAATGGTATGGGGTCTCCTGCTTGTGCAGGGTGTTGGACTAGAAGACCTCCAAAGTTCCTTCCAAATGTGTTATTCTGTTATGTTCCATAGAAAACTTGGGCAAGAGTGTTTGCCTTGAACTATTTTAGGGCTGCTGGTATTAATTTCCTCCCTTTGGTATAAACTTTGTCATATGATTGTATTGCAACTGAAATATTTACATTTTGAAAATGTATTATGGCAGGAAAATACAGGCACTAACTTCCTAAGATCAAGAATTCAAAATCTGGTATATCTTGTTGTTTAAATGCTATAAGAAATTGTCTAGGGATCCAAAAATATAAATTCAACATAAAAAGTTATGCTAAGTGTATTTTGTTAATGAATGAAATGCTTGCTTTCTAACAATGATTCAAAATAACTTCTAACTTTATTACAATATAAATATACATCCCAAGATTTATTGGGCTAAGAACCAAAATATGTAAATTCATAATAACAATAATCATCAAAAGTTGAAAATCAAGAAACTTTGTAAAAATAAAAATAGCAGATTCCCTTGATGGAGAAATGTTTACTACTACTAGATTTGTAGTATAATAGTTCAGCATAAATTACAGAAGTGGAATTTAGTTTAAAAGTATAACATAAGAAAGCCTCAAATCAGACCTTACTTTGGGATTGTTTTAATGATAAACAGATATGATAGAAATGATATAAAGGAATAAAGCACAAAATGATAAAAACAAGACAAAACACAGAAGAAAATAGCAACATAAGATGTTAATTAAAAGCATAGCTCACTGAAATTGTTGAGAGTATAGTTGAATAAATATATTGTCAAACTCTTCCTGAAGACTAGAAAAGGGAAGATCGTGCATACTTCCCAGGAGAGTAATGATATTTTTAATGCTTATTTTATTTTATGAATATTTCATCACTATATAAAAGCTTCCATTCTAAAAAAATACATAGCAAAAATAACAACAGCAGAAGTGCAGAATAAAAAGAGCTGCATAAAATATCAAGTTAAAATGCCAAGAAACATAAAAAGGTATTTGCCTAACACCTACAATGCATTCCTGTATTATTAGGATGTCTTCCTGACAAGTTAATATGGTTAGTAGGCTGAGGAGGAAGCTTTTTCCCTAAATAATGCTATCTTCATAGATAAATGGATCTTAACCAGGATCTCCAGAGATGACCTAGTTTGGTCAGCCTTCACAGGTAGACCAGATAGGAAATAGACCAGACGGACTAATTCTACTTTATTAACAGAATCTTGCTAATCTGAAAGTAAAAATCAAATCTTACATTGTCTTTTTGCAGCCTGATAAGTTAGTGAGGCTCCCTTCTGAGTTTCCTTGTCTGTTATGCAGCTGTGGGCTCCTCTCCCTCTTATCTGATCATTCTCTGGGAAGCATCTTTCTTCCCCACCCCATTTCCCAAGGACATTCCCACATACCATTACAAGTGTGTATCATAGGATGAAATGGGATTAATTGCTAAACAAAAGTATAGAACTCTCTTAGAATTAAATAAACATCTGACAGTTAGTTACGGTAAGTAGCAATGGAATCAATTATATGATATAGGGACTTTTTTCTTGCGCAATCTGTGCTTTTTAAATAGTCTTCAAAGTTAGCCCTGAAAACAGTACAGTACATTGCAGTAATTTCGTTGAAAAGCTACCAAAAGCACAAGATTGGCCAGGTTCTCTCTGTTCTGGAGAGCAACAAGTATTCCCCTAATCCAAACTGATAACTTGGGCTTAATTTCCTCTTAATTTCCAATCTCAGTTGAAGGTGTTGTTTATGATCTATAAAACTGTATGTGGTTTGGGTCTGCATTACTTTCAGAACCATCTTTTCCAAGGACAATCTAACCATTTTAGTAATCATCCAAGTAATGCTACAGAGCAGGAAAATAGGAGCCAGGAATTAGGCTTTATTTATGTTTATTTATGTTCAACTCTGTAGAATAGGTTGCCCTTATTTAGTTGGGCTCTACCCATAAGAAAAGTAACAAAAATGTCACTGCACCTTTGTGTTTCACTAGCTGTTTTCAGTAATTTTGAATAAATTTTATTGTTAATTGTTCATTTTAACTTTTCCTCTTTATACATGATTCTTTTTGCTGTCTTGGGAATTTTACTGTAAGCTGCTTGGAGTTTGGTAAAATAATTAGAACATAACTGAGTCATTAATAAATAAATATGTATTCCTTACAGTGCATTCAACCATATCACATAGCTTAAACACCTGCTTTCTAATTAATTAACCATCTCGTAATATTACCTGTTATTTATCAGGGTTGGGTTTCAGTTTATTGGTCTTCATTCCATTTATTACTTACTCTAGATATTAATTTAGCTGCTCACCAAACCCCAGTTCTGGACAATCTAACTTAAGTGATTTCATGAAGATGTTTGAAAATGTGTGGACAGTTTCTTCTATAACCAGTAAAGATTGCTTCATTGAGTTACTATGAATTAGCTGATGTTCAATTTTAAACATAAGTAAATAGTCAGATCTGAAATTAAAATATCAGCTTCAACTATTAAGACACAATTCAAAAATTAAAATTCAATAACTGATAATAATGGAGCTATTAATACTGGATAAGTAGACTTCTTTTTTTCCTCTTGAAGATAAATGATGAGTTGCAGTTAGAGATGAAATTATTTTAGTGGTGATTGAAACAGCAGAAGTTAAGAAGCAATATATGATCAGTGAAGTACAAGAGAAAGATGATGATAACAGGAACATGAACAGGAGTTAGTTGTCTGGGAGACAGTTAACCATATATAGCTGAGAGATGAGAAGATGGATTACATTTTCCCACAGTCAGCCATGAAATGATTGAAGTACAGTTTTTCTTCAGAGGCAGATTGTAATACTTGCACAAGAATTTTAAATAAGTTGGTATTCCTGTTTAAAAATGAAGGAGAGAACATACAGTAGTAACCACAACTAAATGCAAACTTTTAGGTGCGTGAGTTCCTATGTACTTGCAGGGCTTGCTAGTGTCTAACACTATAGACCAATGTTATGTGCCAATTTTCTACTTGCTGGTGCAAAATATTAAAGGAGTTCAAGCTCTTTGACATCAGATGGTTATCCTCCAATAATTTTTCTTGACTGTATAATTCAAAATGTAAGAAAGTCATGTTCATGTGACATGATGACCTACATTCATGCATTTGATTGATGGACACTTGTTGATCCAAAAAGAGCTTCCTTTCTCATATTCAATTCAGGACGTCCAGCCAACATTTCAAAGCAAAAGAAACATTTTATAAGCCATTTCAATCTGCTGTTTCTGACCTTTAGCTGACAGAGTCTTAGAATGGCTTATACTGGTTAGTATCATAGTGGTTCTAGTTTATAATCTAAATCAAGAATCAGCTTCTTAGTGCTCCTTAGTCCCCTTGCTGCCCTTACAACCCTGTTTAGCAATGGTTGATGAAAACTGGTAGCATAGGTTCCTGCTGTTTCAAAGAGGAAAAGAGATAAAATGTTTAGCGTAAACTCTAAAATAAAGAAAAGTGCCTCAATTCCTGTCAGAAGCATTCCAAAACAATGGTAAGTCACTTGTTGAACAAAATTATACTCATATGAAAGGAAGACTATCTTGAATTTAAGATTTTACATAAAGGAAAGAGGGAGCTTATGTAAGTCCATTGTTGTCTTCCCAGCAAGTAAAAGATTTCCATTCCAGTTGAAGTTACATTATTTAGGAACACAGTGTAATATTCTTCTAAGGTAAATATTTGAATAGCATAATTTTATATTATTAGCAATGTAAAAATTGCTTTTGCAACTTTGCATTATTGATAATAAGAAACTATTCAGAACATGTATGTCAGTAGTGTGGTGGCATTTATTTATTTCATTTATATCCCATATTTATTATTTTTACAAATAAGTCAAGGCAACAAATATATCCAAGCACACCTTCATCCTCCTATTTTCCTCACAACAACCACCTTGTTAGATGGGTTGGGGTGTGAGGGAGTGACTGGCTAGAAGTCACCCAGCTGGCTTTCATGGCTAAATTGGAACTTGAACTCATAGTCTTCTGCTTTCTAGCCTGATGCCTTAACAACCAGACCAAACTGGCTTTTATATAATTTGTATGTGAACACACACAATTATATACCAGAAAGAAAGCTACTAAATTTCAGTTGATTCTAAAAGCTTTTGAGCTTCTCAAAATTAAATTGATAAAGGTTCTAAATTTTGAAAAGTTCGTACAGTAAATGGTGATAGTGCAGAACATTTTCTTCCAACGATCATCCTAGAGCAAAAACTATTGTACAGATACATTTGTATCTAATTTTACAACTACCCATTTTATTACTTCCTTGGAGATGTTCACTGAGCTGTCACCCTTATATCTGCACTTTGACTTAGTTTCTTGAGAAGTAATGTAATTTTCCTGCAAATTATGTAAGATTTGAGCAAAATAGGAGAAGAGCATAGCAACTGTGGATTGTATAGAATAATAAATATCCATCCTGAGCAAAGTCTGAATACAAAAGATAGATACTATTGTTCAAGTTTGCATCAAGAGAAATGTACAGGAAAATAATTCATAGAGGTTTCATTATTTTAATAGAAATACAAATTCATAGAGCAAGCACCACATGGTCCAAGGAATTGTTTGAAGGTAACATAATAAATAATTTGTGCATAAAGATCAATTTTGTTTCATTAAGGAGGTTCCTACCCAAAATTCTTTATATCTTGAGCAAAGTTTAATGAAAGAGATAATCTATTTGGGAAAAATGACTTTCTTTCTTGGGTAATGTGACAAAAGCAGTAGTGAGGAATGATCATGTCCAAGACTACATGGCTTCTGGTCAGGATGTAATAGAGGAGTCTTTTGACTAATATAAGATCTATTCTTAATTTAAAATAGTGTGTATCAGTTTGGAAAATTCAGTGTAGCAACCTGAGGCCTGATAACATAACCAAGTCTTGAGGGACTTCCAGAATGTCAGAAGGGATGGAGCTAATCTAATTTTGGGGGAGAGAGGACAATGATCCCTAAGGCAAGTGCATGGCAGAGAAAAAAAATGTCCTAGTTGCTGGCACCCACAGCATGCCTTGTCTGCCAGATCTAATGGGGTGGGAAGAGAGAGGTGATCTCTCAGACAGTCCAGGGAGGGCTTTAAAAATTAAATCCAGCATTTTGAATTGGATCGGAAGCAAACTAGCAACCAATGCAGTTTGCGGAGCAGAAGTGTATAACATGCCTTCCTCCTGGAACACACATAATTGCTCAGAAGCTTCAGATGTATTCTGTATCAGCTGAAACTTCTAGATACACTTCAAGGGCAGCCTCATATAGAGTGTGTTGCAGTAATCCAGTCTGGAGATGACTGGGGCATGAGTGACTTGCAAGCAGGATCTGATGATTTAGCAACTGGCCACAAGACAAAGCTGTGCAAAAGCCCTCCTAACCACAACTGCAAGTTGCTTATGTGTTTTTCTTAGACAGATTTGGCTTTTATCTGACAGAGACCCCTCCACGGCCTTTAAGAGGTATACTAAATAAGGGAGAGGATTTTTAAGGCTTTTATTTTAAAGGCTTACCGTAAATTTAACCCTTGTGTTCTTATTTTATTCATTCTTCAAGTCCATTGTTTACAACTGCATCTTTGTCATTGGACCACTGTATGTGAATAGACTCACTATATATGAATGAGGTCATAATGTCTTCAGTTGTGATTAATGCAAACTGTAGCTTATTGTAATGTGTGAATCTAGCCGTAGGCTGACAAGTGCTGGATACCTTCTGTGAGTAATTTCTGTTCAATAGAATGTGCCACAGACAAACTTTGGCTGGTTTAAAATATGGTCGTGACAAAAAAACACAACTGGCTACAATGCAGCTAAATTTAGAAACACAATTCATTTTGAGTGTGTCAGTTGAGTGCATAGATTGCAGCTGGAATCTATACAAGTATTGACTTGTAAACTAATCTCTAGATTAGGGTGAGTATGCCTGGGGTAAAACTGGGTTTTCATTGTGTATGTGACATTCTGTCCAAAATGTGTTATAACTAGTATCAGGAATGTTCTGTGTAATTTGCTTGGATATGACTGAAGTAGATCAACTGCTCTACACCTTCCCTCTCATACTAAAACCTATTCTATTCAGTGGAAAACTGTGACTTAGAAAAAGGAATAAATGGCAAAGAGCATGAATTACAAATGAGATGAAAGGAAAAGAAATATAAACTGTGTTTATAAAACTTGGAGAGAAGAAAAAGATGTAGTGGGTTTGAATGAAATTACTAAATTGTATGTCAGAACATATGAATCTGAAGAGTTGGGGGGGGGTAAGAAAATAGGAATACATTAGTTGAGGGCAATTGCCTGATATGCTTCAGCAAATTGAATGAATTAGAAGAACCAAATTTGAGTTTTTGGAAAATCTTACAATATTATGCAATCAAGACTCAATAAGGCATGATAATAAGGACTGTTTAGTGAGTATATCCTTAGAAAAAGATCTATTTTATATACGTAGTATAAGGTAAGTTTTCAAAAATAAACACATGAAAAAAGGAATGAATATACAGTACAAGATTACAAGATTAGAGAAGTGCATTATGGCTTTAAGCCAGGTAAGCGTTATGAAAAATATTTTTTTGTTCTTTAGTGGGTTAATGAGATACAATGTATATTTTTACATATAGATTGATTCAGAGGGAATGTATGATTAGGAAAATAGTCTTGGATTATGGAATGCTTTGCATGAATATGATGGTGATGTTTGGTTGGTGGCTGATAAGAGTGATATGTAGTAGAAGTAAATCATTCTTGGGAATAAATGGAATGCTTAAATGCTTGAACATTGAGGAAGGAATAAGAAAAAAATGTCAATTTCATGTATTATGGGCAAATGTATAAAAGTTTTTTGTGGTGATCTTAATAGTGTGCTGTTTGGGACCATTAATATGCATGTACTTTTGTATACAGAAATTGCATTGTTGAATAACAATCAAAATGATGTTCAGCAAATATTAATTTTTATGATGCAAATGATGTATTAATTTTCAGGTTACATTATTGTTCTGCAAATTATATATCAAAGAATAAAATAATAATGCCTGACAGGAAAAATAGAATGAAAAATTATAGCTGTATAATAGCCATACATAACAATATACATAAACAAGTAGTGAGATACTAGGGTAAATAGTTGAATATCTGTACTTACGTAGAATGTTGACTAAAAATGGAAAAAGGGATGAGGACATTTTAAGAAGTGCAAATACTAGGTGAAAGATACTGGGTAGTACATAGTCTATTTTGAAGAATGAAAGTGTATTAGAAAAAGCAAAACTAGTTATGTATAAGAAGGTACTTCTATCCAGTTTGTCACATGGAAGTGAAACTCGGGCATCTCAAGAGAAACATAAAAATAAATTGAATCAGTGGGAACAGGGTACTTAAGAAGCATGTGTATTAAAATAAGAAGAAATAAAAGGACTTCTGACCACTCAGACACCCTCAGCCCAACTCACCTGACAGGGTTGTTGTGGGAAAAATAGGAGGAGGAAAATGTATTGAGTATCTTAGCCGCCTTGGGTTATTTGTGAAAATGCTAAAAAGTGGTATATAAACAAACAAATGAATAATAGAATAGGGCTAATAGATAATGAGTGATTGATATTGAATACAAACATGAATGAAAAGCATAAAAAAGATATGTTGAGATGGTTTAGTCATAGAGATAGAATGATTGAGGATTCAATCATAAAATAAATATATAAAATAAAAATGAATAGGTTGACAGAAAAGAGAAGACTGAATTAATGAGTTGATGAAATCTTGAGGAGAAGCAAAATGTTTAAAGAACAAAAGGCAAAATGTGAAGTTGCATATGGACATAGTAGACAGTAGATATAGTAGAAACAAGGATGACTTCAAGAATGGTATATTGTACTGAACAGGGTTGATGTGAAATAGATTTAGCTATTGGTTTTATTTTCTGATCTTGTGTCTTTATTTTTTTCCAAATGCCACTTCTTGCTCCTTTTCTGTCCTATGCATGTTGTGATTTACTCAGGAATTGAACATCATGATGTATGCTTGTAAATAATAATAATAATAATAATAATAATAATAATAATAATAATAATAATAATAAGAAGAAGAAGAAGAAGAAGAAGAAGAAGAAGAAGAAGAAGAAGAAGAAGAAGAAGAAGAAGAAGAAGTTGGAAGGGACCTTGGAGGTCATGTAGTCCAACTCCCATTTCAGACAAATGGCTGTCCAGTCTCTTGTTAAAAACTTCCAGTGTTGGAGCATTCACCACTTCTGGAGGCAGGTTGTTCCACTGGTTAATTGTTCTAACTGTCAGGAAGTTTCTCCTTAGTTCTAGGTTGCTTCTCTCCTTGACTAATTTCCATCTGTTGCTTCTTGTCCTGCTTTCAGGTGCTTTGGAGAATAGCTTGGCACCCTCTTCTTTGTGGCGGCCCCTGAGATATTGGAACACTGCTATCATGTCATCCCTATCCTTCTCTTCATTAAACTACACATACCCAATTCCAGCAACCGTTCCCTATATGTTTTAGCCTCCAGTCCCCCAATCATCTTTGTTGCTCTTCTCTGTACTCTTTCTAGAGTCTCGACATCTTTTTTACATCGTGGTGACCAAAACTGGATGCAGTATTCCAGGTGTGGCCTTAGCAAGGCATTGTAAAGTGGTATTAGTACTTCACATGATCTTGATTCTATTCCTCTGTTAATGCAGCCTAGCACTGTGTTGGCTTTTTTGGCAGCTGCAGCACACTGCTGGCTCATATTGAAGTGATTGTCCACTAGGACTCCAAGATCCTTCTTACAGTTACTACTATTGAGAAAGGTACCACCTATACTATACCTGTGCATTTGATTTTTCCTGCCTAAATGTAGAACCTTACTTTTTTCACCATTGAATTTCATTTTGTTAGATAGCACCCAGTGTTCAAGTCTGTCCAGATCCTCCTGTATCTTAAGCCTATCTTCTGGAGTGTTGGCTATTCCTGCCAGCTTGGTGTGGTCTGCAAATTTGATGAGTTCCCCATCTATCCCCTCATCCAAATCGTTGATGAAGATGTTGAAGAGCACTGGGCCCAGAACAGAGCCCTGGGGCACCCCACTACACACTTCCTTCCATGTAGAAGCGGTTCCATTGAGGACCACACGCTGTGTACAGCCTGTCAGCCAGCTACGAATCCATCTGGTGGTGATGCTGTCTAACCCACATTTTTCTATCTTATCAAGTAGTAGGTTGTGATCTACTTTATCAAATGCCTTACTGAAGTCCAAGTAAATTACATCTTCAGCATTCTTCTGGTCCACTAATTTTGTCATGTATTCAATTTGAAGAAAGTTTAACAACCTTTGATATCGTGATAATAACACTATGGAAGCTAAAACTGAGAATATTTCAGGAAAAGTTTATTGATTCTGAAGGATGAGAGTACAGAAAGTAATTTGATGTTCTATGCTAGAGAGAAGGAGGGAGGGAGAGAGAGAGAACTAAGATTAGAGTCAGTTGCTTAGTCTATCCAATGCAGACAGATGAGGAAGTAGTGAAAGTATCAACAGAGCATATGTTGTTGGGCTCAAAATTCAGAGGTATGGAGCATAGCCCTAAAATAAAGAAATAGGTGCTTTTTGGAAGAGGAATAGAAAACTAGTAAAATGGAGAAACATTACATTGCTAACAAATATACATGCTGTCAAGGCATGTTTTTCCCTATTGTAAAAATAAACACAACCTGGGCCATTGGAAAGGAAAAACAAAGAAAAATGTCTGGTAAAATCATCAAAAGTATCTTGGACAGCAAAAAGAATGAATTCAATGATAGATGTAATAAAATTACATACCTCACTGGAAGTATTAATAAACAGTCAAAACTAACTATTTTAGATATAGACAGGACAAGAAGCAATGAATAGAAATTAATCAAGGAGAGAAGCAACCTAGAACTAATAAGCAATTTCCTGACAGTGAAAACTATATTGAGAAAGAAGAGCGTTTGGAAAAGACTCCAATGCTTGGGAAAAATTAAAGACAATAGAAAAAGAGGATGGTGGAATATGAGATGTTACTACTAGTGTCTTAAGCTTTAGATTATACATATTCAAGAAGCACTTCCGACAGGCAATCCTAATAAAGCTACTGTTACTCTAGCTAAAAGTAATTGGAAGTGACTGAAAAACTGAACAATAACTGAAATATAACTTGTATTCAGGTCATAGACCTATGTGACCTTCAGGAATGTCATTATTTACAAACTTCCCAAGATCTTAAGTTTTTGAAAGAAACTCTTCTAGTATATGTTTATGGGACTGTAGCAAAATAACACATAATATTTTAAAAATAAAGTTTTTACAAATTGTCAAAACGCCCCTTAGGGTTTAATGGATTAATTAAACTTTTTGCAGAATAAGTTGTGCATTTGTCAACCATTACCAAGAACCTGAAGAAGATGCTGCTGCTTATGATGATGATGATGATTTATATCCCTCTGATTTCTCATTGAGTTTAGGAAAGTATACATAGATATGAAAAACTATCATATTATTCTATCAACATTATTCAAAGCATAGAAAAGGGAAAAAGAGATTGAAAGGGTAAGCAAAATAAATTAAAAGTAGAAGATACAAGAAAAGAAAATGTCTAAAATTCTCTACTTGGATTTTTGATTCTGTCACCAAGCAGGAGTCTGCTCAGACTGCTACTGGAAAGGTGGGGGGAGAGAAAATTTTTCTCATTTTCCTTTCATCCTCCAACCCACTCAAGGAGAACTGCTGTGGAAAGAAGTAATCAGTGAAGATCATCACCTTCCTTCAATATAGTCAACAGAAAATTTCCCCAAAGATGAAGTCAGCCATTGAAAGGAAAACTCCTTTTGTCTATAAAAGGTTCTACTGAATTTAACCTATTGACTGCTAAGACAATATCATTAGACCTCCATGATAAAATATGCAGATGGATTCCCAGTTTTACACACAATTCAGAATAGATGTTTAAAAATCAGGGCACAGATCAATTGTTTCATTCAGTTGAAAACATGGTAACAGAGTCCAGGGAGCCTTGTTTAAAATGAATATTCTACAAATGAAGAGCTACTATTAAAGAAGTCCTTCTCCCATTTAATTGATTGTTTGCTTTTCAGACTAAGAAGGTACCTAAGGAAGGGGCCCTGTTGATGGTCTTGGTACAAGAATAGGGTAAGGGTATTAGTAATATACCACCTATTTATCAAACAAAATTATTTTGCTGCCATCTAGCAGACATCAAGATTTATGCAACTAAAATCCAAGAGCCCTAGAAAGAACCTTGGTTTCCATTTTGGTAAGTGGATATTATGTGTTTGGCCAAATCCAGCTGGGCAGTTATTCTGAAAACTGCCATTGTTTCCCCTGGCAGTGGTAGCCATTTTATGGTAACACTCATGGCAAGATCTAGGTAACCTGCCGAAACGTTGAAACCATGCTTTCAAATATGCTTGTGGCTGTGTAAATATCTGATATGCCTCTTCTGAAATATATACATATTTTAAAACAAAGTCCTCTCCAATTAATTTTTGTTGGGCAACCAAATCTGGGATGCAAAGATATGGAAAACCATTAAATAGTGATAGAATGATATAAACCAATTATAAAACTCGCTCCTTGGTTAAGAAAAATCTTTGGTTGCATTTAGTTCACTGAATGTTTCCAGTACAGCTTAAGTATATATTTGCAATTATTATTAGAAAGTCCATTAAAAAATTTAAAGCTTTACTGCAATTGCATGAAATATGTAACCTGCACAGTTTTCTAAAACTTAAAACAAATATTTTATTCCATGCTATGCAGCTTTAGCTTCCACTACAAATGCACTGAATAAAGTATTTAAAATTATTTTCCTCTTTATTACATCTATTGCACAGCTGTGAGAAATCCTTTATGGGTACTTATTTATTAAATATTTTGCTCATTTATTTTATCTGCACTGTAGACTAACTTTACTCCAGTCCTAAGCCACATTAATCAATTTGTCATTTAATGGCAAGGTTGATCAGAGCTGAATCTTGTTACTTCTTGGAAAAAGAATGGCAAATCAGTTCATAGTATACTAAGTGCCTTTTTATTTTTGAATAATGAGATGGGAGCAGTTCATTAGCTGTCGGAGAAAAAAAAAGCAGGGTAAGCAGCGTTGTACCTGGCTTGACAAGTGTACTAATTACTCTCTTTCACATGGAGCTGAAGGCATATTTGGTTCAGTTTAATGATCAGACAAGATGGCATTAAGAGGCCCAAGTTCTGTCAGGTGAGGAAGAGCAGGTGTAAGCAGATTAGTTCTGCCACAGTAACCCTTTGGAGTCATCTTCTTTAGAATGGCACTAGGGAAAAATATCAGCACTTTTTATTTTTAGTGGGAAGATAAATTTAAGAGGAGTAAATTGGAAAATCAAATGAGGGCTTTAGCAGGCAGGGAGATTTGCAGAGCTGTCTCTTGGTGTTTGAAAGGCCCATTCATCATGTCCTACAAGTAGTCAATTCCTCTAGTATCTGTAAATGTTTTCAGATATTAGCCAATTTATATGCTCTGAGATTCATCATGGAAAATCAGCTTTACCAACGTGCATTATCTCCATCTGAGATGAAGTTTGATATATGAGCATCTTTGCAGTTCAATGAGTTGTGTGCAAAAAAGTACGTTTTTAATTAATAAACAAATTTGCTCAGGAGCTCATCAGTGTCAAGAGTAATAACGATTGTCATTCATTATTGTTTATTACATTCCTCCCTCAACAAATGTTGCCTTCTAATGAGATTTCTTTCCTATTTTTTAATTTGGTTAATGGCATTTTCATCCCAGAGAAAAAAAATGCAAATTTCTCTATAAAATACACCGAGCAAGCCATCTTGCTGCTACTGTGCTTATCTTAAATTGAAATGTGTAAACAATTGAAACTTATTTGCTTCAAGTATCTTCTTTATATGTCTGTTACATTCACTCCTGTAATAAAGATGAGAAACTTACATATATGGATGGGAAGTTCCCTTTTGGCTTTAGCAAAACATAAAATAAAACCTTTCACTCTCGCATGGTGATCTTTCTGGGAAGGCATCCAGTAGCCTTCCCTGCTTTTGTAAAATAAGATTGTATTCCAAGATTAAATAGGTCTTTACACTATAAAAATTCAGCGAAATATAAAAATGGAGGATTCTTGTATAAAATATTAATTTTTCCTTTGGGAAAAATATTGCAATTCATATTTTCTTCTACCTCCCTACACTCTTACCCGTTATAGCAAGCTATCTAATAAAGACTCTTTAATAAACGTGTGCTTGAGGTGGTAAGAGCAGCAACGAAGCAGAGATGTTCAAGTGTTATTATTTACTGCAGTGTTTGTGCAGGATGGCGAATCCTCTGCTGCAAATGGCATTACAGCTGTGATGAATGAGCATTAGAGTAACTCATTTTAAATGTGCTTGATTTATTAGCACAAGGGTCTTCATTTCCAGCGGGTCAATGCTTTACCGAAACATACAAAGTCATTGTCAAGGTCAGTCTGTTTATGAATTTTTTAAACAAAATGCCTTGATCACATATCAAGTCCCTCACAGAAAAGAATAGCTTTTGTAAAAAGGGGGGAAAAAATCTTTAAAAAGGCCAAAGGCAGTGTTGGTCAAGCTTCAATTATGACTCCTAGTAAGACAAGAGCCTAAATGTTCAGTGTTTGCCTTCAGGGATGTTTATTATACACAACTATTTTGCAGAAGCAGCGTCAAATCTACAGTATAAAACTACCATTAGGCAGAAAAATCAATCAAAATGCCATTAAAGTAGAATAAGTTGCCAATATTGCTGATGTGGTTGCAGGTCCTTTGATTTTCTTTCAGATTATTAGGCACAGTCTAGTAGTGACTTTGTTAAGGGAAATGAGTGTTGTTCAGAAGTAATATGTCTCTTGGCTTCATAAAGTTTGTGGCCTCATATTTCCCAGTTTATTGATTATCCATTATCATTTGTCATGAGGCGTCCTAACTCAAGGGGAAAATATAACTCTCTTTTTCTTGCTGAACGGTAGTGCAGTATAGATTTGGGGGAAGGTATTTCAGATGTACCAATCTTGGAGAAAAATGAGTAAAGAAATAAAGCAGTGAATGTGCCTTCCAGGGCTAAGCAGTTTAAAGGGGAGAGTGCTGACAATACTTGTTCCAACATTATCCCTTTTTTACACCCCATATGACTCAAGTGCACAAAAACACAAAACACAGATTCATAGGCAAATCTATACAGTTATGTACAATATGTGATTTTTTAATGTCTATTGAATAGTGTTTAATTGTTCACTCCTATCCATTCAGAAGTAATTCCAATTGACCTTTTCAACATTTCATTTAATCTTCCTTTATTTGAATATTTCATTAAGAATCCAAAAAGAGGTGAAACTAAAGAAGGGGGGGGGACTACAAATTTGAAGCTGAGGCTTTATATAATTACTTACATGACCAGATGTTTTTCTTAATGCTGTAGTTAGGGTTGTTTTTATTTTCTTTATTTTGATTTTGTTGACGGCCACAGCTTTTTAGACATATCTGCTCTCTGTATAATGGGCAGTTGGAAAGGGGACTTAAACAATTAATGCCAGAACACAAGTAAATGGAATCTCTCTCTTCTTTTTTTTAACTTCTTAACTGCATCTTAACTGCATTTTTTTTTAACTTCTTTAACTGCATTTTGGATTTTCTCAAGGAAGTATTCTGGAAGGAAGGGGGTGGAAAAATGTGAAAGGAAGGGAGGGAGAGGGGGAAAGAAGAAGAGATAGGAAGGAAGGAAGGAAGGAAGGAAGGAAGGAAGGAAGGAAGGAAGGCACTAGCATGCTAGAAAAATGTAGGATGGGACTGAATCAGAAAGGAAAATTTCTGATGTTCCTTCTCTGCTTCCCATAAGGAAACTCAATGGGTGAGCCAGCAGAAAGTCAGTGCTCCAACTGCTCTTTTGCATGCCTTTGGTCATTCTGTTTCTCTATTTAGGTAAGGAAACAATAACACAATGAGACACAGATTGTCTAGTACCCAATAAAATCATGTTGTGTTCATTATTGTAGTGTGCTTATATAAACAAAATTTTGAGTTTCAAAGTGTATAACATTTTTCACAAAAAAAGATACAAGAAACAATATGACTGATCCAATAGCTTGTGGTTCAGAGAGAAATTTAAGTCATCTGCCACCTGACAATGGACATTTTAAGACTAGTAAATATTGGCCCTGTAACAGGAATGCATTTATGTTTTTGCCAGTCAATATGAAAACTACCCTGTCTTTAACTGGATCAAATGAAAAGATATATATTTCAATATGATTTAATGTAATTCAATAAAAATAAAATAAAATTCAATAAAAATATTTAAAATTACAAATAGCTTTCATCTGCCTAAAGCAATTTAATTTATGTCAATTCAAGGGAGTTGCAGATTTTGTCTGGCACATTGGGACCACGCTTTAAAAGTGAGCAGCACCAAGATCTGTTTGGGAGGGGAGGTCAGGTACTGTATAAAGGACCCATCTTATTCCTAATCTATTACCACATTCTGCAACATGAAAAGAGGGACTAAAATTTTGGCACAGTCTGGTGGGGGGGGGCTAGGGGTTTCCAAAGGCAGGCCACATTTCTTGCAATGTTTCCCAACCAAGAAGTTTCCATACTTTTTTCTGGTTGATCCAATAAACTCTGCATATTTTTTAAAAAGCCTTTGACAAACTCCTTTTTGAGAAGCTTGTAAACACAATTAATACCCTTGGGGCACAGACTCTTTTCATAGATAGCTAGTCAGCTCACAAAAGGGAAACAGCAGAAAAATTCTCAAATTTTCAAATTGGAAGTAATTTCAAAAATTTTGTTGTTGTTGTTAGTTGCGAAGTCGTGTCCGACCCATCGCGACCCTATAGACAATATTCCTCCAGGCCTTCCTGTCCTCTACCATCTTCTGGAGTCCATCTAGGCTCACGCCTACTGCTTCAGTGACTTCATCCAGCCACCTCATTCTCTGTCGTCCCCTTCTTCTATTGCCCTCAATCTTTCCCAGCATTAGGCTCTTCTCCAGTGAGTCCTTCCTTCTCATTAGGTGGCCAAAGTATTTGAGTTTTAGCTTCAGGATCTGGCCTTCTAAAGAGCAGTCAGGGTTGATCTCCTCTAGGACTGACCGGTTTGATCGCCTTGCAGTCCAAGGAACTCGCAGGAGTCTTCTCCAGCACCATAGTTCAAAGGCTTCAATTCTTTGGCGCTCAGCCCTTCTTATGGTCCAGCTTTCAAGACCATAGCCTTGACTATACGCACTTTTGTTGACAGGGCGATGTCTCTGCTTTTTAGTGTGCTGTCTAGATTTGCCATTGCTTTCCTCCCCAGGAGCAAACGTCTTTTAATTTCTTGGCTACAGTCCCCATCTGCAGTGATCTTGGAGCCCAGGAAAATAAAATCTGTCACTACCTCCATTTCTTCCCCATCTATTTGCCAGGAATTGAGAGGGCCAGATGCCATGATCTTGGTTTTCTTAATGTTTAGTTTCAACCCAAGTTTTGCACTCTCCTTCTTCACCCGCAACAAGAGGCTCTTTAGTTCTTCTTCACTTTCTGCCATTAGAGTGGTATCATCTGCATATCTTAGGTTGTTGATGTTTCTTCCGGCAATCTTAATTCCAACTTTGGATTCAATTTCAAAATAGGATTCCTCAAAGATCAAGCATCTACTATTTGCTTATAAAATATTTGGAGTTGGGGTAAACATGAAAATGATGAAATAGTACAAAGAGGTAAATTACCAAAGGGATTGGAGAAAGATCTCTTGAGTCTGAGTGAAAGGGCTTCAGTATAGTATTTACTATACTGAAGCAAATGCTCTGTGGTGTACAATGTTCCCAAAGCCCAAATCTCCTAAAGTGTACTATTTTACGAAGTGTACTAAAGAGCCAAAAAAATTGCAAACCCTCTCCCCTTCCCCCAAATGTTTAGCAATCAAAATGGTTAAATAGGTAAGCTGAGCAATTTGTCCACAAATGAAAGATTACAGTATCTTGGGCATATTAGATTCAACTGACAGTGGTTAAATAGGACATGACAGAGGTATACTCCTAATATACATGTGTGTATCCTATATGTGTTAAGTAGTCCTCACTTACCAACCACAGTTGGGACCATTGACTCTGTTGCTAAGAGCCACAGTTGCTAAATGAAAAATCAGGTGACTGTTCGGGACTTACAACTGCATTTCGGCCTCTATCATTAAACAAATCGCCACAATCGTTAAGCAAGATACCATGTGATATGACTTGCAATTTCTCTCCCATGTTCTCTATTAATTCTGTTTCTTGGAAGTCAGTTGTGAAACTCCTAACTGTGGGATGCTACAAAGGCCCTAAATGCAAAGATTGATCCCAAAGCTTTTTTTTTCAACTGTCATAACTGAATGGTTGCCATCCAAGGCAGTTTGTAAGTGAGAAGTCCCAGTACCAAGTAGCTATGCCTTTGTACCACATTGTTTGCATGCATTATTGAATATTATATATTTATCCAACTTTTGCATAGCTTTAAAATTACATTTTTAAAATTTTAAAATTTTAAATTAGGATAAAAGATAAAAGTTTGAAATAAAGATACAGACTTGAACATTGCAGAAAAGCTTATGGGTATACAGCTTGTTTTGCCTTTAGGTAAGGAAGAAGATTATGATAGATATGCTAATTTAGGAGGCAAAGAAAGTTTTTCTTTGTGTAACCACTATTTTGTAGAGGAGATGAGTACATACAAATTAAATAAACAAATAAATAAATAACCCATAGTTAAAATGTGGAATTTGCTGCTGACAAATATGGCAATGGCCATCAGCTTAGATACTTTTAAAAAGAAACTAAAGACATTAATAGAAGATAATGCTATCAGGTGTCTATTTTGATAGTCTTTACTATCTTCAGAGTTATGGACAGAACACCATAAATGCCAACTGAATGGATCTTTTAGCTAGTGTTTGATATTGAATGCTGTTCTAGTGTGTCCTTAGCTTGACGCAGCATGATCTTACGTAATTTACATAGTCACCATACAGCATCTGACTGGCAGCTGAAATCCAATATAATGGATTACAATAGATTTAAGAAGGCTAAACTGTGACTTTCTTCAGAATGTAATGTCATGAAATTGGTACTGTTTAACTGTCCATTTTGTATTTTTATTTGCCTTTGCTATTGATAAACTGCATAACTAATTAAATCAATCATATTTACAATGGTAAGCATACCTTGACTGGATATTTCTGTTAGAATGCTGTACTTTATAAATTTTATGGAATCATGGTGACAACATTTTTACCTAATCTAGAAGAGTTATAGCTGTGAAAGCTGAATCATCAGAAAGGCCAAAGAAAAATCAATGTCTGTGAATTGTGGTACTGGAAAAAAGAGTTAAGAGTATCTCAGACTGCAAGAAGAATAATCATTCAATACTAAATGAAGTAAATCCAGAATGTTCCCTGAGAGCACAAACTATGAATTTAAAATTTAAATAATTTAGATACATAGTGGATAGGCAAGAGTAATCAGGGGAAAAAAGGCAAACAGAAGACCAGGTCACTACATAATGTTACTGATGACACAAGCATGAGCTTACAAGACCTCTAAGAAGCAGTTACAAACAGTCCTGGAGAGATGTTGTTCGCCAGGTCATGAAAAGTAACTCAGCAACAAGAACAGTGCCAATGTTGTTGAAAATAGTAATTAATATAGCCACAAGAAAGTATTCAGAGGTGTGAAGTTGCTATAATTTACATTATAATTATGCAGTGGAAATTGTATAATGTTTGTTTATATAGTTGAAAAAAATTACATGGTTGCCTAAAATATGAGTTGCTGTGGAAAAAATAGGCAGGAGTATTGGGTGTGTTTGCCACCTTGAGTTTTTATACATACATACGTACATACTTACACATAAAAACACACATATACATGTACACACAGAGACACATACACACACAAAGAAAATAACAGATCTTAAACATTATAATGGGCTGTATACATTCATTTGATCATTTTATGGAATTACAATATCACAATTTTTGAGAATCCTAAAGCCTATTGTTAGAAAAGTAATTTAGCTTTGTATATCAATCTTCCCAGAGTCAGCATGGTGTAGTGGTTAGGGTGCTGGTGTAAGAATGGGGAGACCCAGGTTCCAATCCTCCATTGGTACAAAATCCAGTTGAGTTATTTCTTTTCATCCCTCTTTAAGGCCAGACCACTTTAGATAATGCAGTGATAACTTTGCTGTAAAAACTAGGGGAGTGCAACACAAACCCAGGTGAGTTTACAACCATACAAGATAAATGCTAAGAAAACAACAACACACAAAAATGGCTTGAATTCTGAAGCCTCAGACTCCTTCAGCTTCTTCATTTTCAATTACTTTGTGTATTCTGTGGTCCCACCAGTTCTTGCTTGTCAGCAAATGTTATTTCTTACAGGCATTTCAATGTGCCATTGTTGCTACTTTGTCCTACAATTGTGCATATTTATCCAATTCTGCAGCAGTTAACTAGACGGTCCACTCTTTTTGCTTTGTATGTATTTGTTTTTATTATGGCTCATATACATAATATCATTATATACACATACTTTATACAGTATGTTCCTTGAAGTCAGAAGGGTGTTTCGAAAACTTGCCTCTGTGCAGTACATGTGTGTATGAATGACAAAAACTTTGCTTCCCTCTACTGAAGTACCTTTGAGCTGAATTGTATATGCAAGATTACCAGTCTGTAGTCTGAAAGATATTGATCTGTAAAAAAAACCTTTATTTTTCATCCCTAAGCATCCCTGTTTTCCCCCATAGGATTAGTGTCATGTTTACAGTAATACTAAGTATCCTTTTTCTTCTTCTTCTTCTTCTGCAGCTTCAAAAACTCTTATGAACAGTCTGCTTCGGGATCCTTCTCAGATTCCAGATGGAGTTTTAGCCAATCAGGTCTATCAGGTGTTTATCACAGTCATCCTTTTTTCAATGACAATGCTGTTCTCAGCCTAGCAGGATTTTTTTTTAAAACCTCATTTAATTGCTGACATCATTATTAGCATTATCATGGAGGCCAACAATGCATAAATAGCAATGCAGTATTTGTGAAGAGAGCATTTTGCTGTCTTATGTATTATTTTTGTAAACATACTATTTCTTATAGAATAAAAGAGATTCAAGTTTCATTTTCCATTGTTGCTTGCAAAAAGCTTTCGCTTCAAAAGTTTTAATTTTGAAGAAACAAAATATTTTTTACGATTAATTATAATAGACCTACACATGCCCACCCTTTTACTACTATTTTTATTTGTCTGCAGTGCATTGTGAATGACTATTGTTATGGACCATTGGTGGACTGCATCAAACAGTATCCTTTCTCATAAAATTTTAGGTGCACAGTTGATGAGCGTAGGCTGTGTCTAGCTGTAACCTGACATAAAGTTCTGCTTTGCAAACCACATATCATGTGCCTTTGTTTTACATTCAATCAGCCACAAGGGGATCACTGCATACCGTCTCTTACATTGTTTAACTAATGTCAGATATGCCATATGAAAATTGTCAGTTCAATAGATATACATTTCCTTTGCTTAGATAAAATCCTCTTGCTGTTGGTCACGTGAAATACACAGTCTTGTATTAAATTATTTGTTGTCATAAGTTGCAAATTTTATAAGACATAATAGCTTCTTTGCATTTCCCACGGAAACTCTGATTTAAAATCTAAGAGCAAGAAAATTTGACTTACCACTGTTTTGTCACAATGAAAAAAAGATAATACATAAAAATTATCGTAAGTGGAATTAAGTGTATTCATGGATGAGTGGACTACTTGTAATTCTGTTCAAATTAATTATTTGGACAACCTTTCTGGGAGGTGGTTCTCTTTCATCGCTCTCATACACTGAACAGTCTAGAAAATCTTGATGTTTAAAGAATAAAAATGTTCCTATACAAAAGGGTTTAAAAGTTAATAGTTAAGCAAATTAGCACAAACCTTGTTACTTATTCTATGAGATAAATAAACAGAATATGTTGAAATCATCTACTTTGTATAGTGTTTACAATTATAAAAATGTGAGGGAATCTTAATCTGAAGACATAGTAGTTAAAACATACATAATTCATTAATTTTTGCTCAGAACGAATACATTTTATTAAATATATTTTATTAAATATATTAAATATATTAAATCACCTTTCTACCCATTTCTTTTTCATTTTTAATGGGTTCTTTTGATTCAGTGGGTTAGGACGCTGAGCTTGTCGATCAGAAGGTCGACAGTTTGGCGGGTCGAATCCCGAGTGCCGCGTAGCAGAGTGAGTGCCTGTTACTCGTCCCAGCTTCTGCCAACCTAGCAGTTCGAAAGCACGTAAAAATGCAAGTAGAAAAATAGGGACCACTACAGTGGGAAGCTAACAGTGTTCCATGCGCCTTTGGCGTCTAGTCATGCCGGCCACATGACCACGGAGACGTCCTCGGACAAGCGCTGGCTCTTCGGCTTTGAAACGGAGATGAGCACCGGCCCCTAGAGTCAGAAACGACTGGCACGCATGTGTGGGGGAGCCTTTACCTTTATTGATTCTATAAATTTATTAAATGAGAATAAAAGTTAATATTATTTTTCCAAAAAGATACATGCTGGTTTACTACAATACATCTCACCATAATTTACAACCACAATAAATTAAAGTTAAAATACAATTTATAACAACCTATGCAAAAGCTTGGTGAAATAAACAGGTTTATTTTTGCCTGTTCTTTCTTTTTTTTTTAAGGAACCTAATTTCAATTAATGAATTATTTATTTATTGAATTGTTTGAAACATTTTTGTTAGTTATTTTTTCTGTACCAACTTACAAAAATGCAAGTCACTGGGACATCTGCTCATCCAAATTGCTGCATAATATGCAGCTTTGGCTCTTTCTAACAGATGGAAAAGACTAGTGCATGCTGCAGGACGACTATGCTGAATTTTTTCATTGCTATTAGTGCTTTTTATGATTCTGTATTACTAAAGGAATTTTCACTATCACGTATATTGAACAGGCTAAGTAGCAACGTAACATCTGATCAACCATTTAATATTTGTCTTTAGTAAACCTGTGCTTTATACTTAGTTCTGTATATATTTTGATATTTTGTTAGATAATAAAATAGCAAGTTTGAAGTCTGCCCATGTTTTGGGAGAAGTAACAAAGTTCAGACAGCTTCTAGGTTACAGGCATAATTTGTCTTACTACTGTGCCTCCAAGAAAACGAATTATAGCACAATCTGTTATGCGCTAAAAGCTTCTCTGGTTTTCTCTGACTTAGTCGACAATGTATAGTAGTAAAATATTTAACCATTCAGTTCCTTGATGCCATGAAAGACCTAGACCTATAAGCTAATCACAAAATAAATACATTTTGATAGATTTAGAACTCTAGTCACGGTATAAACCCTACCATATATTTCACACATACTGTACATATCGGGTTTCTGGGCAGAGTTTCTTGGGGAATGAAAAATGATTCTGGTAAGCCTATCTTTGTTCCAAACTATAGTTAATTAAAGCAATACGATGAGATCGTTGTCTGCTAAATGTGTATCATAGAACACTGACATAGTAGTGTTTTTCTATTGTCATCTCTGTCATAGATAATTAGATATTAGCTGTTAAATTGGGTCAAAGAAGTAGCCCCATGTAGAAATATTTAATGTAAGATTTTCAAAAAGTGGTTGACTGTAGGTTACTAAACATTTAATTATTTTTAACTGTTTATGAAAGATTATTTAAAAATATTTGTTGCTGAATTAGTTGTTAATTTTAAGGCATACAAAGTAGTTTAAAACCAACTTAAAATTAAGGTTTTTAAAGTATAGTCCTTCTAAGGATTGCATATTGATTTTAAATACAACTATCTAATTATATATGCATGGACTAAAGTATGAAGTCAACATCTTTGAATTGCCAAGAGGCTGTTTTTCAGTAACAGTTTAGATATTTACGGGAAATGAGGCTGCTGGATTGAATGAGCACAAAATGGCTTGTGAAGTTATTTACAAGTTTTGCTCCATTGTCAGGGCCATAATCAATAACAGGTATTACCGTAAACTAAATCTAAGTCTTTTTGTTCACACTGTATTATACACACTGTTTGTAGAATTTATTTTATATTTTTGCTATTATTCATTATCTTTAGTTAATTCTGTCATTATAGCACATTTTGATGCACTACATCAACTTTTCTGTGCCATATTTTTCATGACTTAAAAAATTCAAGTTGTGATAGTTTCTACAAGACAAATAACGATAGCAACAACAATAATATGCAGTTGTAGAAATTGTAGAAAAAGTATAAGATCATAATTGAAAAAAATATTGTTAAAATTTGGAAAAATAATCAACAAAGATACATCCTCTTTCATCATTAATAGTAATATTTGCTACCTATGCATGTATGTATTTATGGCATTATAAAAATCTCATGCAGATTGATTCATTGTGTTAACACACAATAAATAGCTAGAGAACAAGGGAAATCTCTTTTAAGGCAGTAAACATATTTAGAAGTTTGAGATCTTGCTAGGGGTACTATTTATAAACTGACTACCTTGTTGGATACGAATAGTCATATAACATCCATTTTCCAAAACTCAAATTAGGCTCACTCTAGAGCAGGGGTGTCAAACTCGCCACATCACGTGATGTGTCACAACATATCACAACTTTTTCCCCATTGCCGGAGCTGGGGTGGGCACGGTTTCAGCATGATGCATCCGGCCCACAGGCCGGCAGTTTGTTACCCCTGCTCTAGAGGTACTACCAGATCTGGGCTTCAAAGACTCAAACAACCACAAAGTGGTTGAGCTATATAACAAGGAAACAATAGTTTAACCATATATTTGCAGCTCAGATCTAGTGCCATTTACTTCGCCACCCAATTTCATTTGTTTCAGGAAGCCAATATAACCACACTGTCTTTTTTTTCTGGACAAGTAAACATGTCAAGCAAAGCACTAGGTTCTACCCTCCCAAGATCAGTAATGATAGCGATTAACATCTTTCCTCATAGCACGCTGGCTTTTCATTTTTTGGAAAAATATCAAACTACCATAGAAAAAACAGAAATCATTTATGGAGGGCATCTCATAGGGACCATTTTGCCTACCAAAAACAAGGTAAGTATAGCATTAAGTAAATACTGATGAACTCCCCAAAGCAATATCTATTTATATTCATTACCCAGATTCCAAGAAAAATGCATCAAATGTTTTACACCATCTCAAAAGTGAGATTCGTGCCATCATTACTAGATTTACTTTTCTCAGAATTCATTAAATTGTGCAAGAAATCCAACAAATATAGTTAACAACTTTCTTCAAAATTCTTGACATTTTCTAGTTTTTGTTTCCCTCAGAAAAAAATTCTATCCTCTGGATTTACAGAAAGCCTTGTAAAGCATTAATGCAAGATACCTTGAAATTAGTTCTGCCAAATAAAAGAAACACCAAGGCAATTATGATGAAATGATTGCAAACAAGTGGGAATTATCTTTGAATTCTGAAAAAAAATTATTTGTCATGTTTCATTTCTAACAGTCTAAAAAAGTTTATCTTGTTTACATCTTATCCCATTCTTCTTCAAGACACTTTATGAAATGTCTTGTTTACTCTTATAGCAATTCCTTGAGGAAAAGTTGAATTTAAAAATGGGTGTGAAACAAAGGCACTATATTATTTTTGGATTTTTTAAAAAATCATCTGGCATTAACTAATTGTATAATATTGACTAGAGATATCTCACTGCTTCATAGTAATCATAGAGACTCACCAGTCTGGCTGAATATGTATAGGAGAAGATTATCTCATAGCAGGCCTTAATAGTCCGATTCCATCACCTCCTCCAATATCTTTAATTTTCTTGTTTGTAGACTGACAATTGGTTATTAAAATGCAAAGTTAATTCTGTTTTAGCCAGCACTCAATTCTAAATCATTATAGTCTACCACAAAAAGCTATGCCATTGTAAAATCAAGTTTTATATCAAATTGGGGAACATATTTCTTTAATGGAAAATTATCAGTGCAATTGGATATGAGCATGAAGTCTTACTGCAAGAAATGCTTCTGGAGAGAAATATATCATTTTTAGGTAAGCTTTTATATTATAATCTAATACCTAAATGTTGGAAATCTCAGTAATTATTTCCAAAAAAGTCTCTAAAGATATCCTATATATTTAATAGTAAAGAGAGACTAAGAAATGATTGATGCAGTGCATGTTATCTTTTATCGATTTAGACCTGAGCAGGAACTCTGTTATCTAATACCTTATACTGCATGTGCACAAGCAAGTAATTAATATTTTATAGAATAAGTAGCTGGGAAAATGCTTTAATATCAGTTGTTGTATTACTTTTGGTGTCATGAGATATTAGCCATAGTCTAGGTCTTAGGAGACCTAGAAGGAAATATAAGAAATATTAGCTTTATAATGCTTCATGTATTAAATCTCTACATGAGGGATTCACTAGTTTCTTTAGAAGTTTATTTCCTTTTTTTACAGTATATTAAACCTTCCTGCATTGTATTGTTAGTCAGAATTATATTAAATGATAACATATGTAAGGATAGTATTACGGTTAACACTTCCATGCATTGGTTATTATTACTTAAAGGAACATTTGTCTTAAAGCACGATACATTTCTCATTCTTCAGAAGTGATATGTGGAATGATGGCATCTCAGTATGAAAAAGTCTACTTTAATCATGAAGGCTTTGAAGCAAAAGTTTAAATACAACCCAAGCCTAAATAATAGGAAAACTATTTTAAAGCAAAAATACATAATTACAGCAGCTGTGATCCACTCTGTTTCTGTAATAACAAGACTAAGAATATTAGGATGAAATGAGAATAACTATGAGATACTAATAGCAGGAGTGAAACAAAGAGCAACAGCACATCTCTGCATAATCACCTTAAAACCATTACTTTTTATTATTTGTGCAGAAGACATCTATTCCTTAGCTATATTCTTGCGATTTTCTAATGAAGACAGAAACCAAGTTTGATTTAAATAAATTTGTTTAGTCAAATTGTTAAGGATAACTTAAACATATGATACTGTTAGATAAATTCTATAGCAAAATATACAATCTTGTAAAAAAAACCAAACATATTCATTCTGAATTCATGAAATTAATGTTATAGGTTTACTAATCACTTGCATTCAGAAATGTATCCTTTTATTTACTTTATTTTTTACTACAAAGAATGCAAGAAGATATTTTATGTTGAAGTACAATAAAGAAAAGTATTAAGCCAGTTGGGTCATTCCATCTACACCTTAAGCATTCAGGGAAATACAAAGCTATAATTAGTTTATCCTTGGTGAAATAATGGAAATTAGTAAACAGTTTAAATAAGATCAATTCTTCCTCACAAACCACGGCATGAAAGACATAAACATATTTTAAGCTGCTGGAAGTTTCAGCTAGAGAACTATTAGCTAATGCAACAACCTTTCAAAATTGATTCCAATAATATACCAAATACATTTTTCAAAATACTTTTCTGATTTCCTTGTATTCCATAATAACATGTGTCTAAGTAGACAGAGAACAGGCAGATAAAACTGCCCAGACTCTTTCTCTTCTATGTCTTTAGTGATCAGTAAAAAAATAAGAAATATTTTTGGCCATTGTTCCTACCAAGTAATACTGACAGGAATCTTACCAAATTGAGGAAGAGCCTCAGAAGATGGATGTAGATTCATTGATAAGATGCCCTATGCTGACTTCCATTGAGGCGTGACGGGTGCAGAAAGATGGGGCTCCATCTTCCACATTCGATTTCGCCCTGCTGGGGACCCTAAAAAGGGTCAAAAGTCGCCCCAGAGAAGCGACAAAGGAGGGGACCCTCATCGATCGCCGAGGGGCAACAGCCCTTCCGCTGGATCCGAGGAAGCCCCTCAAACTGGCAGGGGAAAGACTGGCTACATTCCTGTGCCAGTCAGAAGCTGCTGACAACCAAAGATAAGCACTAACTAGCAATTTTTGAGCAACATGGATGGAACTGGGTGAGACTTTATCCTCTTTTTATGACCTTAATACTATTCTCCTGGAAAATAGAATGCCCAAAGCAAAGAATCCTCCCCGATGAGAGAGGGAAGGGAAGTTTTTGCCCTGCTCCCTCAGGAAAAGAAAAGCAGAAAATTATTTTTTTTGGGGGGGGGGTGAATTGAGAAAACTACAAAATCAATTTAGAATTAATACAGATGTATAGCTTTGAAATTTGGGGACTAAAAGTACCTTTGAGACTTTTTTTTAGAAAAGATATTTGAAAATCTGTAAAATAGACTTGGATTTGGAAAGCTGGAAGACGGTGTCAACGACATCTAGTGGTGAATCATGGCACTACAATTTATTATGCTTAAAGGAAACTTGGCTTGAAGCCCAGACTTAGATAAGACTCTTTGTTGTTCCTGGAAAATTTCACTTTTGCAGACTGCAGCTAGGAAAAGGGAGAGAAAAAAACCTCTTGGGCTGCTTATCTGTGTTGGGGACCCTATTGGACTATAAAGACTACATACAAAAACAAAATGGGTGTTTCATACTTAGCCTTAAATGGTAAAAAACCATATTTAACACTTGTCTCTGAAGCCCCCAGAGTGATATACCAACAAGAAAATGTTAATGAATCTCAGAAAGAAATTCTATGTTGAAATCAATCCAAGAGTCAATTGTTTTATTTCATGAGACTAAAAATAATGCAAATGAGATAATTTTCTAACCTAAACTTACAAATCCAGACAATGACTACAAAGAAGAAACTAGTAACCCAGCAAATTAGAACAAACAGATCCAAAGATGGAGTACCTAAAGAAAGGAATTAATAGACAGATACAGACAAATGAAAAATTAGAAGAATTCTCTGATAAATTGAAAGATAAAAAGGACAAGTATAAAAAGTGGAAAGAGGGGCACATAACTAAGGCAGAATATCAGCAAATAGCCCGTGCCTGCAAAGATGAAGTGAGGAAAGCTAAGGCTCAAAATGAACTAAGGCTTGAGACCAAAGTCAAAAATAACAAAAAAAGCTTCTTTCAACATGTAAAAAACAAGAAAAAAGTTAAGGAAATGATTGGTCCATTAGTGGGGGAAAGTGGCAAGAAGGTGACAAGCAACAGGGAGAAAGCAGAACTATTTAACTCATTTTTTGCATCTGTCTTTACACAAAGGGAAAAAAACAGTCCAACCTATCAAAAACAGTGCCATAAAAAACAGAATAGAAACACAAGTTAAGATAAGCAAGAAAATGATAAGTGAGCAACTGTCCAGTCTAGACGAGTTCAAATCACCAGGACCAGATGGATTACACCCCAAGGTTCTCAAGGAACTGGCAGATGTGATCTCAGAAACTGGAGCACTGGGGAACTACCAGAGGACTGGAAAAGAGCTGCTGTAGTTCCCATCTTCAAAAAAGGAAAATAAATGGATCCAGGAAATTACAGACCTATCAGCCTGACCTCAATACCTGGGAAGATTCTGGAAAAGATAACCAAACAACAAATCAGTGAGCACCATCCTAGAGGCAAACAAAGTCGTTACTAAAAGTCAACATGGGTTTGTCAAAAACAGATCATGCCAGACAAATCTTATTACATTCTTTGACCAAGTGACAAAACTAGTGGACCAGAGGAATGCTGTAGATATAATTTACTTGGACTTCAGTAAGGCATTTGATAAAGTAGATCACAACCTACTACTTGATAAGATAGAAAAATGTGGGTTAGATAGCATTACCACCAGATGGATTCGTAGCTGGCTGACAGGCCGTACTCAGCGTGTGGTCCTCAATGGAACCGCTTCTACATGGAAGGAAGTGTGTAGTGGGGTGCCCCAGGGCTCTGTTCTGGGCCCAGTGCTCTTCAATATCTTCATTAATGATTTGGATGAGGGGATAGATGGGGAACTCATCAAATTTGCAGACGATACCAAGCTGGCAGGAATAGCCAATACTCCAGAAGATAGGCTTAAGATACAGAAGGATCTGGACAGACTTGAACACTGGGCACTATCTAACAAAATGAAATTCAATGGTGAAAAAATGGTTCTACATTTAGGCAGGAAAAATCAAATGCATAGGTATAGTATAGGTGGTACCTTGCTCAATAGTAGTAACTGTGAGAGGGATCTCGGAGTCTTAGTAGACAATCACTTCAATATGAGCCAGCAGTGTGCTGCAGCTGCCAAAAAAGCCAACACCGGGCTAGGCTGCATTAACAGAGGGATAGAATCAAGGTCAAGTGAAGTACTAATACCACTTTACAATACTTTGGTAAGGCCACACCTGGAATACTGCATCCAGTTTTGGTCACCACGATGTAAAAAAGATTTCGAGACTCTAGAAAGGGTACAGAGAAGAGCAACAAAGATGATTAAGGGGCTGGAGGCTAAAACATATAGGGAACGGTTGCTGGAATTGGGTATGTGTAGTTTAATGAAGAGAAGGGTGAGGGGTGACATGATAGCAGTGTTCCAATATCTCAGGGGCTACCACAAAGAAGAGGGAGTCAAGCTATTCTCCAAAGCACCTGAAAGCAGGACAAGAAGCAACGGATGGAAACTAGTCAAGGAGAGAAGCAACCTAGAACTAAGGAGAAACTTCCTGACAGTTAGAACAATTAACCAGTGGAACAACCTGCCTCCAGAGGTGGTGAATGCTCCAACACTGGAGGTTTTTAAGAAGAGACTGGACAGCCATTTGCCTGAAATGGTATAAGGTTTCCTGCCTGAGCAGGGGGTTGGACTAGATGACTTCCAAGGTCCCTTCCAACTTTTATTATTATTATTATTATTATTATTATTATTATTATTATTATTATTATTATTATTATTATTATTATTATTATTACTACACTGGAAATGAAAAAGATATCTTACTTGTCGAGATCTCAGAACACATTTGAGGATAAGGAAGAAGAGCTGATCAAATGGATGATAAAGCTGTTAAGAGAAATGCTGAACATTGACAAACAAGAAATGAAAAGAAAAACTGAAGAAGGATAGAGGCTGTTTAATGAATATAAATGGGTTGAGAGTTCTTCCAAAAATACTTCAATCAAATTCTCTTCCTCATTCCAAACAATATATACAAAAACAGAGGAAGAATTCCTTGACTGATGCACTGACGTGGAAAGTTATTTGGCAAAGGAAGAAAGCTAGAGTAAGACTGAGGAAAATAGAGGTTTTGACCTACTAGATAGGATATTATACTATAAACAGATGTTTGAATATGCTTAAGAAAATAAATAACTGTTAGAAATAAAAGTATTATTATACTTTGTTATGAGATGGGAAATACTTTGTTATGAGATGGGAAATATGAAAATTCTAAAAGGGTTTGAATAAGGGAGGTTTTTGGTTACCAAATATAATTTATTATGAAAAAATTATAAGCAATAGAGATATTTTGAACACAGATGGAAAATTATTTTTTTTTAAAAAAACTGGGAAAAACAGGATATTGAGTGAACAAATCAAGTGCAAATGCAATTGAGATATGTTCTGGCTAGAAAATATATTTTAAACTGACACTATTGATATTATGTATAATACCAGAAAAATGTGATGAAGATATCTATATTTAATTGTATATGTATTAACAAGAATTGTATTTGTCCAGTATGGAAAAATGCATACCATCAGAAGAAGAGTGGATCAAGGAAGCACTGGATGGTGTAGTATTGGAACTAGACTGAGAAAGTTAATATATACCACTGAATTACCAATGGACCTAGACAACACATTGTTTATTAAGTACTCATGATCGTAAAATTAGAAAATTAATAAAAGATGTATTAAAAAAAGAAATTAATAAAACTGACAACAGAAGAAGGAAAAAAATGCCCTATGCTACAAATCTTTCCTTTCATAACAACCCCTTGATTTATGCCTATTGAGTAGGAGATGTGGGGAGTGGGGAGAGAGATTGTGAGGGAATATACAATTTTGGGAAGTCGGCTTATTAAAATTTCCTTCTATCAGTGTAGTGTTTGAAGTCATTCCAAGAACTCTGGGATAACATCTGTATCTATGTTGTATAATAATTTTTGAGTGAACACTGAAATACTAATTTCTAGTGAAAATCTAGATTAAGATAAAGGTATATCATGTCTTCCTTGCAGAAGCACTAGAGGTTTCTTAAAAATATTTGCAGGAGTTTCAGTCAAGTAAAATATTTCTTTATTTTGAACATTTTTCAGTAACAAAGTACAATATGACAGGTTGAATTAATGATGTCTATAATGAAGGCATAAAAATGCAGAGATAGCAAAGAAGTGTTTTTAGATTCATGTTTCAGGTTTACCAAGAAGGTTCATTTAAACTGACACAGCATTGCATGTATTAGAAGGATATGTATGAGTGCATTAGCAATTCTTGTACCTTTGTTCAAAAGCAAATTAATTGTTCTTCTATCAGCTAATAGAATAATACTATTGTTTATATCATCTATTCTCTCTATAGCTGAAGATCAGTTACGTGCAAAGGGTTATGACAAAACACCAGACTTCATTTTAGAAGTTCCAATTGGTAAGTCCATAATGTTTTTTTGTTTTTCTAATTGAATTGTTTATATTAAATGCTAGCAATCTTAGTAGAATTATTCCAGGTATGTTTTAATCATAACCTTGAAGTGAACAGTAGTGAACCAGTTCCATTAAGAATTTATTATGGGAAATGATCTGTTTGAATGCAGTTGGTTGTACATAATAAAGTAGACCCTTATTCATGAACAAACGGATTATAGATTTTGTCTTTAAAATTTGTAGAGTTCTTTGTTGGATAAGAAAAATATTTGAAGACTTCACTGTCAAGATAGTCTTCAGCCAAATTTTTGGATTTGCTGCAGAAATAATGTCCAAATATAGTAATATACAATATAT
The DNA here is from genome assembly GCF_947247035.1 of Vipera ursinii. Lineage (NCBI taxonomy): Eukaryota > Metazoa > Chordata > Lepidosauria > Squamata > Viperidae > Vipera > Vipera ursinii. The sequence goes on from NC_139512.1 coordinate 62,078,538, forward strand.
TCATTATTTTTATCTCTTAATAAAATTTATATAGCTGCCCATATCACAGAAAACTACTCTGAGTGGTGTAGAACAATCCAGTAAAACATTAAAAATATAAAACAGTTATTATCCAAATCATTATATAATACTTATTTAAAATTTTACATTTATCACCATGGTGCTAATGATAGACTACATTACAGAAACCAAAAAAGCTCCCTTAACTGGTAGTTAGATCAAAGACATTCAGTTGCATTCCACTTACCAAAAATTCCCATATTTCTCTGTGGTGATTCGTTGGACCAGACTCTTACATACAGAAGAGAATTCCAAAGCTAATAGAAATGTATGTAGGTACTGACAATTTATAGCTACCAAATCTACAAGAGTAACCCTAGGCAATGTATAGAGAATAAGAAAACAGAAAAATAATAAAAGTTTCTGTTGCTAAGTCTCCATAATATAACACAAGCTTGAGGTTGAAAAATCATTCCTCCTCTAGTCAAAAAGACTACAGTATAACTAAACACAGGGCTCATTTAAGCTAGCCCAAATGCCTGCAGAGACATCCAAGTCCAATAGTGTCAAAACTGTTGAAACCTCTGAAGGGATGTTATTCCACAGAACAGAGGCTGTAGACAGAGAAGGAATGACTCCTGGATCCATAAGATGGTACGTTAGATGGGATCAGAGCATGCCAACCCAGCTGATTTTGATGGGGCAAACAGAAACAATGGAAGACAAGTGATCTTACAAATAACCTGGCCTTGAGCCACATAGGGTTTTGCAGATGATAAATTGGACCTAAGAGCCAATGGCTTGCTGAACAGAGGTGCTACATGGAGGTCTTGAAAAATGCCCAAAGCTGTCCAGTCAAGTTTGGGGGAGAAGTCTCTTTTAAAGGCATTACACTAAATTAGTCTAGCTCAGCTTTCTTGCAGGATCTTATTTTCTGCTTGCTTATTTATTATGTGTGTGTGTGTGTGTGTGTGTGTATACATACTGTATAAAGGTAAAGGTAAAGGTTCCCCACATGCGTGCTAGTCGTTTCCGACTCTAGGGGGCGGTGCTCATCTCCGTTTCAAAGCCGAAGAGCCAGCGTTTGTCCGAGGACGTCTCCGTGGTCATGTGGCCGGCATGACTAGATGCCAAAGGCACACGGAACGCTGTTACCTTCCCACCGTAGTGGTCCCTATTTTTCTACTTGCATTTTTACATGCTTTCGAACTGCTAGGTTGGCAGAAGCTGGGATGAGTAACAGGCGCTCACTCTGCTACGCGGCACTCGGGATTCGACCCACCAAATTGCCGACCTTCCGATCGACAAGTTCAGCGTCCTAACCCACTGAGCCACCGTGTCCCTTCACATACTGTATATACACATACATATATATATGTATACAGACAGACAGACATGTATAGATAGATATGTATAGATAAATACGTATAGATAGATAGATAGATTCCTTTAAGAATCTGAGGCCAGCGTTTATATTTTTCCCACATTAGGTTTTTCTTCAAAAGAATCTTGTAAGTGAGAGTTCAAATCTAGGACTCCCTGGCCATATATAAATACAGTGAACACTACATTATTGTTCCAGTATGATTTGCTTGAAAATGTATATCATCTTCCAGAATCTTCTCTGCAATTTCTAGATTGTCATCTGAGATGTGAAATCCAGCTTCTAACATCACAATAGTCTTGCAATGAGGAAAACAGTTGCAGAATGAATAAATAAATGCTTAAATAGTTATAAATTAATCAGTGTGATGAGACAATCAACATGTCATAAAAACAAGTAATAAATGATGTAATGCCGCTTGGGGTGTATGTGAAAGCCCTAATAAGCAGGCATATACATAGAATGAAGGCTACTGCTAAGCTTGTAAGCAGCCCTGAGTCTTCGGAGAAGGGCGGGATATAAATGGAATTAAAATAAAAAAATAAAAATAAAAATAAAATACAGCTTCATTACCTAAACTTGGCTTTCCACCAAAACAGACTGTACACTTTTTCCTAGTATAGAGTGATTCTATACAACTGCAACAGAAAAAAACTGCAAAAAAGGAAGTGCTTATTTCAGTATACCTTATTACTTATTTTCTGGAGTTCCCATTCTTTTTTGTTAGTTATGATGCCAGCTACCTTTACAGCGATTGTGATACCCTATCCCTTAGCTTTTTCCTCTGAATATCTTTTATATCTATTTCTAAAGTTCCTGTGGTTCTTGGGCCTCAAACTTATTTTTCACAGTTCTGTGTCTCCTTTCAGTGGAAGGGTTTTTCAGATTTGATTACTATAAGAAGGGAAATTTGCATAACATTTGAGGAAGGAAGATGTAACTGTCCAGACAATGACTCTCTTGACTGGAGCAAGAAAAGAAGCATTCTCTCCTCCCACCTGCTTCATCTGCCTCCCCCCCACACACACTTTTCTCTCTCTCTCTCTCCCCTGCATACAGCTTAGTTTCTATGTTACCAATCTTCGCCTATTCATTTCTGTCTTTAAATCTACCTGTTTCTATTTTCCTCTCCTCGTCTCCTCCAGTTCTATAGCAATAGCACTGATATATCACTTCATAGTGCTTTACACCCCTTTCTAAGCAGTTTACAGAGCCGATTGCTTCCAACAAACTGGCTCCTCATTTTACCGACCTCGGAAGGATGGAAGGCTGAGTCAACCTTGAGCCGTTCAGAATCGAACTCCAGGAGTGAGCAGTGAATTAGCCTGCAGTACTACATTTTAACTGCTGCACCACAATGGCTCTGTGTTCTTAATCTCTGCAGATTTCATCCCTCTTGTACTTTTCTCTCCAGATTTCCAAACATGGTATTTTTCAAACCCCTTCCTCAGTAAAACATTTCACCAACTTTTTTTTAAGTCAACTTAATTCATGACATAGGGATTAATTGAATAGGAAAGGATCACATTTTGGAGAAAGTTGAGAAATTAATGACAGGACTTACTATTTGACAATTATTATTTTTTAAATCCATTATGATGCAAATTTTGCTGTGTTAAAGCATATATAGGTAGTCCTCAATTTACGACTTGTTGTTTAGCCACCATTTAAAGTTATGACGGACCCTCCCACCAAAAAGCTAGTTACAATCCATTTTCAAAGTTATGGCCACTACAATGTCCCTGAAGTCATTACTTACAATTTCCTGTAGAAATGCTACAGTCCCCCCCACATCTCCCCAGCCATCTCACCCTATCCCAGCCCAGCCACTCAGCTATATAAGGGATTGTCAAGCTAACTGCAGAGATTATCAGCACACACAAGGCTGTTGCAGCTTACAGACCTTGGGTTTGCTTCATACCCAACCAATCAACCATCCATGCAGGACTTGGCCTGCTCCTCAGCCATCTCCAGGACCCAGCAGCTTCTGAGAGAGGTGCCCAACCAAAGTGAGGGTCAGCTTTCCTACAGAGGCAGCATCATGTTATTCTGCAAGCACATGCTATTGTCCCGATCCTGTAGGGAGGCTCCATTTTTAAAACCTTTTAGAGCCTTACCAAAAGCCAGTAGGGTTAAGGCAAATATAATTTCTATCTGGGTCTGAATCCTGACTGAAAAGGCACCAGATAATTCACTTCTTCCAAATTGATGAAGTTCTGTTTGAAAGTGACAGAACATGCAATCAAGATGTGCTCCTTGTGATTGGAGACTAAAATGCCAAAATTGCAGTTTGGAAATTGTAGTTGGACTAAGTGGCTTAAGAAACCAAACTGAAACAGGAGAACAACTTATCAATTTCTGCCACTATAATGATTTCTTCATAGCTAACACCCAAAAAACCCCAAAATGACCCTTCTATACATGGACATCACCAGATGGAGTACCTACAAATTAAAAAAAGGTGAAGAACTCATTTAGAGCATCAAAAATATGGCCAGGTGCTGAAGAAGCAAGATAGAAAAAGAATTGAATTTTTTTAACTGTGTCATTGGAGAAGATTCCTGAAAACATTATTGTGGATACTAATAGTAATAAAAAAATGATAAACAATTAACCTAGAGTTCGCCCTGGAGACCCAAATACCATGCTCACATTATGATACTTCAAATACATTATGTGAAGACATAGCTCTCTGGAGCAGTCTCCAATGCTGGGAAAGGTAGAAAAAAGGGAAGAGAAATACCAATAGAAAGGTAGATGGAATCAGTTACATGGTAATGTATGTATGTGGTCACCAAGAGTCAACATCAACTTGATAGCATATAATCAGTCAAAACTATCAATGCCCTAATGCAAATAGTTCAGCAATGTGAAAACAAATGCTGAGTGAGATCCTTTCTTCTTCCACATATTTAAATGAACTAAATCCTTCAAAGGGCAGTACTTCTGAAGGAAAGTATTCTTTTCTCATTATTTTTTGTCATTGTAATACAACTTCAAACATAATGAAGTAGACATTTGTTTGTTTATTCATATGTTTTCTCACATATTTAGTTTATCTCTAAATAAATACATACTCTTAAAGGTTAAATATGCTTAACATAGATGTATGTCTGTGTTAAAGAGCTAGGCCATGGCTATTCAATCTTTTGGCTTCCCTAGACTGCATTGAGTGAAGAGGAATTGTCTTGGACCACATATGCAATTTAAAGTTTATGATCTTGTGGTACTGCATTATCAGCTGCCCACGGTTACCTGTGGCCTAAGGGCCACAGGCTGGACATGCCTAATCTAGGCTGTCCATTTCAGTAAGTTTTAATGAACAATTTTATCTGAGCAATTTTATTTTTGTCTTAATTTTCTGTGATTCTAAGAATTGTTTAAAAATCTCAAATTGTCATGCATTTTTTTTCTTTTTAGCTGTAGAAGGTCATATCATTCATTGGATTGAAAGCAAAGCCTCTTTTGGTGATGAATGCAGCCATAAAGCCTACTTAAATGACCAGTTTTGGAGCTACTGGAACAGGTATAGCTTCATTTTTATGGGCTATAGACAATATAACTTTGGTACAATATATTTTTAAATACAAAAAACTCCCTCCTCCCCCTCCCCTCTCCCCAACCTTCCCCTCCCCTCCCCTCCCCTCCCCCCTCCCCGACTTCCCAGAGCTGAATACAGGGTATAATAATACAAACATAAACTAAAATATGCTAATAACAAAAATAACATATTAAGTTCTATCGGACTTTAACTCTCCATAGTCATAATATTAATAAAGTAACAAATGACTAATCATACATCATAAAAATCCACTACTTATTCAAATGCTAAATGAAACTTTTTAGTCCCATATTTATTCTGAATATATTCAATCCATCTTCTCCATTCCACAATATATCTCTGTTGTGATTGATCTTTCAAATATGCCGAAATCTTTGCCATTTCCGCCAAATTGGAAACTTTCAAAGTCCTCTCTTCTATAGTCGGCAATTCCTCCTTCTTCCAGTATTGCGCAACTAAAAGTTTTGCCACCGTGATTAGATTCAACATCAACTTAGTATCTATTACTGTAGTATCTGTAATAATACCCAATAAAAACAATTGCGGGGAAAACTTTATCCTTTTCTTAAATATCTTTTGCATATTCCACCAAATTTTAATCCAAAAAGCTTTAACCTTTTTACAAGTCCACCATTATAACTTTGGTATTATTGTCAATGTTAGTACATTGTGCTTGTTTATTTCATCTTGCCAGACAAAAGAAAAGCAGGATATAATTTTTGAAAAGAACTGAAATTATTGTCTTTGCTATAATTACTATATTCTGGTTAGCACTACATTATAGAGCTAATATATGGTGCAGCGTAACCCATTTTTGAAAACATAAAAGGAATTAGCAGATTCCTAAATATAAGCTTACAGTTGGACCATGAGGGATTGTTGTTGTTTTTTGTGTAATATTGAGTAAGGCTATTGGCCCCTCTAGCATAGCACCATCTAATGTGAATAGCGCCAGATCTTCAATTTCTCCATTACTGACTTGATCCTAGTGCTGAAATTTAAGATCCTGACAGGTTAGGAGTAGAGAAACTACAGATTGAATATATGCATCTACCTGGATGCTTTAAACTTTTGATGTGTTATTCAGGTTTAATATTTTTGCTTCTTATTTTATATATGTACAAGAAGAATGGGCAACACATCACATTTTCAACAGGTCATGGGCATGAACATTGCACCTATTAATTCCTCCTTAAGGAGCTCTATCTTTACTAGAACTAGGTGGTTACACCATTCCAGGAATATGTATACATTTGCAGGAAGCACCAAGTGTTTGCGACATAGTGCTTTGGAATGGGTGTGGGAACATTGTTGGTATTTCTTAACCTCAGATACATAATTTCCTGGGATTCTACAGTTATTGTGTGAGGTGAAGAAAAGATTCAACTTCTTCAAAAATACACCAACAGCATACTTATCCATATCAAATAGCTTTTGCGACAAATCCATAGAGTTGTACATATCTAATACATAGTATCAGAGGTGCATGATAATGTAATTCACTGTAGTTAAATTTACTTACAAAATTGTCCTTTTTGATATTCTGTATTAATAAATGAATGCATTTATGTAATCAAACACCTTACTATGTAGCAACTACACTGTCACTAAAACCTTGCAGTATATAAAGATGTATTCAGTTTGCATATATTTCTTGTCTGTAAATCAGTTTAGAGTGTCTTAGATTGTATATTTAATGAGAACTTGAAGAAAAATAGTTTGCAACATTTTAAAAATGCACTAACAAAATCTCTTTATTAACACGGATATTAGATAATTTCTCATAATGGGAGAATTTACTCTTTGAATATAAATAGCAAACCTTCCATATACTGAGATCTATTTTTAATCGTAAACTGAATGTTTTTAATACTTTTCAATGCATATTTTAAAAAGAAAAAAGTACTTCAATACTCTGTTATGTACTGGGCTCATTAGTAATACCACGTGGGTTGCTGGAGCAGCTAACGGCTCTCCAGCAACCCAGACTACAAGTCTCCAGTGCTGCTATTGGCTATCCCTAGGAGGCAATGGTTGCTTCAAACCTATTGGCTGCCACCTAGGGGCTAGACTATATATTGCGGCTAGTTGCAGCCATTTCCCAGTTCTGATTCTGCATGAAATAAACCATGAATTTTCCTGTACTCATTTACCTCGTCTTCATTCCTGCACCAAAGAACCCGCTACACAACACTCTAGTATTCTGAATTGTCAGAATGTGTTCATTTATCCACTTGATTTTTTTTTTAATAAAAAGATCTGGAGCATGATCCTAAATATGTATATTTAGAAGAAAATTGTGTAAATTGTAATTACAACTCACTAAGGTTAGAATACTTTGTGTACTCTTAAGTAATGGTGGATTGTTATATATCTAGTTATACAATTGCAGCTTTCAGTGCTACCTTGCAAATTAACTTCATAATTTGCTGTGTAGTAAGTACTATTACGACTAGAGCTGGATTTCATCTCATAAAAATACTATTTTTCTGCATAAGAATAAACGTAAAATCTCATCTTCAGTATTGAAGATGAAATTCCTATGCATCATTATTTCAGAGACATAAGTGCAAATTGATGTAAGAGACTGAATTAACCTAGTGAATACCTGAGTAATAATGTTATCAGTTGATTTATTAAGTGAAGGTTAGATTGTGTGGACAAGTTAAAGAAGAAAGACATACTTTTTTATCACAGTGGCTACAAGTAACAGTTTGGGATTTTAAAATATTGACTTAATAGAAACCATGGGAGTTATATTTGTCAAGTATCTAGGAAAACTATTCATGCATACCCAGTATCCAAAAGCTTCGTTGGCCACCAAAACACAAAGATCTGAAAGGTTATTCTTCTTCCCACAAGGTGATGGCTTGTTGACACATTTTGACATGCTGGCATTATACTAAAGCATTTTGATTTCTCTCCAACACTTAGGAGTTGAGGACTGGTTAAGCTATTGGAAATTCATAAATTATTCATATTATCTCAGTTACACACAAACCCTTGTTTTAAGATTAGTAGCTTTAGAAATTGGGCTGAGAGGAATTTAGGATTTGTGTATTAGATCATGCAATCATTGGGCTGGAGGAAAAAATCTTGAATCTTCCCAATAGAAAATGAATTGCAATATTCCCAAAGAAAGTTTATAATGCAAAACACTTACAGTGGATGTTCTCTGTTAGTATTATAGTTTTCTTAAACATTTGATTTAATGGATAATGCATGAAATATGTTGCACAGTTGTGTGTTTGCAGTCCAAATTATTTGGGGCAGACTGTTATTTGGAACATGTATTCTGGCAAATTATTCATTTTTTTTATATTTCTAAAATAGTGTTTACTGCTTCCCATAAAAAAATAATTAATCTAAAATTATATTTGTAGTCTTCAAAACCAAATAGCACCATTTGCTTCAGCTGTAATGATAATACAATGTTAAATCAACAAAATGTGTAATTAAGATTACATTGGCCAAAGAATATCATTTTCAGGTTTTTTTTCCAGTTTTTAGTTACTGAGCATTTTGTTGGCATGCCTGATTCATGAGAATCATTTATAAGTTCTTTCATTTTCCTTTTTTTTTAAAAAAAAAAAATAGAATATAATTTCTTACATTGCTTAAATTTACCTTTATTTTCTGTTCCTTTAATTTTGTCACATCATTGGTAGTTATCCTCTAATATTGACAGAACACTTTAGAATCCATATATGTTAGTACAAGACATCACTTTCAATTTCCTTAGTATTTCTCTTTCAGATTAGACAAGCATCTAGGCTTATGTACGATAAAAGCTGACAGCATAGATCTTGCTATGCTTACCAAAGGCCTGGTCACAGGCAATCCACTGTGTCAAAGAAGGTCAACCTCTACAAAATTTAACTTTCAGCATTTCTTGTAATTTTTAATTGGCATTCCTTTTTTATTTTACCTTATACAAAAATTGTAGAAACAATTTTTATTTACTATACTGCAATATATACTGTGAAGAGCTATTGTATGCTCATTTATACATATGCATTTCACAGTATGAGAAGTAGCTGTCCATAAGCATATCCATGAGTTACCAATTTTTTTCCATTTAGAGAATGGGCCTTGCCTGTCTTTCTTTTTTGGGCTTTATAATTTTTACACTGGCTCCTGTTGTATTGTCTGCCTCAGTTTTAAATTCAGGTTTCGGTGCTTTGTAGTGCTTTGTAGTGCCCTTGCTCAGTTCTAGGAATAGCAAATGTTGGCTGGCGACCCCCAGGGGGAGGGCCTTCTCTGTGGGAGTGCCAGCCCTGTGGAACCAACTCCCCCTTGAGCTCCGGATGGCCCCGGATCTCCGGTCCTTTCGCCGCAATTTCAAAACTTTCCTTTTTCATCAGGCTGACCTGGACTGACGACGGGTTTTTAAAATGTTTTAATTTTTAATTGTTTAGTTAATTTATTTTGGGGCTGTTTATTTAATTTCTCTTAACTTTTGTATTGTTGTTTTTATTGTTGTTAGCTGCCCTGAGTCCTTCGGGAGATAGGGCGGCATATAAGTCCCAAAAATAAAATAAAATAAATAAATAAATAAATAAATAAATAAATAAATATAGCTGAACCCAATTTGCCTTCAGTATGACACAATCATCTCATCGTTGAGATGGCCTTTAGCAAGATGGGCAGCATACAAGTGTGATTAGTAAATAAATTACTGCATAAATACCCAGGTGCACAGGACAATTTTACATCATCCTATGGGTTTCACTCTGCTACAATATATAGTGTTGCCAGGTTCTGTGCAGCGGCACTCAAAATTTATTGGACAATGACCTTTGGTGGCTCAGTGGGTTAGGATGCTGAGCTTGTCAATCAGAAGGTCGGCAGTTTGACAGGTCGAATCCCGAGTGCCGCGTAACAGAGTGAGCGCCTGTTACTCGTCCCAGCTTCTGCCAACCTAGCAGTTCGAAAGCACATAAAAATGCAAGTAGAAAAATAGGGACCACTACGGTGGGAAGGTAACAGCGTTCCGTGCGCCTTTGGCATCTAGTCATGCCAGCCACTTGACCACGGAGACGTCCTTGGATAAGCGCTGGCTCTTCAGCTTTGAAATGAAGATGAGCACCGGCCCCTAGAGTTGGAAACGACTAGCACACATGTGCGGGGTAACCTTTACCTTTACCTTATAGGAAGCAAGGCATCACAAAAGGACAGCAACTACCTTAATGGGTAAAGGGGATAAGAGGAACAGCAGGGGCAATGAAGAACAGAGTGGCAGAGATAACAGAGCATGGCAGCCAAAAGGGCAGAGACAGGGGGGAGATTTGCAAGTGAGGGGAGGTAAAGCACCTTCTGTGGTCATAAATGTGGATAGGCTACGAAGTGTCTGAATTTTGATCACATGACTGCAGTGACACAGCAATGGACATAACTTTGAGGACTAGCTTTGACTACCATTAGTTTGGCACTTTCCTAACTTCAAATGGCTGCTGAACAGATGCTTGTTAAGTAAGGATGACCTGTAATATCTGTGGCAAACACCAGCTGTACAGGTTTAACTCAAATCCATAAATAATTGGGGATTGTAGAAATAGAATGCATATAAATAGTCTGTGTAACAATCCGATAAGGAGTATACTATTTAAAAGCCTATGATATGATATATATTATATACAATTTCTAATTTGTTAAATTAATAAGGTTAATTGTCCTAAATTAAAATAAAAGTTCACTTGTTCATAAATGTCTGTAAGCAGTAAGCTAATAAAAGGTGTAGCATTTCTAATTAATTTAATTTACATCACAGAGATCAATTGTAAAATTCAGATAGCAATTCCATTACCATACAGTAGTTATACAGACCTGTATTTGTATCTACCAAATTTAAGTTAATTAGGAATGTTGATGCTGTTGGTTTTTTCTGTCACAAAGCTCATCTTTAAAAAAAGGCTTGACACTTTCCCCCTCCCAACATTTATCATCTAAATAATAGTCTTCCCAAGATGGCAGCCACATAAAAAACTCTTTTCAGTGGAGTGATGGCTAATGAAGCTTGCTTGTGAAGCCAGCGAAAAATGTTGTCTAGTCAAGTGCATGAATATGATAGCTGGAGAATCAGTGGACTTTCTTAGTCATCAATCTTTTTAGAACTTCTCCTACATCTGAATATTTTGATAGATGATCAAATAATTGAGTTATCTATCCTTCTAACTATAAGAGTTGCATAAAAATTATTGTCACATAGTACTGAATAAACTATGTTACACATCCACTATTTTTTTTAAAGGGCCAGGTAGTAAAGGGATTTTATAATATCTTTTCTCATTTTAAATTAACAAATGGAACTGGAATTTTTTATAGGAGAACCGAAAACACAGAATTTTGGACTAGATGTAAAACAAATAAAGTGAAGTTATGATTAATGTAAATAGTACATCAGACATTATATAATGTTTTTGTAGAACATCATGTGCCACCAAAGAATTTCTGATGCAATGTTAATGTAGCTTTTTAGCAAGACTAATGTATCTGATATGCAGCTGCCAATGAAGGACAAGGGAGGGTCTTCAAAACAGATCTTTGGATCACCTATCAAATATGTAATCCACTGAATGAAAGAATGAAAGCCACCAATGAATCTGATTCCCACTTTTTGTGAATGCCTCACTTGCACACTAAAGTTATTCTAGAAGGTCAGAAGCTTATCTGTGTTGGGAGTATCTTAGTTGTGTTGGGAGTTTCCCGATACTCCCATGTCACACCTCTGCTCCGTGAGCTGCATTGGTTACCAGTTGTCTTCCGGGTGAGATTCAAGGTACTAGTAATGGTGTTTAAAGCTCTACATGGCAGGGGTCCGGAGTACCTTAGAGAACACCTGCTGCTGGCATCAACTTCCCTCCGCCCTGTGCGTTCCCACAGAGAGGGCCTCCTCAGGGTGCCACTGGTCAGAGAATGTAGATTGGTGGCCCCCAGGGGGAGATCTTTCTCTGTGGGCACCCCGGAACTATGGAACCAGTTACCGGTTGAGCTCCGGACGGCGCCCAATCTTCACTCCTTTCGCCGCAATCTAAAAACATACTTGTTCGAACAAGCCGGCCTGGCCTGAGGGGGGATTGGTGGGGTTTTTACTATCATTTTATTGGGGTTTTTATTATGTATTAACTGTTTTTTATGGGCATGTATTTAATTACCTTTTAACTTTTGTAATTCTGTGTTTTATTCTTGCCCTGTACACCGCCCTGAGTCCTTCGGGAGAAGGGCAGTATAGAAATATTAATAAATTAAATTAAATTAAATTAAATTATCTGAAGGATTTTTGAGAGTAGACATGCAGAAAAGTAGAAAACAAAGGGATGCTTCATTGTATGTTTGAAGGCCATTCATGTAAATTTAAACGTAGAAAAAAAACTGTGTGTGTGTGTGTGTAATGAACATTTCAATCGACAGATGAATATAAAGTGAATTTGGAATCTTTTGTTCTTTTTGAAGGAGAATAGTAAAACATCTGTCTTCCCTCTGGATTGTTTGGTTGGCATAAAATCATCCATCACCGGTCTTTGATATAGCAACCAAGAAATCATATGTTTTGTTTTAAATAATAAATATTCTGTTGTCATGAATACTTATAAGGTTCCCTAAATTTACATCAGAATTCTAGTTCTATAACTTCTTTCATGTGTGATATTATTAGTGAAATTAAAAAGGTTATTGAGAATAGGTTTAGACAATGACAGTAAAAGACTATGCTAGCTGGAATGGAAAAAAATATGAAAAATAATCATTGCCATTCTTGTCAGATATTTGTAAATTATTGGAAAGAGGCAATATGCCACAGAAATATCTCTGTAGACATTCATATTTGTGTAGTCTGAGTCTGTCTCTTCACATTTCATTATTTAGGTCGGATGTATAAGTTCATTTCCAAAATAATCCTATCTAAAATAGGAAACTTCCACACAAACATCAAGATTTCCAAAATGACCAGCATTATTGAAGAAAATACCGTCTTAAATTTGAGGACTGCTTTACTGTCTGTATAAGTTATTTCACTGACTCTATTTATATCAGTTTGTATAAGTGCATCTTATATTTTTAAATGTAAAAACATACACAAGAAAAAGATAGTGTCTCAAAATTTATGTATACCTTTTTGTAGTTACATTTGGAATTACAGATCCTAAATAGATAAGATTTTCTAGTAAGAATAATAAGAACTATTTCTTACTATATGTACTTTTAATTTTGTAAAGATTCGAGATTACATGAATAATAGCATAATCAGTTATTTTTCAGATCTGATGGGAATCGTGATTTTTATATTGTTTTCCTACATTGCTTTTTTCAGGTATAAGTATACTTTATCCATTGTTGCCATTCTAACTGTTGTGTTACTCAATTTTCACATAGATTTTTAGAACGCATGTATTTGATATTCTTTTAAAACTTTTTAAAAAGTGCTGATTTCCAATTTTATGTAAGTTCTAATCAGTGCTTTTTTTGTAAAAGAAAAAGGTGCCAGAACTCACACATGTCATACAACCCGCCTTGCCTACCCTACAAGGTTCCATCCAAAAAAGGTGCTGGAACTCCGTTCTGAGCGTTCTATGAGAAAAAAAGCCCTGGTTCTAATTTTAGAAAGGAAAGTATACAACCTATTAGTAAACTTATGCAGTGTTAATTGAAGACCATCATATAGCTGTCATCCACATTCTTTCTAATACTCTAATAGTCTTGCCTAATATTTAATGATTAAAAACAGAATGGAAAATAAAATAATAAAAAGGAGATCCAAAGTAATAAATTTGTTTGAATTCCACAATATTTATGTATCTTCGAGGGTTTTTTTGTTGTTGTTGTTTGTGCAGTGAGTGCCTAGGAGTTTTGGGGACCTGAATCTTTAGTTGAATAAAGACAATGATGACAGTGAGTTTCTGTCCAAAGTTAATCAGCTGCAGAATTTGTAAACTGCACGTATGTCAGAGTTGAAAATGTTAGCACTCTGGTAGAAGCTTGAAAAGGTTAGATCTGATAAAAGCCATCAGCAGTTAAAGAAAGTGATTTATGGGACTGTAATGACACAAAATGCCTCATTTATCACTACTATATGGATAGGTTAAGGTTTCAGTGTCATACTTTTAAAACTTGACCACTTAGAATTGTCAAAATATATCTTTAATTGCCCATCACGCATTATACTTTCAATTTCCTCTCTAGATTTTTTAAACAATATATCTCAAACTGTTACTGAGCTTGTCACATGGCTTTGTTTCAGTTTATTAAAATGTAATCCATTTTGAAAAGTGTACTGCTAATTAAAAAGCTAATCTATTATATATTTTATTACACATATACTTGAATACATTACGTAAATTAAAGTTTTTATATTGTAAAACTTGGCAATTCAAATTATAAAAACTATGTAATAAGTATACTTTAGTATTTTTCATTGATTTAATCTTTCAATTAGTAGAGATGGTAATTAATGTAGTATTTAATGCCATGATCATTACTTTATTATATAAATGTTAGTTTTGCTGTATAACTTATTTAAGTTTACAAAAATCTCCAATACTTTTCCATTACCTCTATTTAATTTTCCATTGAAAATTATTTTGCATAACCTCAACTTTCCTGCTTGAATATAAAAAGAAATTCAGAAGCATTTATTATAACTTCTTGATTTTAACTCTTGAAAATATTTTATATTTGAAAATATTTTATATTTTTACTTGTTAGTTTAAATTAAACTTTGATCTTAATTCAGAGAACATTACGTGCTTAAGCACATTCAGATCAATTGGGATTTCACTAGGGATTAAAATATGTAATTTTCTCTAGATTAATGCTAGTTCCTGTGCAGCAATCCAAACATTAGATGGTTTCCTCTCTATATTTCTATAAGACATTGTATTTCGTTCAACTCTTTCTTTATGTAATCTTGAATTCAGTATCATCATCTTTTCAACATACGCTAAAACGTGAACTTTAAAGAGATAAAATTTCTTTTCTACGTAAATGAATGATGATGTTAGATTATATAGAGTACACTCATAAGCGAGTTTCTTACTGTTTTTAAATTAAGAAATACAAAAGAAGACATGCTAAAACTCTCTGATTTAAAAGTGTCCTGTGCATGGTGTAACCCCCAAATATTTTATACTTAATTATATTATAACTGCTTTTAAAATAGTAGTGCATTTTTAAAATACTGTGTGCTTATGTTAAGGCTTACCAATATATTTATATGCATAACTGAACTGATTTTTGTACGCTAAGAAATGAGCAGCCCAGCTATAAGGTTGCTTGTTAATGATTTTGGTCTTAGTGTGTTCATAGTTTGGAGGCAGGCTCTTTCGCTCAGGCTTGCTTGTGAAAGAAAGGTTTTGCAATTTTCATTTCTCTGCAACGAGGAAAATTTATCAGTTACACCAACCATCTAATTTTTATAACCAAGCATTAAATTGTCTGCCAATTATTTGTTTTCCTTAGATAAATCAACTTCTTAAAAGTACATTTGCAGTGTCATATAGTATTTTTGGTGAATGTTTATAACTACTTGTAGACCTGTTATGTAAGGGGAACAGAACACTTTAGATATTTTTGATGTATTTGACAGCATTTGTCTAGGGTGGACTTTTTATGTTCAATGTCTGTGTGAATGATGTATTTGTTACTTGTTCTTTCCTTTTTTTGTGTGCATGCATATATATATATATTATTTTTACTATTAGTGTGAGATGGTTGTTAGTTTGTTTCCTCCTTTTTTTCTTTATTTTTTATTTTAACTTTGGGGAAAAAATATTTGTTTAAAAAAAGAAAATTACATTTTCAACACATGGCTTCTTTTTCTATGCATATTATGGCTATTCAAAATTTCATACTAAAATAAGACTGTAAAAAGTTAAGAAATAGACTGAATTATTTCACTTTTTTTAAAAAATGCTGCTTATATCTCCTGAATAAAATTAAATGCAGTATTTTCAAAAATCCTAAATATCTTTCACACTACTTCATGTCCTGTTTAACTAGAAAGAGTGAGCTGCCCAAGGGAATTCGGCTTATTTTTTAAAAAAAGAAATATTTCCACTGTTTATCCTTTTTCTTTGTCTAAACCATCCCAAACATCTTCTGTGGGTTCTACTTGTATTAACTTTACATACTAGCAATAATTGTCCCATTAAATGGAATGTAATAAGGTAAAATGAATATATCCCATACATATTCCACTACACTAATTATAATGTAGCAGAGCACAAGTACCTCATTTCAGGAGTAAAGTGAAAAAAATTATTCAAAAAGAAAGCAGAATGGATAATTCATGGTTTGAACTACAGAAATAGCCAATGGCAAGAAAGGGCCTTGATGAGCTATAAGATGGACACACAGAAAGGTGAGAAAGAAGGTGAAAATGGATTCAATGTATTGAGAGAAAAAAGAACGTTGCTAAAATGGGAGCAGAGAATCTCACTGCCTGTCAACTGGAGATTATATTCCATTGCTTTCTGAAAATCTAAATGCTTGATGAAATTTGTGGAACAGTCTATATTATACAGTATTAGATAGTCTGATGTTTGTGGAGCACTGTATTGTGTTAGATAATTAAGTTCCTGAATATATTTCACTTGGGCCATAATTTTAACACTGATATTTCTAAAAGACCCTCTTAATTGGTATAATACACATACCAAAACATCAGCTTCCTGGATAATTTTAAAGTACCCTATTGGGTAAATGATGTCCTATATGAAATACAGCATTATTAATATAAAGCCATTCAAATCTATGATGCTTTGCTAAGGATCAGTAAAGTATACAAGTCACACTGAGCCTAAAATTGACACAGGAAAAATATACAAGGACAGCTGAAAGTTCTTCAGGGATTCCAGGTCCTAGAACCTTTTCCATTATTTTAGGGACAAAAACTGCTTTCAGAATTCACCCTTTCTAAAGAATTAATCTTTAATTTTAATGACTTTTTAATTTTTAAAAAAGTCTTGCCACTCTCCATTCATGGTTCTGCCCAAAACATGTCTTCAAAACCAAGTGAAATAGGATCTTGGCCCACTAAGAGTTGACTGCCCCTATAAAAGAAGAACAAATAGTAAATGGAAACCAGCCTACAAACAGTAATGACATGAACATTCATTTTGATAATACTGTACTCCCAGTACAGTATTACTTTTAGTATGAATTGCTTCTGAATTCATTATTGAATATAATTTCTAAGCATGATTTGGACTTCACGTTTTTAAAATATATTTTCATAATCCCAAAGGTTTCATATATATGAGTAAGCTTTGAAGATTAGAATATTTTTTTAACTTCTCAGGATAATGAAATACAACATAGTTCTGTAATTTTTGTACAATGCTATAATTTACATAAGAAACATTCCTTTTACTAGCTTGTGCTGCATCATTGCATCACTAATTAACTATTTTCATTTTAACTTTTTTTCTGTAAGTTCCTGTTCCACCAAGCTCCTGGACTGAATGCAGTGTGCATACACATAACTAGTTTTCCTCAAGAACACCTGTTGAATTTTCATGAAATAAACATGTTCTCGTATGCACATTTCCTAATTTGTTTGAATAGAAATATGAATATCTGCTTTTTCTCTAGCACATATTTTATTAACTTAGTTAAGTACAGAATACTTACTAAATGCTTTCTTTCAGATTCAGTATAGCTTTTGCTTTCCTTAAAGTAGCTTTGTCTCTTGCAAGATTGGTCAATTCCCTCAAAAACTAAGTATTTCCATAGGCCTGTTGATTTGCAGCCATTTCATGATGTGTAATATATTTTTTCAAATACTTTGCATATTTCTTAACTTTCAAACACTGAAGGTTTTATTTAATTCCTATTATTTTGAAGAGAGTACTTTTGCACATACAGTAACCAATACATACATTTCCTCCAAGAATTTGAACAAATGTTGTAATGCAGGTCTTGTCTTAACTGATGTTACACTTATTCTTCTTATATAGGAATTGTTCTTTTGTTAGGTTTAATAATGTTTTCCAATGTGTGCTTACTATTCCTTTAATTTTCTGGAATCTTCTGGATTTTTTATACCATAATATTTTGCTTTTTTCTAGTACCTTGGTAAGGAATATGATTTAATTAATAGGGAAAATATTTACATTTTACTATATTGGGATAATTCAGGCATAGAGTGAATTTATTCAATAACAATTCACTGATTTTAAAACATGTCCAGTGATGCCAATAATCTAGAACTATCCTATTGTACATTCTGAGATGGCCATTTTTTTTCTATTTAGTCCTCTGGCATGTGTATTGGCTCGGTGAGTGCAGAAAAGGCCAGCTCCACTTCTATAGAAACATTCTTATAGTTTTCTGCAGCTCATATGCACCGACATTTGGCAGCAGAGCCCTTAGATGCCCAGTGTTTTCTCAACAGTCTTCCTATCTTCTTTTCACTATTTGTGTCATTCCTTTCATATTTAATCAGGCAACCTGATATTTAATCTAATACTCATATTCTAAATAGTATATCTTTGTCTTTTTCAGTTTTCCATCTGCATGAGTGGGAGTAGGGATGATAAGGAAGTTTTCCTTTTATATGACTTCTTGCCATGAGTCTTCTAAAATATTTGAACATAAAAATAAATAATTTCTGGTGGAGTCCTTGGTGATCACTGAGCTTGATTGTTTATTATTTATTATTATTTATTGTATTAATTCCATTTATATCCCGCCCTTCTCCGAAGACTCAGGGCGGCTTACAAGCTTAGCAGTAGCCTTCATTCTATGTATATGCCTGCTTATTAGGGCTTTCACACACACACACCCAAGCGGCATTATTACAAAGTCAGCTTATTGCCCCCAACAATCTGGGTCCTCATTTTACCTACCTCGGAAGGATGGGAGGCTGAGTCAACCTTGAGCCTGGTGGGATGCGAACCTGCACTAATTGCAGGCAGCTGGTGTTACTTAAGGAGGCATTAGCCTGCTGCTCCACCAAGGCTCTTGCTTGCAGATGTTTCATTATCTGACTAGGTAACATCAGCAGTACTAATGAGTGTGGGGCTTGCTCTGTGTTTATATATTATAGCTCACCCTGCCAGTGTTAGTGGGTGTGATTTTCTCTTCTGTAGTTTGTTGTTGTTAGCTGCGAAGTCGTGTCCGACCCATCGTGACCCTATGGACAACGTTCCTCCAGGCCTTCCTGTCCTCTTCCATCTGCTGGAGTCCATTTAAGCTCACGCCTACTGCTTCAGTGACTCCATCCAGCCACCTCATTCTCTGTCGTCCCCTTCTTCTCTTGCACTCAATCTTTCCCAGCATTAGGCTCTTCTCCAGTGAGTCCTTCCTTCTCATTAGGTGGCCAAAGTATTTGAGTTTTAGCTTCAGGATCTGGCCTTCTAAAGAGCAGTCAGGGTTGATCTCCTCTAGGACTGACTGGTTTGATCGCCTTGCTGTCCAAGGGACTCGCAGGAGTTTTCTCCAGCACCATAGTTCAAAGGCCTCAATTCTTTGGCGCTCAGCCTTTCTTATGGTCCAGCTTTCACTGCCATACATTGCAACCGGGAAGACCATAGCCTTGACTATACGCACTTTTGTTGACAGGGTGATGTCTCTGCTTTTTAGTGTGCTATCTAGATTTGCCATGGCTTTCCTCCCCAGGAGCAAGCGTCTTTTAATTTCTTGGCTACAGTTCCCATCTGCAGTGATCTTGGAGCCCAGGAAAATAAAATCTGTCACTACCTCCATTTCTTCCCCATCTATTTGCCAGGAATTGAGAGGGCCGGATGCCATGATCTTGGTTTTCTTAATGTTAAGTTTCAACCCAAGTTTTGCACTCTCCTTCTTCACACGTAACACGAGGCTCTTTACTTCTTCTTCACTTTCTGCCATTAGAGTGGTAGTTACTTGACTGGATATAGTATTGTTTTTTGCTCAATTGTTTGTCTGGTGTTAATCCCTGCTTATCTGGGTGTTGGTTACGTTCTTGTCTTTGGCTTCCTTCTTAGCTTTTTGTTTCTTTTGAATGGTGTGTAAATGTGGTTTATCTCTACAATATGTGTCTTTTTATGGGAGTCATCAGTAGTCATATAGAGATAAACCATATTTTCCCTCTGATAAATTTCATTTGTAATAAATGTCAAAGGGGGGATTCAATTATTTTGAGAATATCATGCCAAAGCATATTAGCAGAAGCAAAGCTACTACTCAAAGTAGTAAAGAACCTCAAAGTCTTCTTTCAAAAGTCTTCTTTTGGGCACCAGGGACCAGTTACGTGGAGAGGTTTTTCCGCAGACCACAGGGTGCAGGGTTTTGTGTGCTGCCTGCATCCCGCGGATGGGGCTTTCCTTATTTGTGTGGACTGGTTGCTGCCACAGCCCAGTACTGGTCCATGGACTGTGGGTTGGGAACCACTGCAATAGAGATTTCTTTCAAAACAAATATGAAACTCAAAGTCAAGAAATAATTTAAAATTGCATCATCTAGTTTCCAAAATGCCCAGCTACATAATCTTGGTTCAACATCTGGCATGTGAATTGAATGAAGTCTTACTGCAGTGTTCTAAGGTTATTTCCTTTGTTGAAGAGAAGCTTCTGATCTTACTTACATTAGTAATCTTTTCTGAGAATTATAAAAAAAATGACTTAGCTTGGTAACAGTTATTCAACAATCATTGTACAACCCTAGCATATGTGACTGTAATATTAGAAGTCTCTATGATAAAAGCTTCAAGAGTATTTACTTCATTCATATGATCTATAATTTGGGGCTTGGTTTAATGATTGTATATAAAATGTACTTGTAAAGTCAGCAGCTGCTGCCAACATGCACTAATATATTAAGAGATGTAATCTTTGGAAAGAAGTTAGTTGGCGTTCCTGTTGGCCCTCCTATCAACTTTAACCTCCAACCTTCTTCAGCATGTATCACCACAAATAAAACTGCTGAGGTTTGACAGGAGGATAAAAAGTCACCAGGCCATTGCACAGAGCTCTCTGTGTGATTTTTTTCCCTGTCTTAAACTTAAATAGATACTGCTGTAAGTCAGAGTTTTAAAGGAAGCCGTAAACACTCACCCATATCACTTTAATTTTAATAATTTCTGTTTTATCAGAAGAAATGAAGAAATATACATGGTAAATTATGTTTGACAACTAGAATTTAGTGGTTTTGTTATTGGTTGTCTTTGACCATTACACAGATTTCTGTTCTTCATTTTAATGTGTACTGTTTCAAGCAAGCAACATATGATATTGATATAAACATGGCATTTTGTATACAGGCTTATAAATGAATTTTTAGATCATGATTAAGACAAACCAGATGACAAAAATAAACTATATGTTTGCATGTACTCCACTAGCCACCTGTGATTGAGCAAAGACAAAGCGCTCACTTCATTTTACTATTCTGTACAATTATTTTACAAACTAAAAAAGTTATACACAAACACACACACACACAAACACACACACACACGTATATATCTGTATATATCTTGTTCTAATTGTGGTACCTTTCTGCAGACTAATCTTTTTCATCTTGGCAAACATGCTTTTTTCCCTAGGAGAATTAAGTGCTTTTACAAAGTAATTTTATCAAAATAAGTTAATCTTGCATTTTCTTGTTTGCTTAAAAACAGCAGTTTAACATTTTCATGAACACTTACTACACACAAAAAAATAGATATAGATATTAATACCTGTTTATTTGTCTGCATGTGTAAATTTTGCCTGCAAAACTCTAGGCACTCCAGGTCCAACTGTGAAGAAATATTGACACAATCTCTGCATGTACTAAGTTAAATATTTCATCTTTCTTCAATCTTGAATTTACTACAGGTAGTTCTCGACTTACAACCACAACTGAGCCCAAAATTTATGTTGCTAAGTGAGACAGTTGTTAAGAGAAATTTGTCCTATTTAACAAACTTTCTTCTCACAGTTGTTAAATAAATCACTGCAGTTGTTAAGTGAATAACACAGCTGTTAAGTGAATCTGGCTTCCCCCTTGATTTTGCTTGTTAGAAGGGTGAAAAAAATGCGATTCCAGCACTCCTGGACACTGCAACCGTCATAAATACATCAGTTGCAAAGCATCTGAATTTTGATCATGTGACCATGCGATGCTGCACTTGTCATAAATGTGAAAAATGGTCATAAGTCATTTTTAGTGCCTTTGTATTTTCAGACAGTCACTAAATGAGCTGGTGTAAGTCAAGGACCACCTGTATTCCTATGCAATTCTTTACAGATTCAAAGTAAGACAGCAACATATATGACAGGTACAGAAATTTGCACACCTTTCCAGTTGATTCAGTGCTAATTTATTATTCTTTTTACTGTAAACGATGGTCAAAAAGATGATAGGCTTGTTAGGTCTACAGTTATCCAGGTGAACAAATATCCTATCCATTCTAGACGAGTTCACATCCCAAGGTTCTGAGAGAACTGGCAGACATGATCTCAGAACCACGGCCGCTGATGGACACCATTGCCCCCCATGCATTCTCTGGCCTCTGTGTTCGCGGGCCCCTGCCTCATCTTGCTTTGCCCCTCAGCAATGGCAACCCCGCCCTTCCCCCTGCCTCATCTCACCTTACCTTGCAGGACGAGCCTCCTGCCCACCACCCCACCCACCAGAGACCCCCTGGATCTCCCCCAACCCTGCCTGGCCCCCACAGGTATCCCCCCACAAGCAACATCAAGGTGGCCACGCCCACCCCAGCCATGCCCAGCCCCCTGCAGGCACCACAATGTTGATGCGGCCCTGGCACTTTGCGATAAATAAGTGGATTTTGAGTTTCAGTTTGTGCACTCAGTTTCTAAAAGGTTCGCCACCACTGATATAGGGCTTCCTGCCTGAGCAGGAGGTTGAACAAGAAGACCTCCAAGGTCCCTTCCAACTCTGTTATTCTGTTGTTCCAATCTCTGAGGCTATTCTGTCTCCTTTTAAAAAACATAGGTTCCTCTAAGGAGCCTTCTAAGCATTTGAAAATGAATATAATTCACTTTTACAAAGCAAGGGAAGGAGGTTCTCTCTCTCTGTCTCTCTCTCTCTCTCTCTCTCTCTCTCTCTCTCTCTGTGTGTGTGTGTGTGTGTCTGTGTCTGTGTCTGTGTCTGTGCATGAATGATATTTCCATTTTTTAGCAATTTCAGCTGTTAGAAATATTATGAAAAAAAATGAATACTATGTAGAACTGTTGAAGCCAAGCAATAATATTAGAAGACTGTGCTGGTCAGAGTAAACAGCTATTTTAGGAATTAAGAACTGTCCCCTTAAGGTATAGCCTTTGGGTAATGTAGTTTTTAAGTTACTTGGTCGCATCTGTGTTTCGGACTGGCCATTGGGAGGGACTTCTGATTACTGGCTACATGCAGGCCAGTGGGGGTTTATGAATTCCAGCCACGGGAGCTGTTTGCTCCTTCAATGTGGTAGATACTACCTCTTTTCAGCTACGTGTTGCATCCAGATTATGAAATTTATTTATTTATTTATTACATTTTTATACCGCCCTTCTCCCGAAGAGCTCAGGGCGGTGTACAGGGCAATAAATACAAAAAACAGGATACAAAAGTTAAAAGCGAATTAAATAAATAAATGCCCAAAGTTAAAACAATAATTAAGATATATTAAAACCCCAACCCTAACCCATCAGACCAGGTCAGACTGCTCAAATAGATACGTTTTTAGATCGCGCCGGAAGGAGCGAAGGTCGGGGGCCGTCCGGAGCTCAACCGGCAAGTGGTTCCATAGGTCTGGCGCGCCCACAGAGAACGCTCTCCCCCTGGGGGCCACCATTCGACATTCTTTGATCGGAGGCACCCTGAGGAGGCCCTCTCTGTGGGAGCGCACTGGACGGAGGGAAGTTGACGCCGGCCGCAGGTGTTGCCATAGGTAATCCAGACCCATGCCATGTAGGGCTTTGTAAGTCATTACTAACACCTTGAATCTCACCCGGAGGACAACCGGCAGCCAATGCAGCTCGCGGAGCAAAGGTGTAACATGGGAGTATCGGGAAACTCCCAGCACAACTCGCGCGGCTGCATTCTGCACCAGTTGGAGCCTCCGAGTGGACTTCAAGGGCAGCCCCATGTAGAGAACATTACAGTAGTCTAGACGAGAAGTCACGAGCGCAATGTGCTTCAGAAGAATCTCTCCAGTAACTGTGAGATAATGTTTAGAGAATGCCTGATGAATTAAAGTAATCTGCATGAAACCCTTTCCATGGAGTTTATCTACCTGTATCAAGCAATACTAGCCCCCTTTGCTTGAAACAGAACAAAGACCAAGAAAAAATTCTGGTAGAAGAGCCCTCAAAATACCACCCACAGGTCACTTCCAAATAGCCCACTGAAGAGTTTAGCTGATACAGGAGTAAGCTGTCCACAATGTAGTGTTACATATATACAGAGAGTTTTCTCTGATATCATCACAAAAGTCATTGTCTAAAGAATGCAAAATAAAATTAAACTGAAAGATTTTGAAAAAGGTACTTTGGATTCTTGAAACAAAAATTGAACGATTGACCACGGCCACATAATATTTAGTGGGGGGAAAGGTGAAGCATTTGAAGAAAGCACACCTTGCTAACAGTTAAGCTTTATTGTGGCTTTATTGTGCTTTATGCTTTTATGGCAACCAGTGGCACAGGAAATACTGTGAAGATGGAAGAAATAATAGAGTCAAATATCAATATATCCTAGGGGCTAGGTCTCGCTGCTGAAAAAATTGAAACTGGAAAGAGATTGAATATTTCATCAAGATGACACACTGAAATATACCCCAAATCAACCAAGAAGGACTTACAGGAAAGAAAGATGAAGGGTTTGGAATGGATTTCACAGTCCTCAAACTTGAGTATTATTGAAAATCTGTGGGGAGTTCTCAAACAGAGGCTGCAGGCAAGGAGACTTAAGAATATTTTTGAGCTAGAAGTGATCTGCAAGAAAGAGAGGGAGAAAAATTCCCAAAACAAGAATATATAGTCTTTTATTGAGCTACTAAATTTGATTATGTCCATCAAAGAAGATGTTGCAAAAGAATAAAGTCCAAATTTATGGGCCTTAGTCCAAATTTATGACCTGCCATATTCAGTGTTTACTTATATCTTGAATGTAATAAGTATGGTTTCATATTTGCAGTAAGATGTTTTAACATTTTGCTATACAGAAGGTATAGGTCTGCTGTTTTTGAATTACAGATTCATTGAAACATTTGACCAGAAGTGGCTAAATTTATACATGCACATTTGTCTCTAAACTCTAAGCTGTAGCAGCCATCGGTTAAAAATGAGAAAATAAAGCCAGGTAAAAAGAAAGCTGGTGTTGTGTGGGACTTAAGGTGTTGGCCTAGAAATCAGGAGACTTTAAATTCTAATCCTGCCTTAGGCATGAAAAACCAGCTGAGAGATTTTGGGCCATTCATTCTCTCAGTCCAACTCACTGCACACGGTTATTATTGTGGGGGAAATAGGGTATTTGGAGGAGTACTGAGTTATGTATGGGGAAAAAACAGGATAATAATCTTTTTTAAAAAATCAAAAGTTATTTAAAGTAAATTAAACCAATTGTTTATAATACCAAAATTAAAAACATATATTATGTTAAAATGTAATCTCTAAAGATGGGGCACCACAATCATCATGATTCAATAAGACTTTCACAATTTTAAATCAATTATGAAATAGATTCTATCTCAAAAAGTTTTCAGATGTTGCTACCAAAATAATCTGAACCAGACTGCATGACACACCCACTGAATTTGCACAGAGCATTAGAGATAGCGAGCCTTTTCATTTTCAGAAAGGACAAAGATAATTTATTTAGCAATTGGAACTTTCAAAGGAGTAATGCAAATCATCATTCTTCCTCTGCTTTCCCCCCTTCCTTTTGGGTGTGGCTTCCAGGTGATCTGGTTTTCATGCTTCTTGGCTTTCATGTTCAGGGCTATCTGCAGAGCGTGATCAAAAAAGGCAAGAGGTCCATGACAGTGCCATTGAAACTGTCCTGCAATGCGCAAAATTTCATTAAACTGTCGTGCCTTGATGATGTAGTTACAAAGATGCTAGAATCTTCAAATCAGACTTTGAATCTAGGTCATAAGTAGCTTTTTGGGGAACCATCATAACTTTGAATGTTTGCCAACCGTAGCTGAAGGGAAACAGTGTCATCTAATGAAGTTAAATGCTAGAGCAGGGGTCTTCAAACTTGGCACTTTTATGACTTTTGGACTTCAACTCCCAGAATTCCTCAGCTAGCATGCCTGGCTGAGGAATCCTGGGAGCTGAAATCCACAAATCATAAAAGGGCCAACTTTGAACACCCCTGTGCTAGAGAGACAAGAATGATAAAGGTTCTGCTTCTTTATGCAACAAAGAGTTAAATAATAGGGTTTCCTATCACAATGACAGTATCATTAATTAATGATTTATTAGATTGATATCCTTGCTTTAATTTTGTACAACTCAAGGCTGCAAAAACAATGCTTCCTGTTGATACTTTACTCACAACACAACCCTATGAGTTAGGTTGGGAAAAGAGAAAGTGTTTGATCGAAATTTAAAATGGGATTACAGGTAATCCTTAAATTACAATCGTAATCACACCTGCTTGTTTGGGTCTTAACAATCGTAAAACAGGTCAGTCATTTGATTGATCCAATTTTATATGTTTATAGGAGTCATTAAGTGAATCACTGTGGTTTTTAAGTGAATTCTTGGTAGTTAACCAAACCAATGGTTTGCTATGGATAGAAGTAACTGCCAGTTTTTGGCAAAACCATTGTAAACCATGGCCCTGTGTCCACCAGATTTTGCAGACTGCCATAAATATGACGTGGTGTCAAATGCCCAAAGTGCAGTCATGTGGTCCATTTCCCTGCATTTCACAGCTACCTATCCCAAACTCTGTGCAACTGGTGAGGAAGAGACATAAGGAGTTGCTGACAGGTATTCCATTATGTTGTCACATGCTCTAAAGCAAGGGTCCCCAACCCCGAGTCCATGCGCTGTGGCATGCCAGAAACCAGGCCGCACAAACAAGCGAAGTCTCATCCACGGAATTCAGGCAGCAGCATGCAAAACCACGCCCCCTCTGGTCCGCAGTAAAACCTCTCTCCACAAAACTGGTCCCTGGTGCTCAAAAGGTTAGGGTGGGGGCCTCTGCCTTACCTTAAAGTTTAAAGTGCTATACAAAGTAGAAACACACAAATTTCTTTGTAGCAGCAAACGTGAGCTCATAATTCCTCCATACAAGAGTCTTGAGTATTTTTTTTCCTTTGCCTAAGTGTTCTTAATTTAATCAGACTAATTTACGTAGATTAAGGTAGACTGGGTAAAGCATTTAAGAACATACTTAAACAATTGACTGACTGACATAAAAAAGATACTGTACCCCACACCACTTTGTGAAATATGAGTACATCCAGATTTATTTTCTGCTCTTTCCTCGCTTAAGTTGCTTAGCATTATGAGGACCATTCAAGATAGTATAAAATAATGGTACTGTTCCAGACACAAACATTTTCTTTTTATACTTATTTCCAATGCAGCTCTAAGATGGTACTTTACAGCTTCTGGAATTCCAAATATTATGGTCTGTAATTTTCAGCATTGTTGGGAAACTTCATATTGTATTAGATAAGAAGAAATATTGCATTAGATAAGAAGAAATACCTTCTAATACTTGGGGAGATTTAAGAAAGTTAATATTTTGCCTGCAAAACAAACTAAAAATTAACCATTGCAAACAAATGTTACGTTAATTAGAGACAGATTTGCAAATGAAAGAAATGAAAGAAAAGAAAACCTATGCTGAAAATTACAGGTCTAGCAATTACAGAAACGGAAGTATAATTTTCATTCAAAAAATAAAAGCAACGCAACCAGTGACTGGTGAAAACAATGTAAAGTGTAGGTCTCTATGTGGTGTCCATGAAAAGTTCTTCAGATCTATTGCTGGCCTAAAGAAGGGGCTGTAGAGACCAAGGAAAATGACCTTTCTGGAAATAAGCCAGAACTGTTACCTATATGAAGGAGGCTGAAACATTTTTAAGTCATGTGAAAGCAACTCAGTTGCCTCCCTGATTCATTGGGGTACAAGAAGGGAGGGAGGGAGTCAGAATTGCAAAGAATATACCTTTATAACTTCAAGTAGTCTGTGACTTATCACAACAATCGGGCTTGGAATCTCAGTCATTAAGTGAAGCAGTTGTTAAGCAAGATGTCATGTGACTGCTTTGCTCAACTACTGTAATCTTGTCATTCCTGTTTGTAGTTGTTAAGTGATCTCACAGATCCTTAAGTAGATGGAGTCCAAGGTAAGGAACATGGGAGTGTGGCAGAAGCCTTGAGCAGCCTGGGACAAGCTATCGCACCCACTGGTGCACAGAAATCTGTTGTGGCCTTAGAAGCTCTAGATGGCCATCTGGCCCACCAGCACATGCAAAGCACTCCACTTACGTTCATGGTTTTTCTTCAGCTGCTGACAGGCACAACCAGAGTATGTGAGGTGTAGCCTTCCTACCAAGGCCATCTTGTGCCATTTTCTAAGCAGGTTTCATTCTCATGATCCTTCAGAAGCATTCTTCTCCAAGTTGCTGAAGCTCAACAAGAGATAGCTTCATTCTGTGATCCTTCAGAAGCTTCTTTCTCCAATAATAAAGAAAGGATTAGCATGGAAATAAAAGGAAACGTACAAGGATAGTGAGAATGGAGCCCACCTGGAGAATGGACCGAGAAAGCCTCAGTAGGAAAACCACACTGCACATAGCCTGGGCATGCCCGTCAGCAGCTGAAGAAAAAACCATGAAGTGAGGCACTTTGCACATGGTGATGGGTTAGGTAGCCAAATGAGGCTTCCCCGGCTATGGCAGGTCTTCATGCAACGGTGGGACAGTTGGGCAGCTGAGATGGGGTACCACATTAATTCCTCAGGAGGACACTTTCCTTATGAATTTGAATTGGACACATTCCAGAGAGGCAGAAATCAGTTGGAACATAGTAACAACTTCTCAGACTAAAGAATATAATTAAAACATTTAATAAATGTATTGGCCTGAAAAGGTACTGTCAGACTCCTGATTTTTGGACTAACATGATCTCCTCTGACAGAGGAGAGCTGTCTGGTGCTAATTGAACTCTAAGCAAAGATGGGCCTTAGCCAAAAATAACTTTAGCAGTGCTGGTATATGCCATACTACTCTTAGAAAATAATGCTGCTATATTTTAATGTGCCCTGTGTTTGGTATAGCAATAAAAAATATTCCCAAATATTTAAAGATTTTGATTTGCTGCTTTGTTTGATCATTTAACTGTCATGCATGCTCTCTAGAATGCTTTGCAAAAATTAATGCCTCGGTTTTAGAATGATTGATCTCCCTGTGCTTTCTTAGAACACTATGTGACTAAACACACAAAGATTGTTTTAATATTACTGATATTTGTAAAAGGAACACTCCTAATTACTTAGTTTGGCCACAAGAAAATTTCTCTTTCTCTCCCTCTCTCTCTCTCTCTCTCTCTCTCTCTCTCTCTCTCTCTCTCTCTCTCTCTCTCTCTCTCTCTCTCTCTCTCTCTCTCTCTCTCTCTCTCTCTCTCTCATCAGTATTGGAAAAGTCACTGCAGTTTTTTGGCAAGATTTTTGGAAGTGGTTTGCCATTGCCTCTTTCCTAGGGCCAAGAAGAGAGACTGGCTTAAGGTCACCCAGCTGGCTTTGTGCTTAAAGCAGGACTCGTGATCTCTGTTTCTAGGCTGGGGTCACTACACCAAACTGTCTCTCTTATGTTTAGCACAGAGTGTCCTGAAAGGACTGATGGGGTCACTATATAGGTACCATAATGGCTAAATTCCACAAAGACAGATCTGGAAAGCTGATTCTTTCAGCTCCTATGTCATTGGTAAGCAAGTTAAGATGTTCATTTAAATGTTCTTCTATGCTATCTGACTTTGCATAAATATGCAGTCAAAATAGTTAACCAAAAAACAATGTTACGGTAACAGTAAGACAACTTATTTTTAGGAAGTCAGCCTATTTTTGGAAACCCTGTATTGTTTATATAACAAGGTTATGTTTGTTTGTTTGTTTGTGTGTATGTGTATTCTACAAATTTACGTTCTGCAAAAATGCTAAGTATTTAATTATTGTAACTTGGAGGGGAAACAGCATTGATTATTAAAATATAATTGTGAATTACAATAATGGCAGTGGGAGTGTCATTATTGTAATTGCTGAGTGCTGCATCTATTTCATAACATGCACAAAAGTTAGATATGTGAAGAGGCCATAGATTGTCCTCAACTGATGAATTAATTTTTCTATTTTAAAATTTCTACTTTCGAAGACAAAATTTCAAAGGAACTCAGACCTATGTTTACCCCCTTTGTATGTCAGAGTTTAAATGTGATGTTTTATGTATACACTCGTTTTGACAG
The DNA here is from genome assembly GCF_947247035.1 of Vipera ursinii. NCBI lineage: Eukaryota > Metazoa > Chordata > Lepidosauria > Squamata > Viperidae > Vipera > Vipera ursinii. Next base: position 62,108,869 of record NC_139512.1, read on the forward strand.
TTGAAAGACCTATAAAGCAATTATATAATTGCATCAAGTATTAAGTAGAAGAGATAAAGGCTTTTAGAAACTCCAGAACTGTTTTAATCATTGCATCACCTGAAGCTGAGCTGCAAAATTAAGTCATAATTATTTATAACAAGTAATTAACTACATAGGCTGTGAAATATTTTCAGAAATTATTTTTCTTTGATTTTTACACATACACATAGACAAACACCCCATCATTTTCTATTTTAGTAGTTTCTACAATTTAAACATTATATTCTTATTGTTTGCTTTCTGTTATATTAGTAGTGTGTAGTTTGCAATTCTAATCTTCACATTTTTCTTTCTTTATCACCAAACTAAGCCTTTTGAAGCTGAGAAATTTTTCACAGAAATATTGACAGTATTCCCATTTGCATGATGACAGCCAAGGAATGGAGCAGTAATTTTTGAAATTGCAGAAGTATTTAGAACACTGATAAAAGCTGAAATATATTTTTGATGGATTGAAGTTAAGCATACATGATTTTTTTCCTGCTGTCAAAAAGCTCTGAATTTAGTGAATATTTGCCTGCTGTGAGAATGCAAGATTAACATCACAACCATCACCCGGGCACCCAAACCCTGCAATTTAATAGCTTTTTAGGTTCTTTCCTTTTTCTAAACAGCAATTAATCTCATTTTAGTACAATTTTCTCGTTTCTGAAGTTGCTCATTGAATCGCTGTTTTGTTCATATTTGGCTTCAGCTCTGCTGCATAGTCATTAAAGTCCCAATTAATGTCACCTTTAGCTGAAGAGTACTCATTTTTATTGAGAAAATGACAGTTGCTGCCATGAGTAGTGCAGTGTAATATACATTAATTGCCCTGTAACACTGGTAATTACGAGTTTTTCAAGCCTCTCAGTAAACTGTCATGCCTAGACAAGACTGTGCTAAAATAGATTACTCATTAGGGAGACCTGTCCTGCTTTCTGTTGGGTTCTTAGTGTTGGCTTTAAAAAAAAATCTTGAGCTTGAACAAATAGTTGCCAAAAGCAATTTCCTACAACAACATGTTTCTGTTGAGTTCTCCTCCCGTCACTTGAGTATGTATGTGGTCAGCAAACAGACAGGGTACAGACTCCAGAAATGTGGATAGATTTTGCACAGTGCCAAGGACTAATCTTACTAGTTCTTAATTCAGTGTTGTTACTCTATGGTAGACTGTATTAAAAGAGATTGGTATTACTACACTACAAAGCAAAAAATTGCTGCTGACAGTGTTTGGTTAGAAAAATTGTACCAGTCGCTGTCGACTATATTGGATTCCTAGCCAAGTGTCCTCTAAATTCAGAAATCAGTTGAGGTGTTTTGAAGAAGAGTGCTTTTGGGTAATATCTCTTAGATTCTGGATTGCCTGGCTCAAAAATGAGTTCATATGAATGAAATAATTGGTTCTACGTAACAGCCTTTAACATGTGCAATACCACCAGTGTGCTTTAATTTCCAAATGAATGTTATTTTTAACCCAAGCAATTGCATTTTTTTCCTTTCTTTCTTGGGGGACTTCTTGTCATATGTGTGTATTAACATAAAATAATCACTTCTAAAGCCATTGCAATAAAACCTTTGTTTTATCTTTGTTATAACACCTGCTTTAGGCAATCTGCTCTCTTTTTCTTTCTAAATGAATTTTGTCACAGCCTTTCCTGTTCTCTTGTAGTGATGAGCTAATGAAAGTAGATAGTACAATTTGTGCTGACCAGGTAGTAACTGCCAGCACACAGCTGTGGATAGTTTAAAGAAATAAATAAAATATAACATTATATCACTGATTTACCCATTACCCAACATTAATAGTGAGAGACCTTGGTGTGTTTATCTGTTTGTATTGGTGTGCGTTTATCGAATTGTTTATGACAAGACTAATTGGGGTAATTGTAGACACTGAAATTACCTGTCAACTATATGTAACCACACTCCCTTTCTTTCTGACAAATGATGACAACTGAGGGACCCCGTAGCATTACTCATGATGGCTTTTCGAGTGGTAATAAGGACAATAGGGGCTCTGGCTAATTTGACATGGACAGCCTTCACAACAAGAAGCCAGCTAAATGACTTGTCAGTGGGGGAAGGAAGTCAGAAAAGTAATGGAGTCCCCCATGGCGCTCTGACAGGGAGATGAGGCAATTTCAACAGAAAGTGAAAAGGCTTCAGTTTGTCAAGTATTTAGAACAATCAGACAACAGCTAGAGGCTGGAACCTGACAATAAATTTGTGAACCATGGTAGCAGTTTCATATAGGTCAGTTATTTCATAATGGTTACGCAGCTTTTAAAGGTTTCTGCTTTCATAGTAGACTTCACATCTGCCAACTGGTGCTTTATCACCTCAAATTTATGGTTTGCTTTTACACAGTAGGAATAATAGTTAAGGTTATGGAATACATAAGTGTGAGACACCATGCTTTTCAGATCTTGGTGTGCTAAGAAAAATAAACAAAAATTGAGGTGGTAATACTGTGATGGCATCCATTACAACCCCGAAGTGTTAACATATTTATTGGAGCATTGTCTGCAACTTTTATCTAGAAGTAGACATATCTCAAGACACACAAGTAGGGATCTGCTCCCTGTTTTCTTTTTTATTCTTTCACTTTACTGCATAGATTCTTATTAAATGCTAAAATATATATTGATGAATGTAGACATGTTTCCTGCAGAAGATACCATAATTTTTATTTAGCATTTTGTTCAAAATGGATTAAGTCTTGTTTGCTCCATATTGTTTTGCTTTTGACATCTATTGTATTGAATAATGGAGAGCATAAGTTATTTATGTGAACGCCATGACTTTCTAAGAAGAATCAGTTAACTATATTTTAATTAAGTTAACTATATATATGACGGTGTGAGTGTTATTAGTTATCTAATTCTTTAATAGGTCTACAATCAATATCTGAGCAATTTATAAAACTTAGTTGTTACATGAATGCATCTATCATAGAATCATGAAAATTTTCAAATGTGCAGTCCTTACTAAAGGATTAGTTTTTCATTAGAAGGAAATCACTGAAGACTGATATGAAAGAAGGGGGTAAATGACTTTGTAGTCTGCAAGAAGTCTTTGATGCTGGGCAGCCCATATAAATTTGATGGCGGAAAGTTCTGTTGCCATATTAATGCTCTAAGCCAGAGGTCTTCAAACTCGGCCCTTTTATGACTCATGGACTTCAACTCCCAGAATCCCTCAGCCAGGCATGCTGGCTGAGGAATTCTGGGAATTGAAGTCCATGAGTCATAAAAGGGCCGAGTTTGAAGACCCCTGCTCTAAGCCGTGTGTGTGTGTGTGTGTGTGTGTGTATTTGAACTTTATAATACACAAATGCCATGCACATTTACTCTTTTCCAGGAAAAGGGTGCCTTAATAAATGCTGGCACCTGTGAAATATCTGTTTAGAATTGAGGAATATGCCATTACAAACCTATATTGTGTATGTAGTTTCCTTTTCCAATAATACTTTTTTTTTAAAAAAACTACATCTATATAGCCATAAATATATAATTTGTTAGCCATTTAAAAATTTACACAAATATGAGCTGTCACCGGTGTGACTACTGCCTGTCGATAGCCTTCAGGATAGGCTGACACAGGAAATAAAGATTTGTCCCATGTTTGGGGCCTATCAAGGTAATCTAAAAATAGTTAACAAGCATTTGACAAATATATAATTCTATATATTAAAATAAGATACAGATTCACAAATGCCTGTGTGTATATTGTTTCATGGATATATGGTTAAATGGTTAATCATACTACAGAATGTAGACCGGGTATAATAATTCTATTTACAGTGATATCCAATCATGGACTTTTAGAAAAATGCAAGGGTCTTTGGCTGCTGAGAGTCACACTGAAGTGTTTTGGTGTATAAAAAAAGAACTAAATAAAGGCAACGTTTGCTTTGTAAACTTTATATTAACTAATGTACAAACTCATTTTTGAACTCGGATAAAGGAATTGTGATTTTTCATAATTTTGACTACTTAATATTAGATTGAGTAAATAAAACAGGCTAGAATTTATAAAAAAAAAACGTGTGTATGCTACATATCAAAATTATCTCTATTTTCCTGTATGTGGTTATATATGGGATGAAGACAATCCTTTCCATAGATATTTCATTTCAAATAATTATTTTCTCTATGCCCAGAGTGCTTCTTATTTGTACTTTATTAAGTGGTTTTTATTCTAACAGAAAGTATTTCTGGCAAATATTATTATAAAAGTTAAAGATAATGGTTTGTACTCTCAGCGATAGCTGAATACTCATATTTAGGTCAGACCTTTACCAACTGTTGCTTTGAGTTTTTTAAAAAGCATGTGAGTGATGAATAAACTACTATCAAATTGCCTGCATAAAATATTACATTATTCAGCAAAACATACACACAGGGGGGAGGGGGAGAGAGAGAGAGAAAGAGAGAGAAAAAAAGAACGAGAGAGAGAGAGAGAGAAGAAGAAGAAGTTTCTAGGAATCAAATTGAATGCAGGTAGAGAAAAAATATAAAAAACTAGCAATTGTCAATTGGGCTGAAATTATAATAAAACATTAATATAAAAATATTCAGGTGGAGTGTTTTTATCTCATTTTTATTTGGACAATTTTGTTTTGTTTGACAGTACCTTTTATATTTGAATTTTCTTTCTTGATTACAGATACACTTTAAACAACTGTTTTATTTTGAATAACCTTTGTATGAGATGAGCTTAGTAATTGTAGAATAAGCATAATTAATACTTATTTCCACAAGATAGTATGATGAAAATTAAATACAAATGCTTTACCTTGAATACATAGAAGATCCATTGCCAAACTCTTCTTTAAACAGCATCCAGTATCAATACATCAATAATAAAAATGGCATTAAAATGTCCTTTATGAAAAGAATAGCCTAAAATCATGGACATAGAATCCTCGCAGGAACAATCATTGCCTGTTAAAGTATTATATTCCAATGTACAGTTTATCATGTGAGGGATGTTCATCACTCCTCCTTTTTCCAAAATGTGGAAGGGAGTCTTTGTGTAAATGCAAATATTTCTATGTGAACAAGACATGTATTATCCCTAGTGGAGATTAGCTCTACAGTGATATCTTCAGCTAACATGAAGTAAGAAGAAATTTTCACCACTCTTTACATGCTGTATTGTTTGAACAGTGCCTATGAATTGTACCCTATTGTGTCTGTCAGCAGAACAGAAACTTTCTCCCATGTATAGTGCAGATTTGTGGATTTTTCGTAATGATTCTTCGGCTCGTAATCAGATAGCCATGATCATGTATGAGAAGAAATACTATGCATGTGTATTGCATGACAGAAATACATGAGGCAGGAGAATTCAACCTGTCCAAATGATTCCCTAAATTCATTCAGTACAACACACAACATCCACAAGAATTAGATCTCCATTGCTAGAAATATATTTTTATTTGAATCTGCTAAATTCAGTTTCAAAATAATATCCATTGTCATGGATTGACCATTTCTTAATAGAATTTAGAATTTTGGCTACTGAAGCCAGTTCTACACACTAATCATCCTCCCTGAGTTGGAATCTTGGGTATTCCTGAATGTCTGAGGGAAGTTTCAGGTTATGTGACAGGTATCTTAGATAAGACCTTATTATGGATGCTAAAGTAGAAAGGACTGTTGATTTCTGGATTTCTCATGGAGCAAACTCAGTTGATGGAAGACTGTTTGGGAGATAAATTTTACCTTTCAAAAGATGTAAACAACGTAATTGTGCATATAATGGGACAGTCATGATGGAGCTGAGGTCCCCTCAGTTCAACCCTGAGCTACAAGTATTCTCTACTTTTGACAGCACAGAATCCTTATGGCCAGTTCTTATCCACTTATAACTAATAGTCTCCTTGATTAAAGTGTTGTAAGACTTAGTCTTTCAGCTTATTAACTGAAATTTACACATAAGTAGAACTGCATTTTACATGTAGGTATTTAAATATAAATTCATTGGTGCGTAGTATCAGGTAAATGAGGAACACTCCATTCTCTACAAAATAGAGCATGAAATTAGCATGAGTTAAATCATTTGTTCTATAACGGCATTGAAGTAGACATATTTGTCTAGTGAAACTATGGATTAAATAAATTAATATATTACCTCATTTACATTGGACAATATCTTTATATTTGAAGGACAAATAATGGCATATATTCCTTATGTATTATAATAGTTTAGATCCAATTATGTACAGATCATTCTGATCATTGCAAGCCATTTAACTTTATAAGTATAATATAAACAAAATGACATAATCCAAATACTGCCATTCACAAAATAATTAGATAAGACTTCTCAAAACCCCTTTACAAAATATTTATGCTACAGACTTCTTCTTTTTTAATTCATTATTTGTTATATTGCAACTTTTGATACCCTACTTTTGAAATGTCCAATTCAACTAGTTCTTTTGTACCAGTTCACAGTGTACATTTTTCTCTTTTCACTCATAATTATTTATATTTGAGAATAAATACTTTATTCTATTTTTCTGGGTTTGTTCATACTACAGAACCAAACACAGGGAGAACACAAGGTTTAAAGCAAAACTATGTAAACTAAATAGCTGCTTCATAGAATTAAACTGCCATTTACATTGAGGTTCTTTATCTAAGAGAAAGTGTCATTGTACTTAAAGACTTACTTTTGTGTAGATGTGCCTGAGGTTAGGTTAAGTATGGTATTAATGTTTATTTGTATTATAAGTATAATATAAATGTACTATGTTGCATGTGGTATGTATATTAGAAATTCTAATGTCTGTATTTGTTTTTAGTATTCTTTTTCAGTTTATCTACTCATTTTTCCACTATATTTCCTTAGTTAGTCTGCTACAATAAAACATATTAATCTAATAGGAGGCATATCTGGTAGAGAAACTCACAACATCCTCATTTCCCCTAGATCAATCAACCATGAAATAATTAAATGAACTTTTTGTTTTTCCATCAGATTGTAAAGAAATACAATACAATTGAATTTGTCCAGGTTTTTAAATGGAGAGGGCAAGGGAACATAAAAATGTGACCTAAGCATTTTATCTGGCCACATTCTCTTTTAACTGCTTAAATTTCCTGAAGCACTTGATCACGTTGCATTTTAATTTTAAACCCATGTGTTCTATTAGTGGAAAGCACATGGCATTGATTTGCACTCAGAGTTCCAGTCTGTTTACCAGAACACAAGGCTAGCATGTACCACCTCTTATCTAGGTCAAAAGGCCCAGAGAATACATCTTTCTGAAACTTTAGCCTTGTGAAAACTAGAAGTTCTGATTAGCTCTGCCAACAACCAATTGTATGGTTTCTTACTACCACTGATTATATTAGCCTCACATCTATCAACTACACAAACACTTAACCTATTAACTTGAGAGTTTGTTTGTTTGTTTAACGGCAATTGTGATCTTCAGAAGAGTCATTCCAGAGCACTGAGTATATTATGAAAAGACCATTTCCCCCACTGTTTTATATTTATAAGGACTTATATACACAACAGTACTTTGAGATAGATTCCTAAGATATACCAAATGAATGTTTAAAAATGTAAAGTAACTATGATAAATAAGTTTGCAGGAACATATGTCTCATGCCACAATGCATTGGTCAGCAAGTAGGATTAGACACAGCCTCCTGCTGAGTATTTCTTTGGTTGCAAACTTAAGTTGATTCTCTTTGTAGTATGAGACAACTATTGTACTGATTGTAATATAAACTATTAAAATATGAACCATAATAATTAAATGATCTGATAGATATTTCATTAAATCAGGGACAATATGGGAAGAGAGACAACACTTTCATTAAGAATTGGAACTGGAAACGTTTTTCATTTATTCATTGAAAAGAATGGAGCAATACTTTGCTTACTTTATGTTTCCTTCACATTTCATTACAACTTACCACATTGTTCACAAATTATGATTTTTTTTAAAAAAAAGTATACTTACTCTTTGCATAACAAATAAAGTCATACTGTATCTTTGGTAAATATGTTTGTTTTGTTTTGTTTTGTTTGTTTTATTATATTTGTATACCGCCCTTCTCCCGAAGGACTCAGGGCGGTGAACAGGGCACATAAAAATACAGAATACAAAAATTAAAAAAGAATTAAATAAGAGCCCGAGCTACAAACAGTAGAGTAATAAAAAACCCCAATAAAAACCCCAGCACATCCCCCATCAGGCCAGGCCGGCTTGCTTAAATAGGTAGGTCTTCAGTTACTTATATGCAGGGCTTTTTTGGTCATAGAATGCTCGAAACGGAGTTCCGGCACCTTTTTTGGATAAAACCTTGTAGGGTAGGCAAGGCGGGTTGTATGACATATCTGAGTTCCGGCACCTTTTTCTTTTATGAAAAAAGCACTGCTTATATGTTACCTATTGTGGATGTGTGCTTTTTTCAAAACTGTTTAGGCAATTGTAGCTAGATTATCTTGCGCCAAGTTAATTAGAAGCTTTTGATATTTGTCAAAAAGCGGTGTTGATACTTGTTTGCTTGCTTAATCAATTTATATAGTGTCCAATTCACAAATTGCAACTCTGTGCAGATTACATATGATTAAAAAAGTAGAAAATAACAAACCAAGTAAAAAGAACAACAAAAGTACAATGGAACTGGGCCAAAACCTAAACATCACATATGGGCTCATCAACCTGCCTGATCCAATGCCTAAAGGAAGAGCCAGGTTAACAAGCTTTATAAAAGACAAGCAGGATTGGAGCCAGCTAAATTTACAAGGACATGTCCTTCCAGAGGGGTGCCCCTGAAATAGAAAAGGCACAACCCCTGGGCTGTAACAAAGGCTACTGCTAAGCTTGTAAGCCGCCCTGAGTCTTCGGAGAAGGGCGGGATATAAATGGAATTTTAAAAAAATGCCTGCCCTGTTAGATTTTGTAAGATGAACACAATCACAGAGATGTGATGATTAGACTTCCCAGCATGTCACTCTCACACAGTCAGGCATAAACATATTAATAAGCCCAGTTTAAAGTATTTGAGAAATTATTAGTCTAATTACTATCTCATAAACTTACCCTTGAATCTGCTTTTACTATATTTGAGAATATGAGGAATGAATGAATGAATGGGTGGATGGATGGATGGATGGATGGGTGTGTTTTACCATTAAGCTGGGAGAGTTCACAGCAAATAGTGAGCAGATATTGCCTATAAATTAGCCACTAATACCAAAATGCTTCCTTAGTTACAGAGAGGTCATACACATTATGGCTTGTGTCACTGGCAATTTTAGCAATGCTTTTTGGGAGATACTGATTTCAGTTTAGATAAATAACTGATGAGTAACAGTGCGTTTTGCCTTTTCTCTTGTTTTAAATAGGATAGGGTTTAACATAAATCAGACGTAGATTAGTTGTTGTTTAGCCCCATACAATCATCAGTGTAACTGATCTTAATGTACCATTTAGAATACTTTGAAAGCCTTGTCAAGGATGCTAGACTCATTCAGAACAGACTAATTCTCTGAATAAAAGCCATGAAGCCGTAGAAAGGTCTGCAGTGGGCTTCTATTTATTTTGGAAAATTGGAAGCCCCATGTCAGGGAAATAAATTAATACTTCCCTATCAGACGGCGATGAACCGTGGTTCATTTGACGCATGGTAAACATCAGGTAAAAATAAAGAAACCCGAGGCATATTCTACTGTATATAAAACTTTAATTAGGAAGCAAAGAAAAAACCTAACTGACTACATCCTCTCATCAGACAGAATACAAAGAGAAGAGGAAAAAAGTAAAGTGAGAAAACTTTTGTAGACATGCGCACTTAATAGCACAAAACAGATGAAACCATAACATGGCTGGACATGTGACAGTCACCTTGGTTACATTGATAAGATTACTATGCAGCTGGCAGAAAAACAGAGTGAGACCTGCTGAGCTGAGAAAACAAAAACGCAGTGACACCCCAAATAATAATGAACATGGTGACCATACAGACCATAGTGACTCTGTATTTCTGATCAATGCAAAATAACCAGGATGGATCTAGACACAGAGAGATACTATCCCTTTGGCTTCTGTTAGCATAACCACACACACATACTGTATGCAACCTCATATATTTCATGTTGTAAATTCATGTAATACCCAGTCCTTTATGTTTATGTTAACACTTACTAAATGTCTTCCTCTGACTAGAATGATTTTTTTTTTCCTGCTAAATAATTATCTGCAAAGTGAGGGGTGACAGTTATCCTCTAAGATAGAAGATTTTTTTTAAAAAAAGATTGCAACCCGAATATTGTGCACCACAGATACCTTGGAAGATTAACTTAACATTAGCTTCTTCTTCTTCTTCTTCTTCTTCTTCTTCTTCTTCTTCTTCTTCTTCTTCTTCTTCTTCTTCTTCTTCTTCTTCTTCTTCTGCTCCTTCTCCTTCTTCTTCTTCTTCTTCTTCTTCTTCTTCTTCTTCTTCTTCTTCTTCTTCTTCTTGGAAAGGGGTGATTTTCCTGTTGAATTCCCCCCCCTTTTTTTTACACTTAAATCAAGCTTTCTTTTCCTCTCTGTCTCCTGACTCCTCCTCCATTTCTGTTTTGTTCTCTGTCCTTCACTTTCCTTCACAGCACAGTTAACCTTTCATCTTACCTCACCTGCATACGGCACCTTCCCTTTTCTTTTTATTCTTTCTGCTAGAAGAAGGGAGCAGATCCATACTTGTGTGTCTTGAGTGTTTTACATATGTGAGGAATGTACACAGATTGGGATCTGGATGTGGCAATCTTTGTGGGGAAAATGGTGCCTTGCATTGGGTTTTTGTTCTCTCTTGTCTTTTTGACAGGATCAACATTTGGTCTTCCTTTCAGATAAATATGGTACAAACAGGAGACATTCCCATCAGCCAGCCTTCCCTTTCTCCTTTTCTCCCTGATTCTTAATTTATTATGTCTGATTTTAGTGAATTTTAAGAATAAAAAGAATGAAATAAATTTCAGCCAATAAACAATGATTTGAGAAATCTCCTCCAATTACCTTCAAATTTACAATTTGCATACATCAATGAGATTACAGATTCTTTGTCTGAATACAGTTTTAGATTCTTATTATTTGATTGAATAAGAATCAGTGGATTACATTCTTTATGTAGATGTCTGACCATACAAACACAACTAAGTTGTGACTTAGATGATCAACAAAATGCATAATACACATTGTTAGCAAACCCCTCTAGCAGTTATACTGAGAAGGAATATACACATTTGACTCTACAATATCATCTTTGTCAGTGAGTGTAGGAATTATAGGCATGATTCTTTTCTTTAAAAGATATGACAGAAACTGAAGACTCCAGAATTCCTTGTCCAATTTTATTTTTTATTCATATATTCATAAAATAGATCGTTTTGCGTTATTCTCTCATAGCACTAAATTGTATGAATCTGGCTGAAAGATTTCAAGAACAGATTTCTGATTCCATGTAATGACTTGTCATAATCATTTCAAATATGCCCAATTGGGAAGAATGGGAAGAAGTTTTTTTTATTGAAACCATGGAAATTCTGTAAGTGGGGGTGGGCTATCTGGTAGAAGTATATTACATAGAAATATCAAATAAAATACTAAATATTTTTGGACTATAGAGGAAGAAAGTTACCACTCAGAGAAAAACAGACTAGAATTATACTTTACTGTAGGGTACATTTTATTTGAATGAAACGTATTTCCTTCATGTTTAAATCACTTAGTATAACTCAGTTATTGAAATTATCTATTAAATAATCAGAAAGATTCCAGAGCCATTAATTCTAGCAACAGTATAATCTTGTTTTTTATGTAATGTGAATGCACAACCTATATTCAGAAAGTGATGAAAATTACATTTTAATGTAATTGTATATTGTATACAATACCAAGCAATTATACACACACACATGTGTATGTGTGTGTGTGTTTTCTGAAGTCATTAGAAGTTTAACCTTTTCTTTTTCAATTAATTCTAGTGAATATTTGCTAAATATTTTGTTATAATGTCCTTACAGCTTTCAAACTGTACAGTTTAAATAATAATAGGTTTGTTCTGTATGTTTGCTTTTTTATCTTTAATTTTTTAGAGACAAACCAATTGAAGCTTTGTTTATCTCACTTCTAATATAGGATAGGATAGGATAGGATAGGATAGGATAGGATAGGCCAAGATAATATTTCTGTGTTTATGATTATATATTGGATCCATGTTCTTTAAAAATAATAATCCACAATAATTATTATCTTTTAAAAAAATCCTTTATGGCCCGTATTATTGAGTCCATCTTTCTCACTGAACACAATAGGATTTACTTTGATCAGGAACATCTAGAATTGCTTTCAATATGTCATTATTGATCTTTTGTTTTACTTACTGTCATTATTTTTGAACTTAGGATTCAGTGCTCTAGATTCTGTCTATAAAGAATAGTTCAATTCATCTCAGGATTTATACTTGTGGCTCACATGAAACAAATGCAGTATATCCAAAAATCCATTATACACTAGGATTGCCTTTGCTGCTAAATAATTTTCAATATTTAGATGTGAAAATGTCAGCATAATAAGATTTTGATAAATTTGAGCAAGCAAAATTTATGAGGTAAAGAAAAACAAATAAGTACTTTAAAGAAACAAAATGCCTAATAGTTATATGGTGTATAAATTACCTGGAATAATACATCAATCTTAATTCTCACTTAATCCTTCATCCTAGGAATTACAGCTCTTTTCATCTTTTGAATTTTCCATTTTTCTTCTGTTGCCATAGTGAACTATAGTAGTTTTTGAACTTGGTTAAAATAATGGTTAATCTTTTTATGGTTGTTTTTAAAATACGTTTTAAAAATGTAAATGAAAAGAAATGCAATGAAAGTATCTACAACTGACAGATTTACTAGTCTTATTTAGCCATAAAAATGCATATACCTTGCCCACTTTCACAGAAAGAATTCATTTGTGTCAGGCCTTTTTTTTCCTGAGCCATTCTTTCCTTTCCAGAATCTCTCCTCGTCTTTGTCTCTCTCTCTCCCCCATTTTCTCTTTAGCAACTTTTCAAAGTTACAACAGCACTGAAATAAGTAACTTACAACTGGTCCTCACACTTACAACTATCACTTCAAATGATTGCAATTTGGCAACTCTTACACATTTACAATAGTCACAGCATCCTGTGATCATCATTTGCTACCTTCCCAGCTGGCTTCTGGTAAAGTCAATGACAAAGGTAATCGGTAGTCACATGATGTCCTGTTTAATGACTGTGGGTGATTTAATTAATGGCTACAATCAGGACTACTAGGCTGCCATTGCTAAGTGGAACAGTCACATGATACTTTGTTTAATGACCACTTAACTTAGTGACAGACTGGGTGGAGGGGTGAGTATATTCAAATGTTTCTTGCTATGTCAGTTATGAGCTCATTTAAAAATATATCAAAATTGTTACAATACAGCTTGAGAGTTGGCATACAAAATTCATAAAATTCAAAAATCATTTTTGTTTTTCTGATGACAGACTATCTCACAACCTTTCTCTTTCTCAGCTGTCAGAGAAGTGTAGTCCACTCTTGACTGAACACAACTAATCACAACTAAATGAACTTTATGTTGTCCTGTTTCTGTTAAAACTACCGCATTTGGGTAGCCAAGAAAGCCAAAAAAAACTCTCTTAACTTTTTGCTGGATTCTAGTAGTACTCCCAATTTTCCCCTTGGGTTCCGAAGTGCTTTACTGTCTTGTGTGATGTATTTGGTTAGAAAGTAACACAAAGCATTTTCTTTTTTTCAGCTAATAATGATATGCTTTCAGATGAGAATGTAGATATTGGCTGACAAGAGTGTGCAAGTATAGTTTAAATTCACAAATGTGTATGAGGGGACAACGGAAGAGACATTAGTGCACATATTAAGTCTTTTTTATTTAAGGTCAGCTGCAGAGGACCAGCAGGGGGAGATCTTTCTTCTGGACTAAAAGTGAATTGACCTCTGGAAAATTGCTTGTAGAAAACACCATTTTGGAACTGGTTCGTGAGAAAGAATTCATTAGTTAAAGCCTGGACATTCTGTCTTAGAATCACCTCTAAATTGTGACACACACAGCATGACACATGTGGTGAGGATGATGTACTTTTTGGCATATCTACCACCCTTGCTGTAGCCAGATCAGCTCCTCATAAAAGCAACAGGAAAGATATGCTAGCACTAGGCACTCAGTGGTTATTTAGATAATATCAGTTTGCACTGCCCCCAGGATGGCCTATTAGTTCAAGCTCCAAAAATAAACAACTATTAATCACCTAATGGCAAGATGAGTTGACCAGTGTTTTGGCTGTCTAAACCTCAGTTTAACCTTACTCAATTGCTTGTTTCATGGTTTCTGTCACCCTGGAAGTTTGTAGCCTGCCGTTTCCTGAAATTCTTTCTCTATTATATGCTTTTAGTTTCTAATTGTTCCTAGTGAACGTGAAGAAAGTAGACAATAAGAAACTTTTGTGCAGCCTTTAAAAATAGATTAGTAGACATAGAGACTGTGAAATGAAAAATAGGCTTTTGGCGGGGGGGGGAGCAGTAAATTTGGGAGCCTTTTATATATTTTCAACAGTCTGGGAGTAAACTTCAAAGGTAAAGTTAATTCTATCATCTATCTTCAACAATTATTAAGTAGAGAATGTAAAATATAGGTATTTCAATTATATAAGATGTATGAGCCACATCCTAAGTTCTAGGATCTACGTTGGTAATTATTGTGTTTTTATTAAAGTTCCTCAGCAAATTATGTTTGTTTATATCAAAGAGTCATGGGACAATAATGCAAGATTATGTTTTAAGCTAATATATATAAAGAGGGGATATGGATCTGAAATTTAGATGAAAATGAATTTGAACCTGCACATTGGCAAACATGATATTAGTACTAGTCAGGAACACTGCATGAAATTCCTCTGACAATAGCCAGACAGAGGCCTTTCAGCCTCATATGCCTTCCCAAGACTTCAGTGCACCTCTTAGAACTCATCCAGAAATGTTTATTACATTATAATGTGTATTGGACCAGTAGATATAAATTATTATCTTTTCCAGCATCACTGGAGGACAGTCGGTTAATTTTCCAAGCTGATTATAGAAAAGACAATAGTATTATCAGGCAAGTAAGGAAACAGGAATTCTGATGGAAGATTGGCAGAGGTAAACTAGGATTTAATTCACTTGCATGCCTGTTTACAAAAATTCAATTGTGTAGACAGACAACACATCTAAGGATTATACTTTTCATGTTTTCAGTAGTATATCAATCTTTAACAGGCATTAAATACCTATTACAGTATAAATACTGTTCATGATAAGATTGTTTTAAATACGCTGGACAACAAAGATTTTGGTTACTGAACACTTTGGGGTGTATCTTATACATTTTTAGCTGCTAATCAGGAAAATAACCTGTAATTTAACCTATCATGTACCATATTACTGAAATCTTCTGTTTATGCAAAATACATTCTTCAGTACCTATTGATTGTGTTGCACATCCATGAAATAAACATACAAAAATGTAGAAGTGTTGTTGAAGCACATCCAGAATACCAAGTACATCTGGAATATTTCTGGAGATCTAAAAATAGTGGCTCTGCTGCTTGGAATAAACCTTCGTTATATCAAGTACGGTTGTTACCTATGTGAACGGGACGGCCCTATGAGAAAATCCATTATATTAAAAAGAAATGGCCACTCTGAAAGAATTTCCTTCCAGGACAAAAACATTGAACATGAGCCACTTGTTGACCCAAAGAAAGATATTCTTTCCTCCGCTTCACATAAAATTCAACTGATGAAAAATTTTGTGAAAGCGATGAGCAAGGAAGGTGAAGTCTGGAAACTGAGTCAATGTGATTGGACTTCTTTTCTTTTTTGGCTTGAAACATTTCACTGCTTATCCAAGTCATATTAGTTTGAAGAAGCTACCTGCATAAGCAGCAAAACATTTCAAACCATTTCAACCCTACCTGGATGACTGAGAATCTTCATCGACAAAGTCAGTGAAGGTTTTTTATTATTTGAGGCAGATGATTCCAAGAATAACTGGAATGATGCCAAGATTAAGGTAGTCATATTTGTTGGTCCACAGATAGATACATTATCAATGACGAGTGGTTCAAAGATTTGTTAGAGGGGCCAGAGAAAATCACCTGGAAAGCATTAGAGGATGTTGTTGAGAAGTGTCTTGGCAACTACAGAGCGCCAAACTGCATTTAGCTGGTTGACAAACTTCTTATTAGACCATGTAATGCACATGTTACTGACGATTCATTTTCTGCTCTTAGACTTCTTTCCTGAAAATCTAGGGGGGAAGTCAGTGATGAACATGGTGAAAGTTTTCACCAAGACATTGCCACAATGGAAAAAATGGTATTGGGGCAAGAGGAATCCGCCAGTGCTGATTGATTATTGTTGGACACTGCAGTGAGATGCATCAGACACTGAGTACAAATAAAAATCAGCAGCAAAACACTTTTACAATGTTGAACTTATGCAGTGTGTCAGAAATATCATGCAGTTAAATACCTTTGGTCATTGAAAGTTAATTTATTATTTCTTGAGATTCCTGTGTGATAGAATCATTCTGAAATTATATTTCAGAAAGTGTGTATCATCATAACCAAAAGTTTTTCAAGAAACAAAACTTTTGAAAAAAATGTTGTCCAGTGTCCATATATACATATAACATAATGTTTTCCAGACTTGGCAAATTTAGGAAGTGTGGATTTCAATCCATGCTGGCTAGAAAATTTTGGGAGCTGATGTTCACACATCTTAAAATTGCCAAGTGTGAAAAACATTGGTGTAAATGCTTCAATAGATATAAACATTCTAAAGTACAAAGCATATTTGCACATCTCACAGAGCCAAAACTTTGCATGTATAAAGTCAGTTAAGGATGTGGTCCCCAATGAATATCTTGCCTTTCTGAATAACAAGCTTTAACATAATAATGTTTTTCAAAAGCATTTTTATTTATAATAAAAGCATATATTGATCCATGATGTTCCTCTATTTATACTACAGTTTCAATGACTTCTCCCTATTTTGCTAGTTTCTTATGCCTCTTGTTAAAAAGTTTAAATCTGAATGATATCTGGAAATTAATATTTATTTAAGTAATAGGGTTTACTATATGACTGATTTCAAAATGGGTTAAAAGACTACAGGCCAGTTACGAAAAACTATTTCCAACCATGTTTAGAATTTTAAAATTCTATTTTAAATGTAAAGTATGTCACAAATGTCTCTGAAAGATCCATGCTTATCCATAGTTTCCACTGTCATGTTAGTAGAATATATACATATATATTTATTAATCTTACCACTTTATTATACAAAATAATTATATGGAAGATCAAAATTTAAACCATGTGGGAGTACTTCTATATATTTGAACTCATTAATTTTCTTACCCAGAGAAAGACTTGAACATAGGAAATGTTTTACACTACCTAAGTTTTTAATTTAGAGAGTGCAATATTTTCTTTTTGAATATTCCTATAAAGATGTTCATATTTTTCATTGAATGAAAACCTTCTCAGTGCATCAAACATATTTTTTCAGTGAAAAGTCAATATTGCTAATGTTGTCGGGGTGTTTGAGTGAATGGTTGTTTTCAAGTCAATAAGGAACTATCTGGCCTGCCAAAATTCCCTATCAAGAATTAGAAAGTTTAGGATAACAAAATATCGATGATTACGGTAATTTTAGTTACATGTATATTCACTCTTTCTTGTAGGTCGTTAAGATAAAGTATATGGTAGCCTACTCCTTGGTTACCCTCATAGGTCAGCCTACGAGGTATTTCTTGCCCACCCATTCTCATCTAGCACATTTTATGACGACTTGAACTTAGATTGCTTCATACCTACTTCAACTCTAATTACAACATTAGTATCATTCTAATGTTTTTGAGAATTATCAAGCATACGGGTGAGGCATAATAAATAGTGGAATGATGAACCTTGTAATTTACTATACTGCAGAGGAAGCCAGCCAAAATTTGCATGGGACTAGACCAACGATTCTCTGAAAAATATATTACAGGTAGTTCTCAACTTACAACCATTAATTTAGTACCGTTTGAAGTTAAAATGACACTGGAAAAAGTGACTTATGACCGTTTTTCACACTTACAAACATTGCAGTGTCCTGGGGTCATGTGATCACATTTTGCAACCTTTTGACAAGCAAAGTCAATGGGTAAGCCAGATTCATTTAATAATCATGTTACTAACTTAACAAGTGCAGTGATTCACTTAACAACTATGGCAAGAAAAGTCATAAAATGGGGCAAAATTCAGTTAATAACTGTTTTACTTGTGATCATAAGTTGAGGTCTACCTGTACTTTTTCTTTCTTGTAAAACAGGAAGTTAGCTGCTTCCATTCTCACCCATTCAATTTGCCCAAAATAAGTCCAAAATTGCACTGCTAAAATTCAGTAATTTCATCACATGCAATTTGAGGCTGCTAGAAGGTTGCTAATGGTATGCAAAGGGGTTTGTGAGTTGCCCAGTTTTATTCTAGTAAACGATAGAGTCATGGTTACTTTTTGGTGAGAGCTGTACATGAAATCATCGGTTATTAGACACAATATACTTCTCATTTGTTGGTGAATATAAACAGGAAAGTGTTATTGCATTCCTGTTTGTATTGATTCTGACTTTAATATTCACTCTAGAATTATTTATTTAATTTTTTAAAAAAATACCTGAGCAATGTTTTGTACATTTTTAGTTCTTGCCTATCTCTACGACTAACTTTAAAAAAAAAGTGCTGACAAAAGAAAGGTTAGTCACCAAATTGTGAAACAGAAGCGTTAATCTACAAATAGGTTTTCAGCATTTAGTCTGTAATTTAGAGCCTGAATTGGATTCTTCAGATATCACATCCATGCATCTATGAAAAATGGGGCTGAGACTCAAATTTGGAAGGGAGGTTCTTACTTCTATCTTTGACCTCGTTACTGCTTCCCATTGACACAAAAGGGGGAAAAAGGTTAAATGACTTCTCAAATTAAAGCAGTAATAATTAACTACTGACATTGTTTGTGATTTTCCGACTCTGTGAGCTAATGAGAGAGAAATTAATGCTTAGCAGCAGGAGTTCCTGATACTCAGTGCCAAATGCTAAATGTGCCAACAAGTTAATTTTAGTTTTAAGTACTTCACTTAAGTCTTTTTGAACAATGAATTGGAATAGGGGTTGTATTCATGTGGCACATGTACTAATTTTAATTTGCAGAAGTGTGCGGGTGCGTGTGCACATGCACTCTCAAAAGCATCTGTCTATCTATCATCTATCTATCATCTATCTATCTATCATCTATCTATCGTTCTGTGTCCAGTTTGTTGTGTGTCCAATAGAATAAAGAATTCTATTCTGTCCTGTTTTATTTTCTATCTTATGAAGAGAAGCAATATGTGCAGTACTTAAGTACTGTCACTGACTAAAAGACAGAACTACAATTGGTCTAATAACCAGTTTCAGCCCTATAGTTCTGGTTATGAGAAAAGACTTGGGTCTTAGACTCTTGCTATTGTAAGCATGTCAAAAGTTTTAAACAATTTAGTTTCCAAATTGACCACAAGGCTCTATCCATGGACTGATTAAATTCAGGACACTGACTTAACTCTAAAAGCAAGCAGCTCTGACTTGGTTGTTCCCCTTCACACCAGAAATGCTAGCAGTTCTTTTGTGAATGAAGGGAAGAAGTTCTCAAAATGGATATTTTGGCACAGTTTGCTTGCACTGAAGCCTTTAAAATTAATAAGTACATTAGTGTTTCATGATGCTCAAAGCAAAGCACCCCTTTGAGGTTTTGCATAGCTCTGCTTTTACACAGCCTTGACATAATCTGTTACACTGGGAGAATAGATCATACACCTCAAAGTCAGTGAGTCTTTGATTTCTCTCACAGTGTAATGGAGCAGGAAAAGGTAGTTTGAGATCTCAAGGTTTCATACACTTTCAGAGGTTCCAACAATTGCTAAAAATTTGCAACATAGCACACTCCCCTTTTGATTAGGAAATACGTGAAAACTTGAGTGTAAGTCCTAAATTGCAGGGTTTTTTTCAAAGAAGACAATTAAAATCTCCTGTCCTCCCCACTTTTCAAAGGGGAGACAGGAAACCTTGACCTTGCATGTATAAGCTTTGTAGCTGTAGTCACTTTTATCATTTTCCCATGAATTTGGGCTATGCTTTCCCAAAGAACTTTAAATATCTGGCTATCAAACGTGTACTGCTCTCCGTAATATAACAGTACCACAAACTCCCCATATTTGGACATCATACCTAATCTAGTCACCAATTGATCCAATCAAGTTTCTTTTTTAATAGTTCACAGATTGATTAGTTGGGTCAAAAAAAATCTAACCTTTTGAAATGCAGTTGCCCATTTATTAACACTTGAAAATATCTGATATTGCCTAAGCCTTTACACAAAGATTGTATTGGCCAGTCTACATCACATCACCAGTCCCTTTCTCACTGGTCAGTCATGCAGTCATGAACATTGAAGGCAAAGAGAGAGAAAAATCTGGAAAAATCTCAGTATTGCAAGTTCTGACTTTTCATAAAAATTTAACATTTGTCATTATTTGTGTCTGCATGATGAGTGCATCCTCCATTCCAGGAACGCCTTCCTCATCACATATCAACCCACAACATGGGTGACAAGGGGAAGACACTCCCCCCCAATAAAACTAAGTTAATCAGGTTTAATATTTGTATGACCCACTGATCCCATCCACAATCCCTTCAATTGAATTGAATTGAATTTGAATTTATTAAATTTATATGCCACCATTCTCCCTAAGGACTCAGGGCGGCTCACAACAATAAAAAGTTAAAAATATAAAATACAAAATTTAAAAAAGAATTAAACAATGAAGTAAATACATAACAATAGACCCAGTAAAATCAAATTTAAAATTACAGTCAGTCCAGGCCCGATTGTTGGAACATCCATGTCTTCAGGTCACGGCGGAAGGACCGAAGGTCAGGAAGGACCGAAGTATGTTATGCCAATACAATCTCCACTGAGATACTCTGATATTCCCATCTTTCTATAAGCAGACAATTGCCATGTAAGTGGATTTTCCAGGTATCTTTTCCATTTGGAATTATGTCCAATTAACCAGGATTGGGAGTCTAATCCCAGTTATTTCAGGATGGAGCAAGGACAGGAGCAGGCAGCCTTTTAGGGAGATGGGTCATAATGTTTCCCCATTGTAATTTCAGGTGGATGATTGGCTTTTCCAATCTGCCTGCAAATTAGGGAGAGTGGTCAACGAGCATATAACTTGAAAACCACTGACTTAAGATGCTAAAACACAATATCCAAGGATTAGATTGGCTTAGGATAATTCTCTCTCTTTTTGTATATGTGTGTCTGTTGTCTCTTTCTCTCTGTCTCTCTCTTCTGTTTCCTTTCATTGGAAATCTCTTTTGATAAATATTTTGATAGGAGAGAGAAAATTAAAATCATGCATGTGGCAGAGTCTTTTGACTTTATATAATAAGCACTGATGTACTCACAGAGAAAGTTTTGTAATGTACCAAACACTGATTTGCTATATCAGTGGGGGATGGGGTATATTTCCTATAGCAGATATCTGCTCAGTAATTGATTGATTTATTATGTCTATCAACAACCACATAGATTTTCTTATGGATGATCTGGCTCCAACTTGGTCCTCTAAGTCTTCCAACAGTGCATGCATTGCTGATGTACCGAATTTCATCCACCTTGCTGCTTGGTTGTCTTCTTCTCTTTTTTTCTCTTACCTTCCATCTTTCCCAGCATTATAAATATCTCCAGAGAACTGGGTCTTCACATAATGTGTCCAAATGTTTGGTAATAGAGATTTGTATTTAATATAGTAAGACTGATTTAGAAGGCAAGCTTGTGGTTTTTAAATAACTCCAGGCCTAGTTAGTTTTGATGAGAGTAAGCAAAAGAAACATAACTAATTTAATATAACTCATTCACTTATTGCTATAGTAAAGCCAAAGTAAAATTTGCACACCACACTGTACATTTCATATACAGCCAATTTTTAGACCATCCATTTTTTTTCTAAAATTGAAATACGTTAGCAAGCTGGTAATTGTGCAGTTTTTCCCCATGCTGTTTTTGCAAAATCAAAACATAGCCAAAATCTTTATGGACATTCTTATTTTGTTGTGCAGCAACAGTGGAGGGGTCTATTACAAGTCGCTGCAGCTAACTTGCCATAGCCAACTTGCCATGGCCATCTCCCCATAGGACAACTCACTGTGGGACAAGAGTTACACTAATATCAAAGAAATGGTGGAATAGAGGGAGGGACAGAATGAAATGTAAGTGGCAAAAATTAAAATATTTTTTATTTATATTAAATAGAATTGTTATATTGTCCCACAGCGAGTTGTCCCACAGCGAAGTGGCCACTGAGTTGGCCATAGCGGGTTGTCCCATTCCCTCCAGTTGAAACTCTCAAAGCATAGAGGAGAAGCCACTCTTGACTTCTCCTTGACACAAATTGATTGAAGACAACTGTAATCTGGCCTTACTGCCAGTGAACATTTAGAAAGAATTATTTACTACAGCTAAATCTACAAGGCTAGTCTTTATTTAGCACCTGTCTTTCTAAAACACCTGAGGTTTGGGTTTTTGTTTTTTTTTAATGAAAGATGTGGTGTCAGCACTGAGCACAAGCAACTGCTGCTGAAAACATTAGAAAGTAATATCTGTGAATCGTCAAATGGCAAAATTAAACACTGGGGTAGCAGAAGGTCCCATCAAAACAATATAGAAAGCCAACTAGGTTTTATCCTTTTTGAAATACTTGTTCACTTGTCATTCTGCACTTGGGGCAAGTTCGTTCCAGTTGAAATAACAACGTCTGATGTTGCCCACAGTTTTGATGGTTACATTATCAATCTAATGACTGTTGCACTCTTGAGACATTTCCATTATAGTTAAAAAAAATTAACAAAAGTTGGCTACTTACTGCCTGTCCATAGCATTGGGTACAGACTATGCATGACATAGCATTGAACTTGTATATATGATCTCTTGCAGCTCCTCATATACTGTTGCTGTTCTTGGCAGCTTACCTAAGCTATACTATAAATCTCAAAATGAAAAAAAAAAACTTTTTGGCTTCAAGTCCTACACCCTGCCATGATGTTAGATTACAGAAAGCTGCTCTCCTTTTAGACATCCTTTTACAAACAGAGCATCCATAATTTATTATTTCGCTGTAAAATTCTTGCAACACTATGCCAAAAGTATGGCTTCCCTCTAATTAAATGCTCTCAATAGGAAAAAGGTGAGACTGATGTGCAAAACATCTAGCTGTACCCATTACAAAACATCTAGCTGTACCCATTACAAAACATCTAGCTGTACCCATTACAAAACATCTAGCTGTACCCATTACAAAACATCTAGCTGTACCCATTACAAAACATCTAGCTGTACCCATTACAAAACATCTAGCTGTACCCATTACAAAACATCTAGCTGTACCCATTACAAAACATCTAGCTGTACCCATTACAAAACATCTAGCTGTACCCATTACAAAACATCTAGCTGTACCCATTACAAAACATCTAGCTGTGCACATTACACATGGGGGCCTGATCTTCATTTTGGGCATGTAAGGAATAAGAGAATAACAGAGTTGGAAGGGACCTTGGAAGTCTAGTCCAACCCCCTGCTCAGGCAGGAAACCCTATACCAGGGGTAGGCAACCTCGGCTCTTTTATGACTCATGGACTTCAACTCCCAGAATTCCTGTCAGCATATGCTGACTCAGGAATTCTGGGAGTTGAAGTCCATGAGTCATAAAAGAGCCAAGGTTGCCTACCCCTGCCCTATACCATTTCAGATAAAATGGTTGCCCAGTCTCTTTTTAAAAACCTCCATTTTGGACACCCACAACTTCTGGATTGCTTGCTTGCCCACAATAAGAAGACACATAAAATAAGTGATTATTTGCCTGTTAACTTTCAATGTGTGTATTAAAGAGCAAACAATCTCCCCCCCCCCTTCCCCTTTTGGGAGCTCCATTCTTTTAAGCACGAACTGCTAGGTGAAACAAATGAGCCTTCTGTAACTAGTGATTAAATATGTTTAAGATTCTTATTAATCTATCATTGTTAGTCAGGAAAAGACCAAAAATGGAAATTACAGATTGTCCTTCCAAAAGATGTAGAGTGAGGGTTTAATACTCATATCTCTGTAAAGTATTTCACTATTTTTCTTTGTGTCCCTAAAATTGATAATTTCTGAAGTTTTGCAGACGATATACGTGATGGCTGTTCTATATAATAATATCTGGGTTTTTTTTTGTTTCAATATAGATTTGGTCCCGGATTAGTGATCTATTGGTATGGATTTATCGAGGAACTAGACTGTCATCGCAACCGGGGTATCTTGCTCAAAGACTGTTTCCCTACTGATATTGCCGTCCTTTGAGGCAGCTATGAGGCTCAGCCATGAAGGTGGAAAAGGCAAATCCGGAAGCAATTTTATTTTCCTGAAGTATAAACTACTGGCAACATCTGTCCTGAACTTCATCTGAACTCTTACTGGCTGGGATCGCCCTACCACCTCTTTAGACAAACACGTCAAGAGTCTCTGTTTTACTTCAACCCCCTGCTGATGCAAGCAGCCAAAAAAATACCGACACAGCCCAAACATTATCAGCATTTCTGCCTCTGTCAAACAGTTTATAGATAGCTGTAATCTTTCTTCCTTCCGGATGGGCTTCTCTTTGCACTTTCAACAAAAGAAGAAATGTAGAGGTCAAAAGGTGTGGTTTTCAGTTTTCCTCCCTGTAGCAGAATCACCTTAAAAACAGAAAATGTCTTCAGTCCCAAAATCTCTTCCTGGTAAATGTTAAAAATCTTGCTAATGCAGAGGTAATTAATGTCAAACTCCATTTTCCCAGGCTCATTTTTGGGCCAAAACTGGGTAGAAAAACAAGTCACCCATTGGTGCGCTATTCTAAGCCTGAATGTCTTGGCTTTTGGGGTATTAGCAAGACAGTTGACACTTCTATAATAATTTTAATTACTAATATCTAGTGTTGAAACTGAAAACATAAAACTGTAGAAATGCTTTATCTTTAAACAAAAAGTTTTGCATATCATTTCTTGAATTAAAACATGGGCATGTTTATGGATTGTAGAAGATGTAATGGACATTTTAATGCTGATGTTTTAAAGCAAAATAAAGTGAGCCATTGTTTGAGCCTTGGTCTTATCCTGATCATCTGTTTTGCAAAGATATTTTTAAAAACAAAAGGCAAAGTCTTTCTTTTGACAACACATTGTGGACATGGCCTAGAAAGCAGAGCTCTGGACCGCACATTTTTGATCCACATATTAAAGGTTATGTTCATAAGCATAGAAAAATATAGCAAAAAAAAGACATATACTCAAAATTAGCTAGTTGGCTCATATAGCAGAGATTACCAGACCAGGATTATATTTTATAGCTGCTTCAGAGGAGAGGTTTCCAATTTTTCATTAAAATCCTTTGATGATGGGGTTCACACTTATTTGTATGATTTGATAGGGTAAACTAAACTTCTGTATATTTTTATCATTTAAAATTCTTCTCGAGTTTATTATAATTCCAGACTCTTTAAAGTCATTTCCATCC
Source organism: Vipera ursinii (assembly GCF_947247035.1). Lineage (NCBI taxonomy): Eukaryota > Metazoa > Chordata > Lepidosauria > Squamata > Viperidae > Vipera > Vipera ursinii. The sequence continues at coordinate 62,134,618 of NC_139512.1, forward strand.
TGCACAGTATTACATGAAGCAGAAGTATTCATTCATTCCTATCAGGAATTCTATGTGGAATTTATTTTAATATCTAGATTGGTATACATTCTAGGTCATGTATTCATATTTCTGATACACATATTAGATTCAGCTTTTCTGCGAGTGACACACATAGAATTCAAGTAAAATATTAGAGAAACAGTACTGATTCCTAATATGCCATCTAATCTATATATAATAGAAGATATCCATTTCATAGGGACGCGGTGGCTCAGTGGGTTAGGACGCTGAGCTTGTCGATCAAAAGGTCGGCAGTTTGGCGGGTTGAATCCCGAGTGTCACGTAACAGAGTGAGTGCTTGTTACTCGTCCCAGCTTCTGCCAACCTAGCAGTTCGAAAGCACGTCAAAATGCAAGTAGAAAAATAGGGACTACTCCAGTGGGAAGGTAACAGCGTTCCGTGCACCTTTGGCGTCTAGTCATGCCGGCCACATGACCACGGAGACGTCCTCAGACAAGCGCTGGCTCTTTGGCTTTGAAACGGAGATGAGCACCGGCCCCTAGAGTTGGAAACGACTAGCACGTGTGTGCGGGGGAACCTTTACCTTTACCTTTACCTTTTATCCATTTCATAGAAGATAAACTAATGAGGTCACAATATAACTTATTCAATGATTTGAATTTGAATCTAGAAAGAAATGAGATTCTGAATCCCGAATTTCTCTTGCTTGTTCGTTCACTTCCTTTTTTCTATCTTTTTCCTTTTTCCTTCTGTCTTTCCTTCCCTCCCCCACAAGCCATTCAAGGAGCATCTTCCCAAATATCTGTTTCATCTGGAATCATTTTTCTTACGTCCTTTCTTTTTAATACACATTTTTCCCATTTATCTAAACATGTGCATGCCAATATGGAATCCAGAATTTTCAAAGGGAAAAGGGGGAATTAAAGGCTACCACTTCACTTTAGCTCATGTCCAACTATCGAGCATGTCTCTTATTATTATATTCTAATGTTTTCTTTTTTAAGAAATCCTATTTGCAAAAACTCACTTGCTAAAAAAAAATCCCAGAAATCTTGGTAAATACCAGAGATGTTTGTGAGCATTATGGCAACCTTGTATGTTTTGTTAAATACTTCATGCCTTTATATATCCATTAGATCATTGTGCCTAGCTGCAGTTGCTGAGTTTTTCCAGACACCAATTCTTTCAAATAAATATTTTTGCTTTAAAAAAAAAGAAATAATCCTTCTCTGTCTTTTATTAAAATAAACAGCCTCTTTCCCACCCAGCAATACTACCCCACTATATCTTGGCTACTTGGCAGAGATGACCCTGCAACTTTTGCCATTTCTTTGGAAGATCAAACTTTTCATCAAAGCCTTATTTCAAACAGCTGTAAGTCAGCAAGTTATTTGTATTCAACATGATGCAATGGGCTGCTTGATTTGCTGGTACTTAAAAATGACAGAAGAAATCTGCAGAGTGTAACTTATTGAGGAAGCAAAGAAAGCAACATTTGGGTTGTTTTAATGGCATGCAACTGGGAAAGAATGAAACAGTCTTGCAGCATTGTCCTAACAGAAAACTGAAAACGCTTTAAAGATAAAATTGGATTTGCCTGAAGTGGTACAACTGCATTTTGTTTTGTGGAAGCTGCAACATCAGTTTACATGATAATCTAGTGTTTCTTTTATGCTCCACACTAAAAGAAGTGAAATTAAATGTATATGCAATATGTTGGAAATCCTCCACAAGCCTAATCTAATCTTTGTGGGATGTTTGGGGATTTAATATTAATTTTAATTTCAGGAAAGATAAATAAAACGAGATGCTCATAATTTGGTATATACATAGCATGATGAGTTTAAAATAATTGTCTTCTTATTTTTTACTTTAAATAGACTCTTTTGGAATTTTTTTTAAATAGAATAAAAACAAAAGTCATAAATTCTATTGAATTAAATTCTGCACATTCTAGTAATGGTTTGCCCAATTACACAATATATTTCACTATAGTTTTAATTGACCTATACAACTATAAACAGAAATTCACAAGCTGCAAAGGCTGGATTCAAACAATGTGCTAAACAAAACAAAAAAAAATTATCACTTGGCAGTTAGGACAATTGAATCCTGGGAGATAAGATTCCAAGGCTACCGTCCTAGAAGGCATCAGATTGGAAAGATTAGACTTGGAGATCAATCAGTTTTAAGCTGACAAATAGTAGTTTATTTAGTATTTTACACTTCTCATCATTTATACTACTGATTTTCATTTCCAGATGATGTGCCCATAAGTTGACATTAAATAGTAAACAGACTAATATTAATTTTTGAATTTTTAAAATTACACAACAAGACCAAAATTGCTTTGCAGACAGAAAAGGCATCACTCAGTCAGTTCTTGGCAGACTTAGTACTAGATAATAGAATATGTTCCATATAGTCCAGTCTGCATGAAATAGACTGTTTGGGTTAAGGAGAGGTCATATTTTACCAAAAAATTCACAGGTCACGGGAATTATTCAAAGCTTTTTCTCCTGGGTATACTAAATATTATTTGAACATTTACTATTAAGAGCATGCCAAGATTCAAAAGATTAAATAAGATACATTTACGAACTAAATAATAAATAAAGCAGATTTAGTTCCTCTTGAATTTTTTTATTTTCCTGTTATTGTTATATATACGACTCTTATACAAAGAGCAGCTTATGTCAGCTACTATAAATTATGTTTTGAGTACAATAGTAATCCAGTAAAATTATTCCAAATTCTGATCAAAGCAACTCAACACATTTCCTCCCCCACTCCCCAACTTTACTATATTAGAGGAAGAACTTCATTTTGAAATTTTAATGGAGTCCATTTAACTAAGAGTTTGGGGTGAAAGCCTAATAACATGAATCCAATAGGATGGAAGTCCCTTTCTGAAGCTGAAAAAGTGTAATATCAATCGATTGATTTAAAGGCAGTTAAAAAGAAAAGTTTCCTATCATTTTTATACCAGTCTGTGCATATAATATCTGGTTATAAGTAATATCAAAGAGAATGTCAGCTTTTAAGGTCACACATTGAAATGCCTTTCTCAAGGCAAACCCTATCTGGGACTTTTATCAAGTATATAAATCCAGGATGTGGCTTCCCAGATGTTTTTTTACTAAATATATATAGTTATACATTTTTATTAAATGTTTATAGAATCCAATAACCATATTCTTTGTATTCTAAATATGCTTCTAAATATGAAATAAGAATGATTAATTAGTATTATAAGGATAATACTTGCAGTAATAAGCAATATTACAATTCTTTGGTCAAATCTGCTTGTTTATTAACTGACCAATTTAAGAAAGTACAGTCAAAAGCTAACACAGTCCTGCTGGTCAGAAATTTTGTGTCCAGTACACAAAGTGTATACTTGGAATGGGATTTCTTGGCTGCATCTCCAAGGACTACTAAATATACAGAATTAAAATAAATGACCAAATGCTTGTTCTTTCTATCCAGAATACTGAGACCTGGGAGCAAGCTTTTTAAAATTTTAAATTATTGAGTGACTTGGAAGACCGCTGCTTAGAGTTACCAAGGAAACCTGGAGAACAGAATATAACCAAAGAAAAATACAATGTAACCTCCAGAAATTATAGGAACTCTGTAAGATCAGTTGAATTAAGAAGGTATTAAGAATGAGGATTGCAAGAAAATATCAAAATATCAAAAACTAACAAACAAAAAAGATGGGACAATGGGGGGGGAAGACAAGGAAATACAGGTCGAATCATGTAAAAACTGAAAAATTAATAATGGGTGATACTGAAGAGAAATGGGGCCTTGCCTAGTTATTTTTATATCACTAGGACAGGGGTTAGCAACCTTGGCTCTTTTATGACTCGTGGACTTCAACTTCACTTGGCCAATCATATTGTATCTTCAATTCATATTATTGAAGGATGCATGAGAGCTATGCCTGTGCTAAGATAAAAAATCTATTACTCAATGCATTTTAATTAACATTTAACAATTAAATTACTTTAAATGACTTCTAACTGAAAACTTTTCTAATAAAATTAACATGTAACAAGATCAGTACTGAAGGTTCATGCTGTAAGATAAATTCTAACAGCAATAATGATTTACATGGGGAAGGATCTTGTCATTAGAATAAATCCTGGGTTATATATTAAAATCATTAAGAAAAGTGCAAATTGCACAAACTTCAATAAGATTAGTAGTGTGAACAATTGATTTGGCTGACCAACCAAAGAAAATTCATTCTTTGACTATTCAGGTACCTCAAAGCTTAGAATTCTGTTCGTTACCCTGAATACAATTTGTTTCATGAATGAAGGCGAATATGCGTGTCCCAGGATCATGTTGCAGGATCCAATCTGGGTCGGTCACTGGGACAAGAGGTTTCATCTTCTGAGCTTTAGGACTCATTCCAGAGCCCATCTAGAGCAGGGATGTCAAACTGCTGGCCCATGGGCCGGATGCATCATCCGGAAGCCGCACCCACCCCATTGCCAGCAATGGCAAAACTGTCCCGATACATTGCACAACGTCACGTGACATTGCGAGTTTAACATGTCTGATCTAGAGAGATGTTCCTTGAGGATGGGGGCTCCAGCTAAAAATCCTAAAGCTAGGAAGACAAAATCTCTGGTCCCGGTGACCAACCCAGATTGGATCCTGCAACATTTCATTTCATTGAGTTAGGACTTTTGCATGGTGAGGATGGCAGAAAAGATCATTGGCAGTTCCCTCCCCTCCATCCAGGATATAGCACAGAAGCATTGCTTGAGCAGGGTCCGTAAGATTATCTGGGACACTACACATCCTCTTCTGGGAGGAGGAGGCTCCATGGTATCTGAGGGGGAACATCCAGATTCAGTCACAATTTTATTCTGTACAGTATTAACCTTGAGAACTCTAAAGCTTCCTCTTTTGGCTATGTATTCAAGATGGACAATGATTGATATTTATGTTATTTATATGCAAGAGGGTAATTTTATACATATGTTGTATATAGCGTGTTTAAATGTATGTTATATATGTGTACACTTTTGACAGCAAGCAACGTATGCCAATGTGCCCACAGTAAAAAATGACAATAAAGGATATCTATTCTATTCTATTCTATTCTATTCTATTCTATTCTATTCTATTCTATTCTATTCTATTCTATTCTATTCTATTCTATTCTTAAACATTTAACTTCATAGAATTTAACCAGAAATCTGAAAGAAATTATTGTATTATCCCATCCCCCAAATTACATTCTAATGTATTTTAAGATAAGATGTTGGAAGAGGAAAGGCATAGCTGTGAAAAAGTGTTATATATGTGAATCAGTTTGATGTCGTGGGAATTTGTTATCTCTATATGAATATGAATTGGGAGATAGAAGCAATAGATTTCTTAGTGTACATTTTAAATCCCAGGCTCTCTTCATTTTCAGGAAGAAAACTCTGGAAGCAATCAGATCAATTTTTGTTGAAAAAAATGTTATTTCAGCAGAGTCCATGGGCTTGAAACAAGACAAAACTTCTGTCAGACTTGAAGAACTTTCATATACAAAGAGAAATTCATGAAAGGGAAATTACTGAGATTTGGGGAGTATTATTTCTACTGTACAGGTGAAATTAATGTAGAAGAACTATATTGTAAGCCTTGTCTATGAACTCTGCAATGAAAGGTGCAAGTAGGGTTAAAATCCACTCTACTTTGTTAGCTGAAGTTAATATGCCACACTAAGAGTGTTATGTCTTAAAATCATTAGGCTTAGTCTCAGGAGACCCTGCAGGAACATATGACAAGGCTAGGCCCCTTTAGAGAGATGACACATGAAAAGTGGGGGGGGGGAATCAAATAAATAAATCTGAAGGGCTTTTTTCCTGATCATTATAATAAAGCCAATCTCCCATCTGTCTCACCAGCCTTTTATCTCAGCAGAGATACAGGTTCATTACAAGTTGAGCAGAGTGGGATAGCACCATGGGAATTTGTTTCAAACCAGTACTCCAGGGACAAGAAACAGCACAAAAGTAAGTGAGAGGATGTGCTGGTGAACTGTCCTTCTTCTGAAGAAACCAACAAAGTGAGAATTGCACAGAAATCAACAAAAAGGTCTTTGCCTAGTTATTTTTAAAAACCTTAGTCGGTAGGCCAGAAAAATAGTTGCGAATTACAGTTTAACATTTTACCTCCTCACCATGCAGGCATTTACAGGAAAGAATTATTTCGGACCTTTTAGTACAGTGTGCATTTCTTGATGGAATTACACGTGCATTTTTTTTACTCTAAAGTAATGTTAGTACTAAGTCTCAACAGGAATATCTGAGACTGTTTATAGAATTCTGTTTTAAAGGTACAGCATTTAAAACTGGATCACAAATGTTACTCATGCAAATTATCTGGGTTAGAAATGACTTTGTCATGGATTCCAGATGTACAACCATATAGAATTGAGCCAATTTTAAAAGAAGAATGCAGCAATATGTATCAAGTAATCTGAAAGGCAGATCTGCCAACAGGATCCACCATGGCCTCTATTCAAAATTACAACCAACAGAACTCACTCTAGAATTGTTACCATCTTCTGGACATCAATTTGGTGTAGCCTTATAAAACATTTTTCTCTTCTTAGGATATATTCTATATTTCTATATTAGAGCTGGGCCACTGAAAAAAACACACAAAAAACAAAACACACCAATTTGTCATTACCTGGATGAACCATATTTAACTGCATTAACGTTCCCCCAGTATAGGTTTTACAACATGAATATGCTTATGAGCAGAAGAGAAACAATTTTGATCAGCTCATACTTGTCTATGCACTATCAGACCTGCACTCTGGGGTAGAAAAAAAGGGAAAAGAATGAAAATTGGTTTATACAAATTCCATTTATCCAAACAATAAACAGAGAGAAAAGAGATCAAAGTGTTGCCTTCATTTTTTTTAGTTGTGTACATAGCAAACTATTTCACCAATGGTAACTTCTCTACTATTGAGGTAAGGTCTAGAGATGAAAATTTTAGATAAGCCTTTATAAAATTTAGTGTGGAGGGGGGAGATGGATACAAGTTTTCAGGCAAAATGGTCTAGCTTAACAGCAATCCCCCTTGCCATCCAACTTTGATGTGCTGTATTTATTAGAACAATTTCTAAATCTTACAAAGTCAGCCTCATCTCACATATTCTTCTTCAGTTGATGTTTTACATTTTTATTTCTGCATGCACCAACAAAAATATACCATACTTTGTTCCATTATAACTGGTTAGCAAATATTAACAAAAGTAAGGACAAATCAGCTTTAATTGCAGAATGTAAGAGTTTCTATTAAAAATAAATTTTAACAAAACCATTCATAATATGACTTCATTAGACAAAATACTCTCTATTTAACCTCTTAATCTTTTCACATCTTCTAATATCAGGGATCTCTAAACCTGCTTTAGTTGTTCTGGAGCGAATCATAATTTGTGAAGTTTTAAAATGAGATTTCTAGAAAGCTCAGGGATAGAGTGCATGTGATGTCTAGAAGTCTTTGTTTTATTTATTATATATATTCCAAACACTAATAAAACCTCTTATATTTTTATTATTAAGATTTAGCAATGTTTAATGCTGTTAATAAATGATCAATCAATGCTTAGACTGGTTAACCACTGCAAAACAGCAATGTCTATGGATTTGTTGCAAGGCTTCCAACTCTATGATTTGGGTTAATACAGCAACATATTACAGTGTGGTCAGGATGAATTGCAATTTGTTTTCACATTTCCATACTGAAGCTAAGGTAGTCTTAAATGTACTTCCTAACTTTTATAACTTGTATTTCCCAGAGTGAATTCACTTCTAAGGTACAACTGCTCACTCTGCTTTCAATCGTATGCTTTCCCCACTGAAACTAGGTGTATATTGTAGGTGGACTGATCCACATTTGGTTAGTAACGACTTTCTTTCAATTTAAATTGTCAGTTTGTCTGTGAATGGGGTAGAAGCAACCCAACGAATATAGTGGAGGGATAAATCATGTGGAAAGACTACTACAGTAAATCCTTTCAGCAGGGCAAAAGGTGGTAGAAGAAAAGGGGGGGGATGCCGGCTATGGGCCTGCGATTTCTGTCTAATCCAGGATGATTAAATGTTTCTAGATCCAATCCAAGAATGTTCAGTTTGCATTTTCACCATCATTCAAGGATCAATAACATAATCCCAAGGACACTGAAAGTAGACGATGGGAAGGCTAAATAGGTCTGTCCGTTTCCATGGTTCCCAAGACTGCAGCTTTAATTATATTGTTCTTAGCTACAAGTCCTTCAGTGTGCACAAGAATTTTTCCAATCTTTTTTCTTTGAACACCTCATATCCATCAGAATTTGAAATGGAATTAATTGGTTTGTCTTTCATTTATGAGACTTTCCAACTGCATCATTCCCAATGTCTGGTTTGATGTTTTTAGACAATTAGTTCAATAAGGAAAGTAAATAAGTAAGAATATCCAAATGTAGGCTAACCCAATAAAATCAAGTGTAAAATAATTGAAGTCCATTTCTTCCATCTGAATTATTTAGACCGCCATCCTATAGACAATCATAGATCGTAGTGAAATTAACAGAACTTGTGTTTCACAACTTTTTCCAACTCTTTGTAATTTGATGGACATCATTTTGTGAGGACTATCTATTAGTAGCTGCTTATTTGAGGGTTTTTTTTGGGAACTCATGGCTCACCCTTGGATCATTCATGCTATCTCCTAATTGTGTTGCTTTCTCTCAGCTTCCTTTTGATTGTATTTAGTTATTCCAAACAATAGGTTCTCCTTGTCCTCTTCTCTTGCGTTCATATTACATTTTTAGAATATTTTAACTTTTAGCTTAATTATGCTTCTAATGATATATACAATTTTATTTCATCTAATATTGAAATATCAGTTCTTCTTATGATCTAATGTTATGATCTTATGTTCTCAATAATTTCTTCTGGCACCATTTTTCAAAGGTATCCAGTTTCCTTAGTTCAGCTTTTGTTATGGTTCATATTTCACAATCATAGTTACAACTGTGAAAACCGTAGCTTTGTATGCCTAACTTGTTGTGAATTGCATCCCAAGGCTCCAAGTTTCTATTTTTTTATATAACAAGTATGATTATGTAAAACAAAAAACAAAATAAAATGATCATGTGCTGATTCTATTTTTAGGCAACTTGTACACTTAGGATGGTAATAGATCAATGTCCTCTAGTCAGAGAAGATGGTCTCCTGTGATATTTGGAATTAATGGATGAATATCAGCCATATTATAGAATTATGTTATGGTTAGAAAAACATCAATATTCACTTAGAAGCAATCCCCTGATCTCTTTGACTCTCTAACAGCCTAACCATTGATTAACCATTAATTAATAACTATAAAATTTCTTAAATCTTAATAATCAAAAATATTAAAATATCTGTTAGTGTTTGAGAACATAGGCAATAAATTATAAATAAAATAATGAGCTGCATTATTGACTTTTAGATATCAAATAAGATCTATCACTGAGATTTCTAGACATCTCATTTTAGAGCCTCAGGTATTACAATTTCCTCTGGAACAATTAAGCCAGGTTTAGTTATTCTGGATGTTGGAAGATGTAAAAATATTAAGAGAAGATTAGATGGAGGCATAGTAGGAATGGTTTCCTTAAAATTTATTTCAAATAGAAACTCTACATTCTCAATTTAAGGTTAAGTTGTCTTAAATACATACATATATGTTCATCTTAGCAATTTATTAATAACTAAGGGTGCCTCTGGAAAAAGTGGAAATTAGGCTATAACAATAACCAAAGATTAGAAGATAAAGTGTCTAAGGAACAGCCTTTACTTTTTTTATATGTTAAAGATTTGTTTTCTGATCTCATCTAGAATGAGTCATTTCAAGAACAAAAAAGATGCTGTAATCATTCTTCCTATGGGTTTTAAGCTTCCAACTTGAGAATCCAGGTTTTACAATATTAATTTAATGGCTGACATGAGGAGAGGTTACCTAGTCTGGCAATAACCTGCTTGATAAGGGGCAATTCTGACTTGCTAATTTTTTCAGCCCCAGATCTAGTCTACCTAATCCATACTAACTGTATTTCTTTTAAACTATTGCTTTCAAAAATTATAGCCATCTTGTCAAAGGATGCAGGATTCAGGATAGTTCCAATGAGAGGGGCAGCAACTAGATAAAAATTAAAGGAGGGAATTATATACATGAAGACCAAAAGTGGACAAATGAAGAGAAATCAGCATCCATTTCAAGGAAATGTTTGCTCAGCTTTGGGGTGGGGAAAATATGAAACAAGCAAACAAGGCAGACACTAAAGTGTAGCTCCTTTTTCCTTAAAAGATGACACTTCCATCATTTATTGGCTAGCTAAAAGAAGCCTTGTTCTTCTCTGCAGGGAGTAATACACCTGTGTACTGACCCGATAAGGGCTTAGCCTGTTTGACTTAGGAAGACTTACCCCTGCTGTCTTCCCCTTGATTGGCAAAGGGCAGCTGCTCCATGGTCTCTGGTGGCTGTGGGTCTTTCCATCTGTCATCCTTGGGGACGCCACAGGTTGTCTCCAGCTATGGTAGTGTTGACTGGCTAAGCTGTCTCTTTTCAAACATAGACAGACTAGAAAGATGCATGGTGGAAAAGCTTTGTCGAGAAGTGTATGAAGCATGGGGATGGACAGTGCAACACAGCAGGGAAGAGAAGGTATTGGCCATCTAGCTATAAATAACCAGTTAGAAAAGAACATGTTGAAAAAGAAAGAAAGAGAGAAAGAGAAAACAAAGTGGCCACAAGAACTGCAAGACTGTAGAAGGGAATCAAAATTTGATTCAACAGAAGTATTTGCAGCAGAGCATAAAGCGACAGTGAGCTAATTCCAAAATCTGTGTTTCTGAAAACATGAGGGAATCTAGTCTCAGTCATGTTTAATTGTTATTATCAGTTCACCCCATCAGCTTAACAAATGCAACAGTTAACTATGAAATCAATATAATGTCAGAGGGATGGGGCTGCCTTTTTTCCTTTTCTTTGGCTCTTTTCTCAATGGGAATGTGCCACGTGCATGATTTTCTTTCTCTCTCTCTCTCTCTCCCTCTCTCCCTCTGATGCTTTCATTTAACCTAGAAGATGTTTGTGGTCAAAGATGGAAGCTCTCCATGCATCTATAATTGAATGATTTTTTTTTCCTCCAGTACTAGCCTTGAGGAATTTGCTGGCACATCATCTCTAAGTTCAACAACCTGGCTTCATCCGTGACTCTACTCCTTGGGGAAAAAAAATAAGGTAATTTGTTTCTAGAAAACAAGGAAGGAAGGAAGGAAGGAAGGAAGGAAGGAAGGAAGGAAGGAAGGAAGGAAGGAAGGAAGGAAGGAAGGAAGGAATTTTTTTTAAGCAATAGGCTTGCAAACATGATCATCAGTCTAAATATAGTTGATTATCTTTCCAAATGGCTACTATAGGTATGACAGTACCTATATTAGTAGCTCAAAATGCTAATTCTATGGCTGCTGTTGACCTAATATTGAAAATCTGGTGGAGAAGGATCAGCATAGGCTGTTTTCCTCCTTCATTTATACCTCGTAGAAATCTGATGGACTGAAACAAATCTACTCTGTTCTATCTGCTTTTATTCACTCTGTTAACAGATTTCTCACGCTCTGGTTTAGGATATGATTTTGAGTTATTCAAAATTGCTTGAGAATACTTCCCGTGAAAGCCTGCTGGAAACATTCCATGACTGCTTCCCTTTTCTAAATTTTTATTGTTCTCTGTTTTCTCCTCCCCCACATTTGGAATCCTCTGCAGGGGTCCAGATTGAGGGGCAGCTTGTAAAGTGTGCACAGTAGCTAACTTGCCAGGGCATTACAAGGAACATTTTTTAAAAAAATGTTTTATTGCTTTTGCTTTTTTTTAAATACTTTGCTATATTTCTATTTGAAATCTGTACTTACCAGACAAAACAATTAAAAAATGCAAGCAACACTCTAACACATCCATGGTTAAATATGGTTTGATTCCCTGCAGAGATATTGAGCAAGATCTCCTCACTAGTGTAAATCAAAGTTTCTTGATTTACTGCAATAGAGTTAACACTGATTTATACCAAGAGCAGCTCTACATATGTAGCTTAATTTTTCTCACTGCATAAAGCTCTTAAGATGTTTCTTTAGATTGCTCATGAATTTCCATAAATATATGCTATAGGCACAATGAAATTACAGCAAGATTTAATACAATAGAGAGGCAGATAGAATGTTCTCTGATAAATAAACCCAGAGCAAAGATAAATGACTGATAGATCATTAGATTGACAGACCAATAAATAGTTCAGAAATATAACTTACTCAGTGTATTGTGACATTTTTTCCACATTGTATTCAAATTTGTGATATACTGGAAAAAGACAGCCAAAGTTGTACAGCTCATGTTATGAAAAATATTGAATGATCCCCATTCATTACCAAATAATATACCAAATCCCCTGAGAAGTTATATTACCTTCCTAACTATTTTGAAATAAGGCAAATAGGCTTTTCTTAAAATCATCACCAGGGCTTGCAGTGGTGTGTGTGTGTGCAGAAGGAAGGGACAGAAAACAGAAAAAGGAACTGTCTAATAATGAAAATTATGTTCACTTCACTTTTGGGACAACATTGTATAAATTACACAATCTTCTCCTTAAGAATCCATATGACTGGCCAAAGGAGAAGCCATAATCATTTGAAAAGGAATACTTTCTCATTTCCACTCTGGTAATCTTTGGGAATTCCTGGAGGATGCGCAAGGCCCCAGAACATGGGAGAAAAGCAAAATCCATTCCCATTTTCAGAAAGGGAAATCACAGATCCATCAATTTGAGGTCTGTCCTGGTGAAGTCCTCAAACTTTCAAGTAGCATCTTTCTGACCATAGGGATAGGAGAGCTATAATTAATAGGAAACAGCATGACTTCATTGCAAAAAAATCCAAACTTTTTTTGTCCTGCTATCCCAAGAGGCATCCCTAGCTGGGCAGCTCTGGGATCCTGCAGGTAGCTCTAGTTTGACTGACTGGTGATTCAAGCATGTCATTTCAAAGCTGAGATGCTAAATCTTAACTGTTGTCTTCAAAAGATTATAGTGACAATTGAAACTGTTGAAATAAAATCAGCAAAACTAGAGCTACCTGCAGCATCCTGGTTCTTTCTGCATAGAAAATTCTGGACTTTACTTTCCTACCCCACAAAACTGTGGGTTTGGCTGCTTGAACTTTCCCTCCAATTTTGATATAGTATATCCTTATAGTAGTCAAAAGTAGCTGAAGTAACATAGATCTAAATCTAAGGGGTGTGTGTGTGTGTGTGCGCGCGCGCACGCACGCACACGCATGCACGTATGTGCCTAAGTTTATTTTAAGAATGTGTCTATCACAAGCACTGATAAAACTTACTTTTGGAAATGGTACTTTTATATTCAAGAACATTTGTTGGAATAAAATTAATATGTGGACTTTTTAAAGTACTGGTAGTAAGATACAAGAAATGCTTTACAGTCAAATGGAAATTCTGTTCTATTTCATCTTGGTATCCAGCGGGAATCTTTTCTTGCAACTGGAAAATATGACTTTGTGCTATGCCTCTTTTTGGGAAATCATGTACAGCTGAAATGAAAGCAAGGGGCAGGTGAGAGAGAAACAGCATCCTATAGCATGGGTTTCACAAGCTCTCTTGGTGAGGTTCTGTCAGAAGTTCCTTACGCTGAAATAAATGCTGTTTGATTTCTACGTTTGCTCCTTTCTGAAAAGAAGACAAAACTAAAACCAGTTTCTTAAGAACAGTTCTCAAATGGTGTCATCGTGACTAATGGTTCTTTTGCAACACAGCTCATCTCTTTAGGCAAATAGCACTCCTTCATAAATTCTCCAATTGTCAGAGCAGCATAAATGATCATTTGTCAAAATGTAATAAATCTCAGGAAGCAACAAAATAGGATAAGAAGACCTGCTTTTCTTTACTGGGCTGCTTTTTTGGCTATATTGGAGCTGCCAGTCATGACTGGTTAGGCATTGAACTGTTGCTCTGAGCTGTGTAACATTTTGCATTGAAAGCATCCCATGTGTGCATGTGTGCAAGAGAGTGTTAGTGGTGCCTTAGAAAGGGTAGTTGAGTTGTGGAGCTACTTTTGTCAGTGCCAGTGCTTCTCCAGATGGCATGTTAACCTCTTAGCTTAAACATCTTTTTAGAATTCTTTATCGAAAGCTCATATTTGATGTATAATCAGCTGAGCCATTTGAAAAACTGTCAAGTCTTCAAGATGTTGCCACGCTTGCTTTTCACATTGAAAACCTTGAAGTCTTGATTCAAAGTTAGGAGAAGTCGATCAATAAAGGATGCCATGCAAGGGAAATATGATTTATATATCCTAGCTAAAATCAGGGCAAAATTCACTGCTTTCTCAAGATGTATTTAACTTTATGAACAAGACCATTTTTAGAATTTCACTAAGTAAGAATTTAAAGCCTTTGACTCCTTTCTCATTGATCTATAGTTATTAAGAGAAGTTTTTTTAAAAAACGCCTCTTGAAATGTTGGCCTAAATTTGATATAAGGCAAGAGATTGGTGAGTGGACTGCTGCAAAAGGAATGTAATGTGGCAGATCAACCCACAGTGGTCATTCTACCAGCACTGATACTATAATGGCATTTCATGCAGTGATGCTATAAGCTGCAATCATTCGCCACTACTAATAGCAATTTGATTCATTTAAGCCCTCTGTGGCAGTAGTAGGAGCAGAATTAGTGGAAACAAATCAGGCAGTCAAATAGCTCTTGAATGTCTATCAACGTTACTGATCAAAGCCTATCATCATTAGTCTTTACAATCAAGGTACTAAAAGCCATTTAGCATTCCTTTGCTCGATAGCATTGGCCTTATTGCACATACAAGCCATTATTAAGGGAGAACTGGGCTGGTATTACGTTATGTTTGTTCCCATGTATTCAAGTGCAAAATGACACTGTTGATGTCAACACTGCTAACATCAGATGTTCTTGCTTTGACAACATATGGAGATGCAGCCTTTTTCTTTCCTATGCTTTATTCTTAGAATTACATGATACTGGGGGAGGAAGAGGAATGTGATGGGAGTTAGTTAGACATAACAATATTGTAATAGTGTATGAACTCATGGGTGTTTGAAATAAGAGATGATAAGAGATGGCAGCCTAGAGAACAGGAGGGAAAACCTGCAATTCAAACTAATTGGAGAATGTGATTTATGACTGCTAATTAGAGGAGGGAATTGTGTTTGATACTATGTGCTAAGGGGAGGAAAATTCAGATTTTAGCTTCGACCATATACATGCCGAAGCTATGCTACTCAAATAAAGATTCTTTAAGGTAAACAATGCCTTGAAATTCTATGAAGACAGTTAACTTTTGGAAAGTCTTGCAGAATACAGTATAACACATTACTTGGCTATAGGTGAGCTGAGAAAAATTATTATTTTTACTTATATTTTACAAAAGGATAAAAATATAATGCACAAGTTTAAAAGAATATAAAATACAGTTTTCTTTAAAAGAAACAACAAATCTCAACAACATGGTCCCTCACTTGGCTACAGGTGAAATGAATTCAATTTTAATTGATCATGAATTTGCAAACTGTTAGTGTCAGAACCCATTCCTATTTCATTTCTATCTATCCCCTCTAACCCAAAAGCAAATATCACCTTTCCCTCAGTTCTGCCATACTCCCAAGGGGGAGGAGGGGATGTGCCCATGGGTTTATTGCTTCTGCTTCCTCTATCTGCTACAATGTAACCTTTTGCTTTGGTTTATTGCCTTTGCTTCCTCTATCTGTTACAATGTAACATCTCGCTGCCCTGCGCTATATCTCTCTCTGAACCTATCTCCCTAAACTGTCAGCTAGAACAAGGGAAAGAATAAAGAATGCAACTTCCATGCCTGGTTTGTTTCTATGATCCCAGAGGAAGGTGTGAAGAGCTGTCAACCATTGCTGTGTGATCTGGAGATTGGTCAATGTTATCTCCCCTTTTCCCACATTGGACTTAACACCTGGTGAATGGTTGTCCCACACTAGCTATATGGATTATGGGGTGGGGTCTTGTTTGGGGATACCTTAACCTATCATTCTGCACAGGAAATCTCAGATCCTGTCTATTATGCCTGCTATCAACTACTCTTAATAAAAGTTCCTGTTGGAAGAAATCACTTCCAAGAGTTCTGCTTTCTTAAGATGTGGGATTGAAGTGGATCCTGACAGGGTGCCTTGGAAAATCAGTTACTATAAAAAAGAAAAGGGTTTTTAAACCATTCCTGTAAGCTAAGATGTGGCTTTTCTTGAGGGCAGGCATTTTTAAACAACAATGAAAGGAAGGATTCAGGTTTAGAAATGGAGAGATGTTTATCATAAAAGGCAATTAGAACATATTCTGTATTAATTCTGGTTGTAATTCCACAATTACAGCTTCAGTAGATCTTTTATTCCTTTTAATTGGCTTTGCTTACAGTTTTGGTACATACACACACACACACACACACACACACACAAACACACACACACAACCCGCCACATACACACACAATAGTGCCTGATGAATTGTGGTCACATCTCTCGCAGAATCTCATTAAACTTTGTTCCCAGACATATTTTATTACATCTTTTACTGCATTAGTCTTGCATTGGATCTTAGAAACATCTGATTGGAGTTACCTTAAAACTTAGGAATTTATATTAGAGATGAGACCAAATAATAAAAGGAAAAGAAAAAAAAAGACTCTGATGACAACAACCTTGAACTTTTGAGTAAGTTCAGATCTGAATACAGATTTTACAACGGGCCCCATTCTCTTCTTAAACAATTTTAGAACCAAAGACTGTAGCAACAAAAAATGCTCAGCACCACATTTGTGCAGCTTCTTGCAGTTCCTTTTAATTATTCCCTTCTAGTATTTTGCCTTTTAAATCACTTTTTTTTCTCTGTTGTTACAATTTAAAGCAACATTCCTTGAGGAACATAGCATGCAGGCTTCTTCTATGGAAATTAATTTGGCCCTAACTGAAATGTGCTTATGCATTTCATACTATACAAATGCTGCATGGAAAAAGAACGTTAAGATATGGAGTATCATCACTGTTGCAGCTTAGTCAGCCATGACCCTTGCCAGAATACTCTGTTCCCGTGTCTCTCAAGCTTAGCAATTTCCAGAATTCTGGGAGTTGAAGTCCAGACATCTTAAAGTTGTGGAAGTTGAGAAACCCTGCTCTATTCCATCACTTCCATAAATAAGCTTGACAGCTCAGGATGCCATCAAAATGACTCTTGTTTGGGAATAGTGCCTTTTTTGACTTCAGAAGAAGTTATCCTCAGAAAATGAATTTAGCATTATGATAAGAAAAGCTCTCAACAGTTACCACTGAACTCTAATACAGTTTGCAGTTGCAATTTCTAAGCATAAGGGGAATCCTGCAGGATCAGAGTGAAAGTCTATTTGATCCAGATTCTATTTCCTTGGTGGCCAAACAGAAGAGTATAGAAAGTACACAAGCATGACTTCAGGGAATTATGTTTCTACCAGCAACAACAGTCAGATGGCTTAAGCAGCACAATAAAAGAACAATGTGATAAAATTAGAATACACTAAAAATTTTATGAAACAAAATGGTCTCAATCAGCTACTGGAAAAAAGGAGAGCATAAGTGTATGCAGAATTGCAACCACGCTGCTTTAGAAAATGCTTGTATTTCATGGCCTTAGTCCCAAACTGTCAATTCCTAATCTGGCCAAATAAATTGATGTAATCTTCATCAGCCATTGGCTTGGAAACAAGTTGGATCAACTAAATTGACAATAATTTGTTTGGATTTAGTTTCTTAATTGGACAATGAGTGTTCATCAGTGGTAAAATATATAGTTGCAGGCATCAGAAATGGAGTGGAATAATTTTATTAAAACTGCAAAACTGCAACTAAATTAAGATCTCAAGGGAAAACCTAAACCCTGAAAAGAACTGCATGGGGATACTGGTTGACTTTAGCCAGTTGCAAAATTCTACTGACAGCCTTGGCTTAAACCTGATCTACTAAATGAGTTGGCAGCTGTAGCCTTCACCAAGATAGATAGATAAGCAGATGGTCTGTCTATAGTAGTCACTCTCCTTTGCCAATGCTACTACCTTTAGCATCCCTGACTGTACCCTGCTTGGTGTAGTCTTGCCCTCTGCCTGGGTGAAACTACTGTGCACCTTTTTAATCTTCTGTAAGATCTTGTGGCAAATATTCAATTAATCTTCTGTGGGGAGGGAAAGTGCTTTAAAGAGGAAAAACTGACCTATGTTTATTTAGTAATGGACAACCGAGAAGAATGAACTCCTTTCCAAAAATATGAAGACTCATGCCCCTAAAGACATGTGACCTTCCCTGGCTACTCTCCAAAGATCAGGCTGGCCATCTACTGTAGTTTTTCAGGTACAACCCAAAGCAGAGTATCTGACACTATAACTGCAACCTATCTCCGATCCTGCATGCAATTATTTGCAAACTCATTATTATTCCTGACAAGCATGTTAGTTGACATCACAAAAACAAAATTTTTGACTCCAGGGTTATATATGACCCACCCAAACTCTTTCGAAGCCCCCAGAGCTCCTTCTTAATGTGATTTGAGATTAAAAAAAATACATGAACTCTGTAGCATAAGCCCTACATAACATAGTTTATTTATTTTATTTATTTATTTTATTGAATTATATACCGCCCTATTCCGTAGGACTCAGGGCGGTTTACAGGGCAGTTAAAACCATGAAATACAAAAATTAAAATCAATTAAAACAATTAAATTAAATTCAAGCCCCAAGAGTAAATCTAAAACCCAGTTAAATTAACAACCCCACAGTCTGGACCAAACAGATCAAAGAGCCAGGTTTTCAGGTCCCGGCGAAATGAGCGAAGGTCGGGGGCAGTCCTAAGTTCCATGGGTAGTTGGTTCCATAGGGCAGGCACACCCACAGAGAACGCCCTTCCCCTGGGAATAACCCACCGGCATTCATTAACCGGTGGTACCCTGAGAAGGCCCTCCCTGTGGGGGCGCACAGGACAATGGGAAGATGATGCCGGCAGCAGGTGTTCCCTTAGATAGTCCAGACCCAAGCCATTTAGGGCTTTATAGGTCATTACCAGCACCTTGAATCTCACCCGGAGGGCAACCGGAAGCCAATGTAGCTCATGGAGAAGAGGTGTTACATGGGAGTATCGGGAAGCTCCCATCAAAACTCGCGCGGCTGAATTCTGCACCAGTTGAAGTCTTCGGGTGGTCCTCAAAGGCAGCCCCATGTAGAGGGCATTGCAGTAGTCTAACCGGGAGGTCACGAGTGCATGAGTGACTGTACATAGAGCATCTCAGTCCAGATAGGGACGCAACTGGCGCACCAGGTGAATCTGGGCAAAAGCCCCCCTGGTCACGGTTCCTATATGATCTTCAAAACTGAGCCGTGAATCCAGGAGGATGCCCAAGTTGCGAGCCCTATCAACGGGGGGTAATACCTCATCCCCTATTGTTAATGATGGAGAAGGCTGGTCAGCCCGAGATGCCAGTATGAACAGCCACTCAGTCTTGTCAGGATTGAGACAAAGCCTGTTTCTCTGCCCCTACATAAAATTCTAGCAAAAAAAAAAAAGCCTGATTCCACTTATGCAAGATATTCTTTTGCCCATCCTGCTTTGTATCACTATTACCTCTTCCATGTAGCCCTCATCCTTCCAAAACATGTAAATATAGTTCTTGTCCATAAAAAAAATGCCCAGTGCAGATCAGAATGCATCTCCAGATACTTAGCTACCCTAATGCAGCCATCATTAACTAGGTATGTTCCAGATGTGATAGGACAACCTTCCATCTCTACAGTCAATGCCAGATGAACATTCTGGAAGCTATAGCCCATAGACATCTTGAGGATATCAGATTAGGGAAGACTTACTATTCTTTAATATTTTCCACTGGGTCTACTCCAGATTAAATTATTTGGAATTTTGATATCCAACACTGTGCACAATATTTAGCATATTAAAGTGAGAAATATTGAAAGTTTCACTTGGAACTCCATTATGTTACTGGTAAATACCACTTCTTTATTTTAAAACTTTATTGGAATTTAATTCAAGGTATCATACAGGTATGCAGGGATCCTTCCTCTAATCCAATTCAAATAAGTGGTGAGCCCATGCTTGGCTTTTGAAGACGGCAGAACAGCATCTCAAATACAGACTTAATGCTCAGACTGTTACTGATTTGCATATCCAGATCACCCAGCAGAAACAAAATGGGTCATTTTCTGTGCTGTGATTTGAAAGGGTTATATGCTCAGTTTAGTAGGAAGGGGAGGGGGTGCTCCGTGGCTGAATAGAAAAACTTTCCCCCCTATCCTCAATTTCAGCAGTAGGAGAAAACTTTAAATCCAAGGAAAATTCCTTTGGTACCATGTTCACAATGTTTATCCCAGTAGGATACGATACAGTATGTGAAATGGCTGTATTTCACAATAATTATGAAAGAGAAAAAACATATGGAATAAATATAAGGCGTAACCAAAAACAGCAGTGTAAGTTTAAGTCAACCACTGAGTCTGTCAAAACTAGTAACTTGTTTACTGTGGAGAAGTCAATAAGTTAATAGGTCAAACCGGCTTGGCTTTGCCTGCATTTAGATTCTGGGCTAAGACTATATGATTAAGCCATTTGGCTAAAGCTAAGCAGGTGTGAGTCTAGCCAATGTCCAAATAGCAGCAGCCTGGCCATGGCAATCTCCCTGATTTCTGTGGCAGAAAAAAAGGAAGGAAGAATATCAACCAGAACTCAAAAGCTTGAGACTACAAATCCCAGAATCTCTGTCTTTTCGACTTGCTGGCAGAGGGTAGTGAGGATTGTAGTTCCCTGCCATAAATGTGCTGTGCTTGCAATCCAGGGCCTATTTATTTGTAAGCCCCACTGAACTCAGTAGTGAGCTCAAGTTAACTCAGTGGGATTTCCTGCTCAGGAAATATATATTGGATGGTGCTGTGAACGAATGAAATCATGTTGTTAGTTGTCTGCTCTCTCTTGCAGTGCTTCTGCTGCAGATCATTGCCTTCTTTGCATCAAATAGCCAGTTATGAGTGGAAATGTTTTAATACGCTTGGTGTGGAAGTTATTTCCAGAGAAGGGAAGGAAGGAAAACAGGCAGACAGACATGATGGTTTGTATGCAAATTCTAAGAGGGTTTTTAAAAATCCCGGTGGGAAAGAGTAAAAAGGAATTAACATTGTGCCATGTGTAAAAAATCAACCAACAATGAAAATGGCACCTGTCTGGGATTTTATTTTTAGGGCTGAAGCTCTAAAGTCATCAGGTATCATTCCACTTCTTAAAAAAGGACAGTTTTCACTTTTTTATTCCATTTAAAATTTGGGTCTTTCCCAGCCTTTGAAATCTTAGCCATTTTTTAACGTGCAAATGTGAAGGGAGACTGGGAAGAAAATCCATTTCAGGCATATGCAGCTCCATAAATTACTTTTTGTGGTTGTAACAGTATTCGCTTATGTCATGAGTTGAACATCCCCCTTTATTAGAATGCTATTTATTGCCACCAGCTGCAGTGCTCAGCTCAGAAACTTCTTGACACCAGTGATTGCTTTCAGCACCAATGCTTCCGGCTGCTAACAGGGGCTTCTCTTTCCAAAGGCAACTACTCTTTGTAAGCTTTTCCTTCTGGTGCACAGACACCTCCTGTCATTGTTATCCAGGAGCTTTGATGGGGTATAGGCCTAAACCTTTTGATGTTTGGGGATCATTTGTGCTATAAGCTGCCCACAAGATTTCTTCCCTAACATCCCTGGCATATTTGCTATCAAATGAGTCTAGGAATGCATGCCAACCCATCATCAATGGATTCCTTTCCTTGCCTTTAAAATCAATACTAGTTTTCAGTGTATAAGCAAAGAAGAGGGCATGTTGTATCAGGGACAGCCATTACAGAAAGAGTCACTAATATCATAGGTACACTTGCTGACCACGCTCCAATCTTCAACTAAGAACTAGATGTAAAAAAATGGCATGCCTTCTCTGAAAGACCATTATTAGCCTTGCATAAAAAAGTAGCCATGCTATTTTCTTGTCTGTGTTGGCTACTGAAGTTAAGAAACCAAAGAGGCATGAATCAAGAATGGAAGAAGTTGGCACTTAATATAGAGAACAGTCTCCAGATAGATCTTGAAAGGAGCTTGTATGTGTGCAACAGCCTCCAAGGGATAAATGTTTGTTACTCTGTTAATTATGCACGTCTCTCTGTATCATTGCTTTGAAAACCTTTCATCCACAATTATGGCCACTGTGCAGAGTTGGACGATACTGCCAGTCAGTGTTGGAAAAAGATTTGTATGTTATTAATATATAATTACAAGCATAATAATAATAATAATAATAATAATAATAATAATAATAATAATAATAATAATAATAATAATAATAATAATAATAATATAATATAATAATAATAATAATTAAAAAAATGTTGGAAGGGACCTTGGAGGTCATCTACTCCCTGTTGCTTGTCACCTTCTTGCCATTTTCCCCCACTAATAGACCAATCATTTCCTTAACCTTTTTCTTGTTTTTTATATGTTGAAAGAAGCTTTTTTTTGTTATTTTTGACTTTGGTCGCAAGCCTTAGTTCATTTTGAGCCTTAGCTTCCCTCACTTCATCTTTGCAGGCACGGGCTATTTGCTGATATTCTGCCTTAGTTATGTGTCCCTCTTTCCACTTCTTACAGTATACTTGTCTTTTTTATCTTTCAATTTATCAGAGAGTTCTTTATGCAGCCATGCTGGTTTCTTTTGAGAGCTGTTATTTTTCTTCTTTGTTGGTATTGTGCTAGACTGGGCCTTTATTATCTCACTTTTCAAAATTTCCCAAGCTTCTTGAGTTGTTTTCCCCTTTAGGATTCTCATCCATGGAATTCTTCCCAAGGTCTCTCTAAGTTTATTGAAATTAGCTCTTTTAAAGTCCAAGACTCTAGTTTGGCTGTGTTCTATTGCTTGTGCTTCCAGAATGTTGAATTCCAATATTGCATGATCACTTCCCCCCAAGGTTCCTGTGGCTTCGACACTTTCTATCATTTCATCTCTGTTAGTGAGAATTAAATCCAATATGGCTTATCCCCTAGTTCCCTTCTCTACTTTTTGGGAGAGAAAGTTGTCTGCTAGGTTTGTCAGGAATCTGTTTGATCTTCCACTTGGTGCAGAGTTTGTCTCCCAGTTGATATCAGGGTAATTAAAGTCCCCCATTACTATTGTGATGTGCTTCCTACATATCTTAGTTAGCTGACTAGCAAAAAGTTCATCTATTTCCTCTGCTTTGTTGGGCGGCCTATAGTATACACCTATGGCAATGTCATTATTTTCACCTTTTATATTGACCCAAATGCATTCAAGTTTACAGTTTTCATCATTATTGTGCTCTATTTCTGTAGAGATAAACTTATTTCTTATATAGAGAGCAACTCCACCTCCTCTTTTGTTTAGTCTGTTTCTTTTAAATAATTTAAATCCCTCTAGCTGTGTGTTCCATTGGTGGGTTTCGTGACACCATGTTTCCATAATGGCAACAATATCATATCCGCCCTCATTTACCTGAATTTCTAGTTCTAGTTCATTTTGGTGTAGAGGTTAAGACACCATTCTAGAAACCAGGAGATCGTGAGTTCTAGTGCCACCTTAGACACAAAACTGCAGACTATTCCAGGCAGTTGCTAAGAGTAAGCCCTAGCGAAGAACAACTTTGGGTCAAAGACACAAAACACACAAAAAATATAATTAATGACAGCAACTGCTCTGTTGCTCTGGCCACATGTTAGGCATGATTGCTGGTCATTTTATATGTATTTTATGTTAATGAATTTCAGTGAAATTTTTTCTTCTAGTCTCTAGAAATGCAATGAGTCAAATGGAGGATTTGCATGGGGGTGTGATTGCTTTGTTTTATTAGTGGCATGTATTTTTTGTTACTGTTACAATGTGATATGAGGATTGCAATTAAAAAATCGTCAAGTTCAAGTTTTAGTCATAAAGGACTTCTGGCTTTAATTATGAGTATTTCTCTTATACCAGAACATCTACTTCCTGACATCTGTTTTAGCAAATGCACAGAAATGGTAAAGAGGATGAAGAGCTATTTCCAATTAATTTGGATCATAGAGCAACTAATCAGTCACACAAAATAAAAGGAATTCCAACATGAATATAAGGAGCCTCTTGAGCATTATACATACAGCTGTATCTAAGGATCACTGGTAGAAAAATAATTTTATACATCTCTATCAAACCTTTCAAATGTCTGAACAATTATTGTAGGAAAAATAATTTGCCTAGGTTAATTCTGATGCCAACAGCTATTTGCATAATAAATTATCAAAAAGTACTGGTGATGTCTGACATAAAGGTTTCTTTGAAAAATACAGAATGTCTTAAAAGTAACAATGAAAAGGGTCCATCAAGAATAATTTTTCAGTAATGCAGAATGTCATGTTGTGCCTGAAGTTCATGTTTACACAGATTTCCTTTCCTGCTCCCCCCGAAAAGACAGGCCTTGATGTAATATACTTCAGTGTCTGCAACTGAGTGCGACTTGGACAAAAATGTGGGAAAAACTGATGTACTGAATCCTATATGCTACAGTCCTCTAGCTACCACACAGAAAAAGTAGCTACAAAGATTTATATTTGGTGGATCCTGATGAAGGCAATATAAAAACAAAATAAAGCTCTTTTAAAAATAAGTTGAACTGTCATGATCAAAGGAATCAAACGTGTCAAATCAAATCAAATTAATGGAAGGCATTCCTGAAAAGCTATTCGAAGCAAACTCTTGCTTTGTGTTAAAATTAATATTCTTCAGTTATGCCACCAGCTACAGGAAGTCAAGCTGACTTGCACTAACCAATAAATGAATGATCGGGTACCAGGTTAGTTGTTTAGGACCATTGAAACTTATTGTTACACAAGCTTGAAAGAAAAAAAGGTAAACACTGATAGGAGGGGGATGGAAGGAAAGTGGAAGGCAGATCTTTTTGGTAATTGGGCATTAAAAATAGTTATTGAAATTTAAGTGACAGTCTTGTCACATTTTGACAGTCTTACAATGAAGTCACTAGTAACACCCATAGATAATCTTAACTCTACTGCAACCACTTCCCCAATGCAATGCTTGTATAATAATGGAGATAATAGTAAAATGTTTGTTCCAGTGCCAGTTATGGTACAAATCCTAGTAAACCACAAATTCAAAAAAAAGCATTTGCATTTGAAATCCAGGAGCCATCTAAACTTTAGACATTAGACCTTGCACATTGTTTTTATTGTCTATAAAACTTAATAACTTTAGAATAAAACAACGAGGAATACATTTTCAGTATCAGAACTAGGTGCTTCTTTCTTTCATCCACAGGAATCCACCCAAAGTTTTCTTTGTTTCAGCAATCTAATTTAAAAGGCATGGATGTATGTTTACACTATTAGGGACAAGAACTTTGTGCAGATCTACAGCAAATAACTCCCAAACCAATAGATCCTTACCTAGCAGTTGTCTTGCCCTGATTTAGACCAATCTTCGTATACTGAATGTGCTGTACCCACATGACCCCTAACAAGTGTTTACTTGTCTTCTTAAACATCTGCAAGGAAATTGATTTCCACTGCTTCCTTAGACAGCTATTATTACAGTAAAGAACTCTGACTGGTATCTAATCTTAGCCTACATTCCTGCTCTTTAAACCAACTGCCTCTTGTCCTCTTTTACTAATAGATAACAATTGTTCTCTAACTTCTCTGTGGCACTTTTCCAAATATTTGAAGAAAGATATACAAATTCCCTAAAGTCACCTTTTTTTCTAAATTAAATATTAACTCTTCTGTTGTTAATCTTTAGTGCTTTGAGAGAAGATACTTCATTGTTTCTTGTGTACACTTTTCAAATGTTGTATAGTAAACAACATAATGACCAAAAGTAACACTTTTGGACACTTACCCTGTATGACTTGCAGTCCTGGATTTCAGGGGTGGATCTATTCTACCTTCTAAAATGGATGTGATGTCATAATGCAAAACAATCTAATATAAGTTTGCACAAGTTGTATTCCCTTTCTTCTTTGTTTGATATGTCATAATTCCATTATTTTATGTAATTGTTTTAAAACAATACTTTGGTTAACTACTTGCTCATTAACAATAAGATTTAAGATCAATAAAATGCTCTTGTCAAGTGCTCTTATCAGTGAAATGCTAGGAAGTTAAGTCAGACCTGGGCATTTTATGACCACCAGGCCCCGTCTGGCCCTTTGATTGTCCATGTCTGACCTGCATGAGGTCAATCAGAAATTAGAAATTAAATGTAAATAAGTGTGCGCCGTGCACACAATACAATTGCATTGCTTTTATTTTAAAGATGATAGCATATGTGTGTGTGTGTGTGCGCGCGCGTGTGCCTTCACAGCCCTATTGGTTCAGCTTTCCACAACAATTCCAGTTTGTCATGTGGCCCCTTAGGGAAATTATTTGCCCACCCCGATCTAAGTAAAACTTATGTAGGAAAGGCAGAAAGTTCCTTGAGATTACAATATAATCAATCGAGGAAAGTCCTGTTCTAGTGAGAGAATACATCAAGAAAATCCTTACTGATGAATTTATTCAAGAAACACAAATTTAATCTGTTAGCTAACAAATCAAAGGCCTGGAGACTCAAACATATGAAGAACAGCTGCAGGACTTGGGTTTGGCTAGTCTAAAGAAAAGAAGAAGCAGGGGTGACATGTTAGCAGTATTCCAGTATTTGAGGGGCTGCCACCAAGAGGAGGGGGTAAAATTATTCTCCAAAGCACCAGAGGGAAAGACAAGAAACAATGGTTAGAAACTGATCAAAGAGAGAACCAACCTGGAATTAAGGAGAAAGTTCCTAACAGTGAGGACAACTAACCAGTGGAACAGCTTTGCCTTCAGAAATTGTGGGCACTGGAGGTTTTTAAGAAGAGACTAGACAGTCACTTGTCTGAAATGATATAACTTGAGCAAGGGGCTGGACTAGAAAACCTCCAAGGTCCCACCTAACTCTATTCTATTCTATTCTATTCTATTCTATTCTATTCTATTCTATTCGATTCGATTCGATTCGATTCGATTCGATTCGATTCTATATAAAATAAATTAGAGATTATATCTAATTCTGAGTTTATTGGTGAGAATGAGAAAAAAGTCAATTACCCCCGTTCTTATATTGAAATTAGCAGAATATTATATGAAGAGGATAAATAGTCATAAAATTGCTCAAGTAAACTTCTACTTTGGCCCATATGTTCTTGATTTGGGACTATTTTGCTGGGATGGTGTGTACATGTCATCCAATAATAGTATTTAATTTTAATGGAACAGAACGTGGTATTAAAATCTGACTATGATTAAAATCTGCCTATGAAAATCTGACCACTAAACAACCTTTGCAGAGTGTAACTAAATTCCACATGGGATTTTTCTTTTTGGTATGTATTGGATTGTTGTTCCTTGGTGAGTATGAGATTATAGTTCTTATGTATTTGTTGTTTTAATTCTGAGAACATAAGCTTGTTTACAGTCAAATTTGAGAATCTGGAAGTCATACTCTACACACCACTTCATTCTATCTCACGGCTAGTTCTCTGAATGCCTTTCTTCATAGGCCGTAGTGGCAGCAGCTCATTCATCATGACTGTAGGCAAAATGGTGGAGGGACTCTGGTGTTTCAAATTTCAAGCATGACCAAATGACTATGCTGACTCGAAGTCCCCTGTGGATTTTACTTTGCTGGTCGTTGCCAAGGCCATTGAGCTAGTGCTGTCCGAAGACATTTCCAGTGTCATGTGGCCAGCATGACATCACAGAGCACTGCTACCTATGCTAACTAGGGGATTATGGAATTTGAAGATTGGGAAAGGTTGAGATTCAGAATTTCTGGTGAAGTCTAATTTTGCCCATTCTGGTTTTAACCCATTAATCAGATCCTGACATTTGATTCTTCTAGTCCTAACTAAATTCAAACATGGGTCAATATTTTGAATCAAAAAGTTGATACTGCTGTTTCTTTTGATGTTCTAGTGCTTCTTCTGCTCTTCTATCTGGATCCTTTCCCCAAGATTCCCCAAATCTTCAGGTGTTTTCAACTATAGCTGTTATTAGCCTTAGCCAGATTTAAGGTTGGACCCATATTTAAATCTTCTATTAGATGCTTATGACTGAAATGTACTTATGCCTGAACTTTTCACCTTCTTGTTGCTTTGCTTGCCTTGCCTGATACTGGTATGTAACACTGATTGATAGGGATTGCAGAGTTATTGTTACCATACCTGCTATAATTGAAAACGGATGTGCTCACAGGAGCTATTATGTATTTAGTGTTATTATATTTATGTTAACAATATGTTATATTCAAATATAAATGTTCGTTCTGATTGCATGGAATAGCTGCTTTATTAGAGAGAGAAATGAACTGGGTTAAAGTTGTTCTCTTGTATGTTGTGCGTGCTCAGTACCCCAAACAGGTTGAAATGCAACATCTTTGGAAATAAGGCAAAATAGCCATTGGATAATGTCAAAAAGATAGCCGTGGGACAGTAACTTAAGAGTTGAGGCTGACTTTTAAAAGTTGTTGCTTTAAGCTATGTGCCAAGTATCAAAATGTGGCACTTGGTCTGCCTATCTGGATAAACACAAAGAGGAAAGGGTGCCCTCAGTGCTTTTTTTGTAAAAGAAAAAGGTGCTGGAACTCACACATGTCATACAATCCACCTTGCCTACTCTACAAGGTTCCATCCAAAAAAGGTGCCGGAACTCCGTTCTGAGCGTTCTATGAGAAAAAAAGCCCTGGGTGCCCTACAGTAGGGGTCCCAACTCACATTGTCAACTCTACAATGAACCTGGCTTCAGCCATTTTTGTCATTCTAGGTTGCCACAAGTAAAGTGGGGGAGGTATTTCTGGTAGTCTAAACATAGCAAATCTTGTGGGAACCAAGGTGATTCCCATACCGGAGGGGAGAAGGAAGATTGTTTAGTCAGAAAGCCCAGCAAGTTGTTCTATTGCAGGGGTCCTCAAACGTGGCCACTTTTAAGACTTGTGGACTTCAACTCCCGGAATTCCCCAGCCAAATGTTTGGGGAATTCTGGGAGTTGAAGTCCACAAGTCTTAAAAGTGGCCACGTTTAAGAACCCCTGTTCTATTGGATAGCATGAGTAGAGGGGTGGGAATTGTTACATTATATTACTTTGATTCTTGGAGGGAAAGTTTGGATCTGGTTTCACTTTTGACTGTGCCAATATTATGTATTCAATAAACATGTTCTTTGAGGAATTTTCCTCCCTGGGAGTTCTGATTTATTTGGTCTCATTGATCGGAACCGTAACACTGTCCTCCTAGTACCTGGTACTGCCCATTGGGAGCAGTCAAACACACAAAACCATCTCCTCTCTCCCCCACCACTGCTGCCACCACTACCACTGCCAGCTGTAGAACCGGAAAGATTGGGGACCACCGCCCTACAAGATCCAATTCCAAATGCTAAAGAGTGAAAAGATCCAATCCAGTGTCAGACAGCCAAGAATGGATTGGGACTACAGCCCATGTAAGCCAGGAAACACTGAATCTTTGAATCAACCTGAGGAAATGAAAAATCCACATTTTACCTGCTGTATTATTAACTGTCTTGTCATATACCTGCCCTTCACTGGGCTAGAATATTTTTCCTTCATTTTCCAAAGAACATTGAACTTGAGTTACTTTGTACTTTCCAATACAAATGCTCTTATCCTGGCATTTTAGCTAAATAACTTCTGTTCCTTATAAGCATTACACTTACGAGGTAGTCTCCATAAAGTTATTAAGCAATTGTGCTTGCCACATAGCTGCACCAGGATAT
This sequence comes from Vipera ursinii, assembly GCF_947247035.1. Classification (NCBI taxonomy): domain Eukaryota; kingdom Metazoa; phylum Chordata; class Lepidosauria; order Squamata; family Viperidae; genus Vipera; species Vipera ursinii. The sequence continues at coordinate 62,164,606 of NC_139512.1, forward strand.
TTATAAGAAGAGTTCCCTTTGTATGAAAGCAAAGTGCATATATGAATTTGGTATGAAGGATGAGTCATATTCATCAGCAACAGCATTCGGGGAAGATGAGTTTTGTAATTCAAAACATTTTGAGAGTTTCAGATTGGGAAAGAACATTCTATCATTTCATACTGTAGAGTACAATTCTGTAATTAGTTACATTATTTCAATATTTCATATACAGAATCCTAAATGTTCAATCTGCTTTATGTGCCATTCTGAAAACAGGTGTTTCCATATCTATTTCACTGTACATGGCTTGTTCTGTGAACTGCCTATCACATAATGTACATATAATAATATCTACATCAATATTCAGCTGGTCTATGGGCAACATAGCAGGGCAAATTGACTTTTCTATATGCCTAAACTACAGTTTTAAAAAAGAGCCATGGAGATAATTGGAAAATAATTGCTATTCTTTAATATTTTTTTCTATTTTGTCCCTGAATGCTTTAAGCACTTTAATTTCTAATAAACTTTAGTCAGTTTTTTAATCTAATATTCTTTAGTCTATGAAATCAAATTTCATGTTCTATCAAGATGCCAGTTTTGCTTTAATATGTCACAACAAGCGTTTCTTATCAATTTGCTACATTCACGTGTGCTGTACATACACTTCTTCAGAAAAATAAAAAAAGATCACGAGGATTTAAAATTTACTTACATTAAGCCAATAAGTAATGCAGCATTGGAATACTTTTAATTCACATATTAAATTCTGAAACCAATTCTAGTCTGAGTTATATATATTCTCTTCTAATGGAAATACCGTATGTCATGATTTCCTAGGCTCTTTAAAAATACTTAAAAATCTGGAAAAAAGAGATATATAAAGTTGATGTTTAGAGTTATTTTTTTAAAAAATAAACTAAAGTGAGCCCTTAAAGTAAAGGTAAAGGTTCCCCCGCACATGCGTGCTAGTCGTTTCCGACTCTAGGGGCCGGTGCTCATCTCCGTTTCATAGCCGAAGAGCCAGCACTTGTCCGAGGACGTCTCCGTGGTCATGTGGCCGGCATGACTAGACGCCTAAGGCGCACGGAACGCTGTTACCTTCCCACCGGAGTGGTCCCTATTTTTCTACTTGAATTTTTATGTGCTTTCGAACTGCTAGGTTGGCAGAAGCTGGGACGAGTAACAGGCGCTCACTCTGCTACGCGGCACTCGGGATTCGACCCGCCAAACTGCCGACCTTCCGATCGACAAGTTCAGCATCCTAACCCACTGAGCCACCGCGTCCCTAGTGAGCCCTTGGGAACACCCTATCAACCAATATCTGAGGGATCTCTAGTATTTTAGCCTTACAGAAGACCTTGAAAACCTGGCTCTTTCCCCAAACATTGGGCTAAGGTGACAGTTGAGCCCTATGGTGTCTGGGGAGGAGAGGTTACTTTTGTTTTTCTGGATTGTTCAGAGACTAGAGTCATTACATTATTATTATTATTATTATTATTATTATTATTATTATTATTATTATTATTATTATTATTATTATTATTATTATTAAATTTGTATGAGATAGGCAGGCATATAAACCTGTAAATAAATGTTTTTCAACTTTCAGGAAAAAAATGGAATTAAATTCTGTACTATTAGAAGAGAGCACTCTGTCCATAATTAGCTTACAAATATACTTACTCAAGGGATTTCAGCAAAGGTCTTTATTCTCTTTTCTCCCTTTCTCTTTCTCAATATTCACATCCATCTCTTTAGAATGCCAGCTTCCTTCACTTAAGCAGTAATAATACAACATGAATATTACCTTATATTTTTCTTTGTGCTTCAGCTATTAGAAATGTATGCAAACTCCAATGAAAATGAGAATATTGCAATTGTCAATCCCTTTCTAGAGAGACAGAGGTCTCATCCAACTTGATGCATTTGCATATGGTTATGCTCCACAGCCACAGAGAGCACACCCCAACCATAGATATCCTATATCAAATGACCTCAGCTTAGGATTCAAGACTTTCCAAGATTTAAAAATTGAGATGAGCATTTGAACCAGAACAGCTCACCTTATGCTTTTGGAAGAAGGAACTACTTTCAAGCTTTAGGTAGGAATATTTATCACACTGCAATCACAGCAAAATATTGATTGAGATGGATTTCCCAAAAGGGAGTTATACTGATCTTTTACTTGCTTGTTCTTTGATTACAGATTACAGAATTTTCAGTACCCTCAAACAAAACATCTCATGCAACATAAATGTTATCAACTGGAGGGGTTTCTTCCTGATTCTAGTAGAATACAATCAAGGAAGCAGTAAAATAAGAAGAAATAAACCAGCTGTTATGACTTACATTAGGATAATACAAGTCTAATATTAGTTTACACTTCTAATTGTGAAAAACATTTTCTATAACAGCTATATTGTTTTTGTGAAGACTTTCTGGAACACCTTGTAAAAAATAATATTCTGTTGTTTAAATGAAATTAAAGGACAAGTGCATATTGCCAAAGAATCACTTACGGCAGAAGTGTCAAACTGCCAGCCCACACACTAGATGCATCACGCGGAAGCTACGCCCACCCCAGCTCTGGCAAGGGGGAAAAAGTCGAGATACGTCATGACATGGCACATGACGCGGCAAGTTTGACACACATGACCTACAGTATTTAGAATTCTGGGCTCATAATATATTCATTTATTTAATTTGTCTACAGCCTCAGCCTATAAATTCTAGGTAGTGGATAGATACAAAAATTAAAAGAATTACATCATCATCATCATCATCATCATCAGTCGTCCCCAACGCTGATGGTTCCAACTTGTTTGCAAAGGGCCCTTCAGAACCATCATATTTTTAGATCATGATGGTGGAAGCCATCCTCACCTTAGAGGACAAACTTCTCCAAAAGAAGAGGCAACCACCAGAATGTTGGCCATCATGTTCTGTTCTAATAGGAAGGGACCTTCAGTTAATACATAAGTTTTGTACATTCTCTCACTCTCTAAATAGGTGGATACATGACCAAAGATGAAAGTTTTGTTTCCCAAATAGTATAACTCTTAGAAATGACTGTATAGTCTGTAACATGATTGCAATTTAATTAATATAGAACAGAGGTCCCCAACTTTCTGGGCACCGGGGACCAGTTCTGTGGAGAAAGGTTTTTCCACAGACTGAAGAGTGCATGGTTTTGTGTGCTGCCTGCATCCCATGGATGGTGCTTTGCTTGTTTGTGCGGACCGGTTGTTGGCATGCCGCGGCCCTGTACCAGTCCATGGACCGGGGGTTCGGGACCCCTGATGTAGAAGAGTGGTTAAGGTACTAAACTAAAATTATAAAAGCAAGACTCAACTCACCAATTTATCATGAGAGTCATAATTGTCTCTCAAGCTAACCTACCTGACAGGATTAATATGAGCATAAAAATTAGAAGATAGGATATCTTGAACTTTTTGAAAAAAATCTACTTTCCCTCAATAATCCCATTTTAAATAAATTCTATAGAAACAAAGGTTATTTTATTCTGTGCAGTAAAAATGCTCTTGAGAAGCTCTTCCTGTAGTCCTGAGATTAAACCAGCCTAGCAGTTAGTCATGTCTGTTTATTTAATGAATAGGAAGTAAACTAGTTATAATTACCTTCTTTTACAGATTTCTAAGGAACTGTTTCTAATTAGCTTTATCAGGGCCAATAATGTTAAATGGTATAAAATCCAGTTGATATATTGATTTTAGTGGGTTCCCTTACTGACAAACTAGTTAAAACCAGCTGCCATTCCTCAGTAACTTTTTATTTTTCTTTCTGAAAAAGAAATTGTAAAGGAGACAGATTGCAGTGCACTCTTCATTAATGTTTGCAAACTGTCTTGAAGGAAGATGGATGAAGCAACCTACCTAGATGCTGTCACTGTCTGAAGATCAGAGATCTTGATAAGCTAATCACTTATAATATCAGGCAATCTGAAATGTCATTTGGAACTTTGGAAATGTAGTTTGCATTAGGTGAGATTAGTTTACCTTATGCAACTTTAAAATATATTGTAATGAAGAGATACAGCTTACTGCTTTGCATTCTGAAGTAATGTCAACCTTCAAGTAACCTTTTCTGTGGGGTAGGGGAAACCAATCCTAGATTTCAGACATTTTCCACTTTCTGAATTTCCATGCAGTGGAATAATATAATGCAATAGGTCAAACAAGACTTATAAGACCAACTTGATGGGGTCTTAGAACTTTGTTTTATCCTTGCTCAGAAAGAAAATTTTCTGAATGACTACCTATGGAAAGCCTCCCTCTTTTGGTGGTATGGCCTCCAACATTCAACTCTGCTTACAAGAGACTGAGTCTTATTTGGTTTGTCTTATTTGGCAATCAAATCTTTGGACTTCAGTGAAGGCAGATGTTTTGAAGTCAAATGACTTCACTTCTCATTAAAGAATGTTTTGCAGTTTGCTTATTTGCTAATCATGAGCAACAGATTTCTGCCTAATGGAATCCACATCTTTAGCATGTGAACTCTCACTGGAAATTGAAAAATCTCAAATCGCTGTAGCATATAATTTCAGAATATCAAAATCTTTTGCTTCTGTTGTCATCTTTCCTGTGCTGCAATCTATTTTTTTAAACTGCCTGGACAATTGCCATTATTTTTTTTTCAGTTCTGCCATGACAAATGTGATGAGAAAAGAGATGGCTCTCTGCCAAAAACCTACTCCAGAGTTCAAGATATGTTTCTTTTTTCAAGTGTTTCCCCTCATTCCCAAGGGCTACAAGCTACCTTATTACTAGAAAGAATGACCCCATGACAGCACAATTGAGATCCAGAAATTCCATAAAAACTGTAACCTCAAGTGGCTTTGGACTTCCAATCAAGAGCATTGGATCTGAAAGACAAATGGACTTATGTATATACCACTATTTCAAGATATAGAAACCTATTTTATTTCCTTTCATGAACTTTCTATTGCTCTTTTCCATGTATTTATATTGTGAGCATCCTTGCAGTGGAGGTCTTTAATACATTTCAGTATATTCCTAGCTTGTATACATAAGTTTGCTGCCTTTTTTACAGCATAATACCTATTTTCTGGCATGTACAACTAGACATAGGCTTCCTAGTTATTAACTAGATTAACAAATTAGTTAAACATTGGTTCAGTTTGAATCCTAAGCTGAAATGAAAATGTAAGAGGGAAATGTAGCATTTTCTGAGTTAACTGCATCATGCATTGTCGTATACCCACTACACATTTTTATAAGCAAAGTGAGCTTGCATTACTTCAGAAATTTAAGAATACATTATTGACTTCATAGATATTTTGTTAAATATCAAAAGACTATCAAATCATGTTTCAGTAGGGCAAATTTGAGGTTTTTGGTACCTTTTATGGGTGCTTTCATCAAATGACTGCCAGATATGAGCCCAGTCTCAAAATACCAATTAACCAGAAATCTAATGGATAAAGTTGTTTTCCATGTATCTCTCTAGCCCTCCAGGATGGTTTCTACCACCTGTCCTTTACCTTTGTTTTGTGGACACATTTCCAGAAGAAAGTATTGAATGGCAGCCATCCACCATTCTCAAATTCTAGGAATGTTTGCTTCTTATTTCGCAGTAATAGACAGAAATAATGTTTTTCTTTACATTATTGTGAACACTGATGATGTTACCTCTTTTAGTAATGAAACGTCTGCAAGGAAACAACGAAGCTCAGAGAACACCAAGGTTCCCACAGTTCAATCCTGAGTTATAAATATTACTGATTATTTTAAAATCAAATCAAGCAGCAAACCTGCTGAAGACTGAGAAAAGTATCCATGAACACCTTCTTGAGGGTGTATCACATATGTCAACTCTAACTCAGCACCCAATTGAATGCAATCAAAGGACTGGAGGCTAAAACATATAGGGAACGGTTGCTGGAATTGGGTATGTGTAGTTTAATGAAGAGAAGGGTGAGGGGTGACATGATAGCAGTGATCCAATATCTCAGGGGCCGCCACAAAGAAGAGGGAGCCAAGCTATTCTCCAAAGCACCTGAAAGCAGGACAAGAAGCAACGGATGGAAACTAATCAAGGAGAGAAGCAACCTAGAACTAAGGAGAAACTTCCTGACAGTTAGAACAATTAACCAGTGGAACAACCTGCCTCCAGAAGCTGTGAATGCTCCAACACTGGAAGTTTTTAAGAAGAGACTGGACAGCCATTTGTCTGAAATGGTATAGGGTTTCCTGCCTTAGCAGGGGGTTGGACTAGATGACCTCCAAGGTCCCTTCCAACATTATTATTATTATTATTATTATTATTATTATTATTATTATTATTATTATTATTATTATTATTATTTATCCCAAGGAACTCCACACACGGAGTGGAAATTATGCCCTTGTCCTATTCTGAAAGCAGAGAAGTTTTTGCAGGTGTAGATCTAGTATATGAATATATGAGTGCCAAGTACCTTAAGTATGGCTATATTTCATGAAACCAGCTTTTTCTGCAGCCATGAGAGTAGGAAAGAGAAATTTAACAATTTAAACTAAGATTAACAATAGTAACAGAAGAAACCAGGTTTCTTCAGGTTTGATTTCCCTTTTATGGTTTGTGAAGGGAAGGAATTTGGGCTGCACAAGATAACCCTGTAAACTGAGATAACTTTGGATCTACCATTCCTAATCCTGTCAGAGAAATGAGACATTCTTAACAATGTTGTAGATTTACTATTTGTGATATATTAAGTCAAAATATAAGGGACGCGGTGGCTCAGTGGGTTAGGATGCTGAGCTTGTCGATCAGATGGTCGGCAGTTTGGCGGGTCGAATCCCGAGTGCTGCGCAGCAGAGTGAGTGCCTGTTACTCGTCCCAGCTTCTGCCAACCTAGCAGTTCGAAAGCACATAAAAATGCAAGTAGAAAAATAGGGACCACTACGGTGGGAAGGTAACAGTGTTCCGTGCGCCTTTGGCGTCTACTCATGCCGGCCACATGACCACGGAGACGTCCCCGGACAGACGCTGGCTCTTCGGCTTTGAAACGGAGATGAGCACCGGCCCCTAGAGTCGGAAACAACTAGCACGCATGTGTGGGGGAACCTTTACCTTTACCTAAGTCAAAATATACGGGGAAACCAAATTAACTCACTCTTCATTTGAAACAGAGACTTCAACCAAGAGGACTTTGGGGTTGATCTAAGAGTGCTTTTTGTGTGTATGGCACAGCAACTTAGAACAATGGAACCATAATATTATTTATGTGATCTCTGATTGATTAGGATAATTAAGGAGCCCATTTTAGAAAAGAGGAACAGGGGAAAAAACTGCAGTATATTGGAGAGGGGGTGGAGAATTGCAAAGCTATTGGCATATGAAAAGTCATCCACAGTTATAGTTCTGAAAAACTCAACAACAGCAACAGCAACATCGAAGATTAGAAAAATAAAAGAAATAAAAATTTCTAAAATCTACTGTTTGGATTGCTAGCCCAGAAATATCTTTTTTGGAAAACTCAGATACTATTCTGTGTCTATTTGGAAATTAATATTTGTTTAATTTTTTACAGGAGAAGTGGATAAATTGAATTATGGCATATTCTGTACTTAGTAAATTTTATCCTCCTCTTCCTACTACTACTACCACTACTACTATATATAAATAGAGTATACAAAAAGTCCATTCAGAAAATCACCATTTTGGAATCATTTTTTAAAAAAAACAAATCCACTTAATATAATACCTAATAAATTCTGTTTGAAAAATAACTTATCTAAATGTTGCTAGGGATATTCAGCAGGAGTATATCCATTAATGAGAGCATATACTACAAAAATATTTATATAGGTAAAAAAAAATGGACTCAAATAGACCTAAGTTGTTCAATTGCATTCAATATTCTCCTTCAGATGTTTTCTGGTGAAGCAGGAAAATCAGATTGAACATAATTTGATAATGAAAGTATTCAATAATTGAGCTAATTAGCTTGAATTTGTCAGTCTCCTGTGACCTCCTTTTAGTTATCCTTCAGTTAAACCTTGCCATGCAAAGGAAGCAGGAAAAGAAGAATTATAGATCAGCCTAAACCTATATATTGTTCCTATATTGGGCCCCAAAGTCTGAGTTTTATTAAGATGTGGGATAACTCAGAAAACGGATTATATCCTTGCAAGGTACACAGATACATAGATGGCAAATCTTGAACTAATTATTTGATTATGGCCATGGAACAAAAGCAATCTCAAAGGAGTCTTTTTTAGATCTTCTTCTGAGACAATTGGAGGACCTTTGTAAGTCCTCTAATACTTAAACAAATTTTATCATTACAACAGGATAATATTTCTGGGTAGATTCAGTCATAAAGATCTACCCCAGGCCATCAATAACAGTGTTTTCCCATGATAACCAACTGCCTGACTTTCACATTTCATAAGGACCTGTGACAATATATAAAATAATAATAATACAAGAGTTCCTAGTAGGTTCAACAGTAAATTTGCTCACAAACTAAGAGTTCAAATCAAGAGAGGCAAGAAGGCTGTCTGAGTTAGATAAGGAAAATGTAGGATTGATGTATATCAGGAAGTTGTATGTAGCTGAATCTCCGGAGTCTTTTCTTTGAATCTCTGGAGCGCTTTCTAGCCTGGTTAAGGCATCAGGAGACTGTGAGTTCAAGTCTTGCTTTAGCCATGAAAATCACCTGGATGACTTTGGGCCAGTCACTCTCTCACAACCCAACTCTCTCTTTATATGACTGTTGTTGCAGGGAAAATAGAAGGAGGAAGGTGTGTTGGCTATTTTGCCATTTTGAGTTATGTGTAAGAGTAATAAAGGTAAGATATAAATCAGGGTGGATTTGATTTAAATCAAGTCGATTTAAATCACGATTTAAATCACTAGGAAAAAGGCTTGATTTAAATCAACTCGATTTAAATCATAATTTTTAAAGAGCAACTGTGATCTCTGTCCTGCAGCAGCTCCTCCTCTGACCCGCTGTTGACTCACCGACAGTCCCATTCACTTTAATGGGACGGCTGGTGATGCCACAGTGACACAGCAAGGAGAGGGACGTGGTGGGCAGCAGGTGAGTGGATGCCCGCTAACGGGCGCTGCCATGATGGATCTGAAATGACAGGTGCTCTTTAAATGTAAGGACTTATTCTTTTTTTTTAATTAAAGAGTTTTACAAAAACAAAGTTTTACAATATATCCCCAAATCCCCCCCCAAACCCGCCCACTTCCCCCCCACTTCCCAGAACTAAATACAGGATTATAGTTATAATAATCATATTCTAAATAAAAATTATGCATAATATACAATTAACCAAATTCATAATGTGCTTTAACTCCCCTTTAACATAACTACAAACAAAGTACCAATAACAACATCCCACTAAAATCTACTCATAAGCTAAATGGAACTTTTTAGTCCCATATTTGTTCTGAATATAATCTATCCCTCTCCTCCAAACTGAAATATATCTTTCCTGTGAATGATCTTTCAAATAAGCAGAAATCTTAGACATTTCTGCAAGATTCGAAACTTTAAACACCCATTCTTCTATAGTAGGCAAACTATCCTTCTTCCAATATTGTCCCACCAGTAACCGTGCTGCTGTAAGGACTTATTCTTGCTGGTGGTTAGAATCTTTAATATTACTATTTGCAAAGAAAATGAAGGTTTCCTTTTTAGAATAATAAGCTGTCAGGTTAGTAAAACAGCAATATCAGAACCGATTTTAGGTTAATAGGCTAATCACACATACAGTAGTTGGAAAACTACTCAAATTCTTTTATTTAATTAAAACACTTTTTCAAACAATTGTACAATTTGTAGCTGTTTGGTTCAGGTAGACAATGACTCAGAGTGGTTCACAATGAAAAGAGTTTATTCAATACACATAAGTCAACTGACAACTGTCAAATGTTTCAGGCTTTTATACTAGAACTGTTTAAACTGTAACCAATCATCAATCGCTATTTTCCCGCTTCTTTACAACTTTAACCAATAGTTGCACCAGAATCTCCCGCTTCAAAGAACCTTCTTTGCAACCTGCTATTTACATGTTTGCAACTATCTACAGACACAACACCCCTTACCCCCCAGTTGTTGTTATTTATTGACATAGTCTCTTAAATATTTGGGTGGCCTATGGACCCTTGATGGATATCTATTGCTTTGGATACCTAAGTCACCGCTATCAGATTGTCTGCTTGGCTGGCTTACACTGGTGGATCTGGACTCTTGAATAATTGGCTCAGATGCTTCTCTGCTAACAAGTTGTGATTGTTGTTGTGTTTGATGTTGATGTTCAACTAATGCGGGCCTGCTCAAAGGGGGCAGCTCCCAGTCAATTTGACTGTGTTGTTGTTGGTTAGCTGTGGACGGACTGGTTTGAATTTCTGCTTCCCCACTAACTGGCAGGTTGTTATCAATAAGCCATGATGCAATGTTCCCCCCGTGTATACTATGATCCCCATCAACTGGCATGCTACCAATAGTTCTCTTCCTTAGCTGATCTATATGTCTTTTGCTTACTCTATTCCCTTCCCCCTCAATAGTGTAAGACAAAGGTCCCATTATCTCAGTGACCACCCCTGGGACCCATTTGTCCCCTTGTGCATAATTCCTGGCCCAGACTAGGTCCCCAATTTTGAATGATCTGTTTGGAATGTCCGGTTCAGCACTTGATGGTAGTCTGTCAGGATGTAACCTGTCCAGTTTGGTGGTTAGTCTTTTCCCCCACCTCATTTCTGCTGGGCTTTTTCCGGTAGCCGTGCAAGGGGTCGTATGTTGGGTCAGCAAGAATTCTGCCAGTCTTTGGTGCCAATCGCCGCGGATGATTCTCTTTAATGCGTCCTTGGTGGTTCTCACGTTGCGTTCAGCCAAGCCGTTGGTGGACGGGTGGAAGGGTGCTGATGTCGTGTGTCTAATCAAGTTGGCCCTGAGGAAATCCTGGAATTCAACAGAGGTGAATTGGGGCCCATTATCTGACACAATTACATCAGGTAACCCATGAGTGGCAAAGAGGCCCCTTAAGACTTGTATTGTTTTACCTGAAGTCATTGAACTGACAGGTACTACCTCCAGCCATCTAGAGAAACTGTCCACAACTACTAGAAAGGTTAACCCTTGGAAAGGTCCAGCAAAATCAATATGAATCCTAGACCAAGGATTCCTGGCCAACTCCCACTTATGAGTATGTGTGTGTTGCAGCTCAGGTCTAGAACGCTGACACAAATAACAATTAGAAACACATTCTTCAATGTCCTTGTCAAGTCCTGGCCACCATAAGTGACTTCTAGCCAATGCCTTCATACGTACTATTCCAGGGTGACCCTCATGTAGTTCTAATAAAATTGTAGATCTGTGGATTTCAGGAATGACAACACGGTTTCCCCACAGAACACATCCCAAATGGGATGATAGTTCATCCTTTCTTCTAAAATATGGAATGTACTTGGCATCCGGGTTAGTACTTGGCCACCCACTAAGGACCCAGGCCATAATTCTATTTAGGATATGGTCTTTATTGGTTGCCTCAGCTATATCTTTAGCAGTTAAGGGGCATTCAGGAATGTCCTGTAAAGACATAATTTGTCCCACAGGAGCAGGGTCTTCCTCAGTGTTGTTTAATGGCAGTCTGCTAAGGGCGTCTGCATGCCCCATTTCCTTGCCTGGTCTGTGTTGAAGGGAAAATGAATATGCTGAGAGGAAAATGGACCACCTCAGCATTCTGGGCGACATTATTTGGGGTGTCTGTTTATCAGTGGTAAACAGTCCCAATAATGGTTTATGGTCAGTGAGTATGGTAAAGTTCCTACCATAAAGGTAATCATGGAACTTTTTTACTCCTGCCACGATTGCTAATGCTTCCCTATCGATCTGTGCATAATTCCGCTCTGCTTTAGTAAGCGTCCTGGAATAATATGCGATTGGCTTTTGAACACCATGACTGTCCAAGTGGCTGATAACAGCCCCCACACCATAAGGTGAAGCATCGCAAGCTAAATAAATTGGTTTATTCTCAATAAAATGGGTTACTGTTGATTGGCTAGAAAGAATATTTTTTAATGTTTGGAAACTAACTCTATGTTTGTCAAGCCACTGCCACGGGGTTTTTTTATCTAAAAGTCTATGAAGAGGTTCTGCTATGGCAGATTTGTGTGGCACGAATGTGTGGTAAAAATTAACTAATCCAAGGAAGGCTTGTAATTCAGCCTTGTTTTTTGGTTCTGGTGCCAATTTAATTGCCTTGATTTTATCAGGGGTAGGATGAATTCCATTTTTGTCTATCCTAAATCCTAGAAATTCAGTGGACTTAACCCCAATACAACATTTTTCCTTTTTTAATTTAAGTCCAGCCCTCCTAAACCTTTCCAATACCTGTTCCAGACGCTCTGCTAATATTTCATTTCTTCCAGCTATCAGAACATCATCAAAATAAGGGCATACACCAGGTATGCCCTTTAAGGTCCTCTCCATCACCTCTTGGAAGATGCCTGGAGCTGCTGCAATACCAAATTGCAGTCTATGGACTCGGAACGCCCCCTTGTGGGTAACTATAGTTTGAGCTTCAGCAGCCTCTTCAGAAACAGTTAATTGCAAGTACGCCTGCGCCAAGTCTAACTTGGCAAATATGGCGCCGTCCTGTATCGTGGCGAGGACCTGCTTCACCGTCGGGACCGGGTAAGCATGTTTTTTCATTCCCAGGTTCAGGGTGGCTTTGTAGTCAGCGCAGATCCTCACATCCCCATTAGGTTTAAGGGGTGTGACGATCGGCGTTTCCCACAAACCACCCTCGACTGGTTCTAAGACGCCTTGGCCTACAAGCTTATCGAGCTCGGCCTCAATTTTTTGCTTAAGGGCGAAAGGCACCCTTCGGGCCTTAAGCCGGATGGGTTTAACCGACGGATCTAAATTAAAATTAATTGGGGGCCCTTTATATTTACCTAAAGACCCATCGAATACGTCTGCGAATTCATCGCAGACTGATTCGAGGGTCTTATTTTTAATAACTGTGTTTATTCCCCCTATCCAAATGCCCAGGGCAGGAAACCAGTTAAGGCCTATTAAACTAGTCCTATGGCCTTCAGTAACTATTAAATCTAAAGCTCCCTTAAACCCCTTATATTTAACACTAAGGGTAATTTTCCCTTTAATTTTTATTGGGGTTTTTTGGAAGTCGGTCAATTGAATTTTGGTTGAACTAAGTGGAATTTTTCTGCCACTTATTTGTTCAATCTTTTTTAAAGTTTCACTAGATATTATGGACACTGAGGCCCCAGAATCTATTTCCAAGGAACCCCTTGCAATTGGACTATAATTTTTAATTTTCCTTCCGGAAAATTATTAATTTTTCCCTTCCTACTATGATTGACTCTCGCCACCTCCCCACGGTTCGGAAATTTAGCCCTCGGTCTAGGGGTCTCTTTGCCACTATAGTAAGGGGTTACCTTACCTTCGGGCCAAACGTCGACTTCATGTAGGCGATTGTCGCGTGCACGGCCCCTGCAAATGGCTTGAATGTGGCCGGTCTTCCCGCACAATCTGCATCTGGCGGTACGAAATCTGCAAGTTGCACGGGGATGATTGCCCCCGCAGCTGCCACATCGGTTGTCGTTGTCGCGCGGTCTCATTGCGGTGTCTCTCCATTGTCGTTGGGTCGCGGTTACTTGTCGTTGTGGTGTTGAGGTTTGGAATCGGCGGTTCGGTTCAGGCCCGTCGCTTCGGGATGGTTTTGCCGCCATTTTTCCAAACCGTCTGGTGACTTCGACGATGTCAGCTTCCCATTGCTGGTCCACCTCCCCGCAGTCCACAAGGCCTTCTTGATTAATTTCGGCAGACACAGCCATGCTATTACGGGGGGGTCGCGATACCCGGTGGATTCATAAGTTAATAGTTCGTCCAGTGCTTCTTGCAAATCGCCGGTGGGCTTGGCGATAATTCTATTTTGTAGATGCTCATCTCACAAGCCAAGTACCACTCGGTCCCGGATTCTGATTTCCAAGTTGTCATACTTGCATCATACTGCGGCTTCTCTGACTGCAGCAACGAATTTTTGAATCGATTCGCCCGGTCTCTGATTTCTTTTTTCGAAAATACGACGCCAAAAGAGTTCGGATCTCCTTGGCGTGAAATGCACTTTTAGTTTAGCTAACAGATCGGCATACGGAACACTTGAGACCGGCTGTGGTTGACAAAGTCCTACAGCGATCCGATATACTGGTGTGCCGCATATGGTCAGTAAAGCTGCCGCCTTTTTTCGGTCGTCTGTTATCCCGTTAACAAGCAGGAACCCTTCGACCTGTCCTACATATTCTTCCCAGTCCTCTGGGAAGCTTGGGTCGAATTCTTTCAAGGACCCGATTTGCGCCATTCGGAGAATTGTTGATTCCGCCGCGGCCGCTTGTGGTTGACTGTGACTTCTTTTCAAATTTGCCGCCTATGCGCAGCTGTTCCGCGGAACCTACTCTGGTCTGCCGTCTATCCCACCTTCGTCGCCAGTTGTTTGGTTCAGGTAGACAATGACTCAGAGTGGTTCACAATGAAAAGAGTTTATTCAATACACATAAGTCAACTGACAACTGTCAAATGTTTCAGGCTTTTATACTAGAACTGTTTAAACTGTAACCAATCATCAATCGCTATTTTCCCGCTTCTTTACAACTTTAACCAATAGTTGCACCAGAATCTCCCGCTTCAAAGAACCTTCTTTGCAACCTGCTATTTACATGTTTGCAACTATCTACAGACACAACAGTAGCGTACATAGATTTGCAAAACAATGGGATAAAGGAATATTCCTGAACTTTGTTTTATGATTTATCTCATGGTTACTGTGAAATTGTGTGAATGCATCAAAGCAGTGTATGTTATCTAAGCTTGCAGAGCTTGGATTCATTAAATGAGTTTACCAAAAATGTAATACTGTTATATATAGCCTTATGCTACATAACTAAGCTCCATTCATGCGAAATATACTAAATTATTCATGTATCTTAAATAGAAAACTATATTTAGACAGATTTTTACTCCAAAAGCATTTTATTAAAATAAATTTGATAAAAATAAAAAATCCAATTTAAATAAAAAATGATTTAAATCAAAAAAATCCATTTTTAATTTTTTTTAAAAAAAGTCATCAATTATTATCCACCCTGATATAAATACACAAACAAATAAATATATAAACAAATAAATAAATGCAGAATAGAGTGTTGAAGTGAGAACATTTTTGGTTTAAAGGGATTGGTGTACTTTTTCTTTACAGAATCCAAATATCGAGCTGGTTGCAGAATGCAAGAATGCTGAAACTGTGGATTTCTGTTATTCTACTAGATATCACAAACCTACCATACAAATATCTTATTTCTGGTTATGTTTCTTCCCCTACATCGTTTTTGTTTTTTCATTGAAGCAAATAATTCACAGCAGGTAGATGTATTATTTTTCCTTCTGTGCATCAATTGGTAGTCAGGAATTCTTGCCACTTTGTAGCAAATCATTTTAATGATCCCCAGTCTATCAATAACCTTTCAGTCTAATTTCTAGGTTAGAAATTAAATAAGCAAATTCTTCACTGAGAACCAAGAGGAAAAATGATGTAGGGCCAAGGAATTCAGAGGAGTGAGTAGGAAAACAAAGAATAATATAGCCCGAGAAAACCACTGCAGCAAATTTCCTACACAAAGCAGAAAACAAATGTTGACATGTGTATTAATGTGAATAATATAGTGGCTATAGGGATACAGTTCTACCTATTGTAGTGTGGGGCAAAAAAGATTACAGACAAGAGATTAGGCAATTGAGATGAAAGTTGAAGAAGGTTACATATCAAGGCAACACTTAAGCAAGAGCGAAAGAATCATACTGAATTAACCTCAAAGATTTTAATACAGTGCAATAAGTTTGTTGGACCTTAGTTGATTGAATTTTTAAAGGAGAGTGCCAGTATGGTAGACTAGACAGAAAGTAGTCTAAATCTTGAAATTGGTATATTTATATACAATATTGTAGTCTATTACATTTAAGCCTCACTGGTATATTATTTTCTGTTGTTGTTTTCAAACAAACAAAAGCACCTGATTCAGGGAAAATATATATCTAAGAGGGAAACTTCCATTTGTAATTTAAAAGCATGTTTCTCATCCAATACAGTATACACTTAGAAATGCTATTTTGCTTTGTCAACATTTCTACTTTCCACATCTCAGAAGAAATATTCCAGCTGGGCAATTGTTTAAATTTTAAAAAGGGTACAGTCCACAATCTTCATCTCATAGTCAAGTAGAAATTATGTAAGATATTCAGTTCAAAGGAGATATCATTTTACAGCATTTCAAAAGGGGAAAAAAAACCCAAATGGTGTTGTAAGTTTTTTTAAAAAGATATGGAGAATGAAAAACATATGGTAATTGTCCATTTTTTAAAAAAAACACACAGGTATTATTCAAAGTCACATATTTGTATTGTCACTTCAAATCCCTTATTAAACTGTTTTCTCTCAAACGCAAGTTAATTTAGCTTTTTAGGATAAAGAATGCTTTATTGTAAAGTATTATTATTATTGGCATTTATCCAAGGTGGTGGTAGGGGAGACCCATTGGTAAAAATTGTGTCCATTTCTATTTCCTTTTCAAAAAAAATCCAAAGTTTAGACAATATAAATATATAGAATTTAAAATGATACGTGTTGTTAGTGAGAGAGGGTGTGGTGTAGTGGTTAGGGCATCAGAGTGGAACCTGATGGTCCTTAGCGATGAAAGCAGCTGGATGATCGGGGGCCATTCCCTTTTTCTCAGCCTAGGAAGGAGGCAATGGCGAACCTTTTCTGACCCACCTCGCCAAGAGAACTGCAGGGACTTCTTCAGGCAGCCTCTGAGAACTGGACACAACTGAACAGAAGAAATGAAAACATTACTATGCGACTATCACTATAACAGCATCCTTTAATGTCTTTGAGTACATTTGTATAGTGAGAAAAGATTATAATTAATATATCTTAGGCCTGAATGTATATATTTGCTGCATCTGTAATTTCTCAGAACTGCCTGTTTCTTATTTGTAATGCTATATTGCAGAATGTGCACAATCTCAGAAGTGTAATCATTTTCAAGCATTCCTGACTTCCATAACTTGTTGATATTTGAGGGAGTGGGGAGAAGTGTAGAAAAACATATATGTAGTAAAATGGAAATTGAGTGAGAGAGAGAGCCAGACATGGAATTTATGGAGTGGACTTGGACCAGTCTTTAGTTATTTCCTTACAGGTTTAAGGCAGTTCAGTGTTTCAGAACAGAGGGTGAAAAGATGCTTTGCAGTATACAGGGCAAGCATAGAGCACTTGAGCACAATTCCATAAAACAGCATCTTTCTACCTTAAGCAGCAGAATTCCCAGAAAAGGTACATTTTATTTAAAGAACTGAAAGCAGGAAGCAAGGACTTGCTTCAAGTCCTACTGAAATGAATTTTTGAAACCATGTTTAACTAAGAATGACTTAAATGGCATAGCCAATGCTCTCAGGCAGTTCATCCAAAAAGATCATATCTGCCACCAGTCTTTATTTACTGATTATCTCCCAGGCCTAGGCTAACTTTCTTCAAAAGTAGTTAGGTGATCGTTCCTTTTATAGAAGCTGGAGCCATTCCCCTCCTCCGTCAGTGACCCAGCTGGACATTCCTTACTAGATTTAATAAGACATGAAAGACTATAGTTAAGTATAGCAATGACTGTCCAAACACTGCTATGCACCTTCTTCATGCCTTGACTTTCCAACAACTAAACATCATTAATCAAAACTGCACATTAAAAGCACATTAATTTCAGAATACAACTCATGAAGAATGCCAGTGACTGATGTTACTCTCAAAGTATGTTTGAATATATCAAGCATTTTACTACATGTCTTTTTGGCCAGATTACAAGAAGTGTCTTATGCAGGAAAATAATTTCTTATTTTCCTTTGTTACTACTATAGAAAAAGCTAGATAAAAATCAATTACGTTCAGTCCTCTAACTTCCAAGTATCTTCCAGCTTGTTTTATTGCCCCCATTAAATAAATACCCAAAAAGGCATATTAGTATGGTTAGCATTACAATTACTTTGGAGATCTCATGCCAATCACCAAATTATCCCTCCAATCTAGAAAGCAATTAGAGCTTTCTGTCATCAGGCAGAAAATCTTAGGGATTTCAAGAGTTAATTCATGACACCTTGCTTAATGTAAAAAAAATCAAAGTATTGAAAATCTGGCTATAAGAAGAAAATAGATATAACATCTCTCTTGAGAAAAATTTATCAACCGTACACATGCATAATAGAACAATGACATATGAGGACAGACCAGAGTTGTCATGGTGGTAATAATTTCTAATCTGATCTTAACATGTCTATTGAAAGCTTCCAGAACCATCATCTTGTGTACAGGTAGTTCTTGACTTAAGACCATTTGTTTAGTGACTGTTCAAAGTTACAGTGGTGCTGAAAAAAGTGACTTACAACCAGGCCTTACGCTTACAATAGTCGTAGCATGCCTGTGGCCACCTGATAAAAGTTGGACACTTGGCAGCTGGCTCATTTTATGGGAGTCGCAGTGTCCCAGGATCATGTGATCTTCATTTACAAAGTCAATGGGAGAAACCAGACTCACTTAACAACCATATGATTCACTTTACAGTTGCAGCAAAAAGTCATAAAAGTGGTCATGGGTCACTTAACAACAGCTTGTCTTAACAATAGAAGTTCATTCCCAGTTGTGGTCATAAGCTGAAGTCTACCTGTACTTTACTTACACAAAATCTGAGAACAAAGTTGCCCAAGAGATTAAATGTCGACCAGAAGCCTTCCCAAAATGCTTGGGATCTGTCCAAAAACTCCATAAAGAAGCACATACTCTTAGCTACCCTTGCCTGTGTTGCAATTTCCCGCACAATTTTAAATTGTAAACTACTAAAATCAGGTTTCTTCCTGAAAATAATATGGCTGCATCTTTAAGAAAATCATACCTTGGTTAAAATGACTTATTTGGTCAGAAAAAAGATATGCATTAATTGTTGACTGGAAACTCCTTATGGATTTTTGCATAAAACAGGAAAATGACCTTATGATTTATGGTCTTGATGATGAAACAGGATAAATTATAGAAAGAAAAGAGTCATGTTATATAACCTTAGTGTAAGATGTAAATTTATAATTGTATTTATAGCTGTGTAAAGAAGAGCAAAGAAGAGCAAAAGCCACTTCTTTATATCTTTTTTTTCCCTCTTGCATTTTTAGCTTTTGCTTTAATTTCTTTTTTCTTTTCTCTTTCTTACTTTACATCTAGCATATATTAGTTTCTAATCTTCCTGTTTAAACTTTAATAGAATTACAATATATCTTAAAGAGAAAATTGTATCTCTAAATAGGCTCTGATAAATAGCAATTACAATATATGCAAGTCCTTAGCTATCAAGATAGCATACTTACAAATAAGTGCATTTCTCACTATACAGTATATGCATAAAAAGGTAAAGGTTCCCCCGCACATGCGTGCTAGTCGTTTCCGACTCTAAGGGCCAGTGCTCATCTCCGTTTCAAAGCCGAAGAGCCAGCGTTTGTCCGAGGACGTCTCCGTGGTCATGTGGCCGGCATGATTAGACGCCAAAGGCGCACGGAATGCTGTTACCTTCCCACTGTAGTGGTCCCTATTTTTCTACTTGCATTTTTACGTGCTTTCGAACTGCTAGGTTGGCAGAAGCTGGGACGAGTAACAGGCGCTCACTCTGTTACGCGGCACTCGGGATTTGACCTGCCAAACTGCCGACCTTCTGATCGACAGGCTCAGCGTCCTAACCCACTGAGCCACCGCATACTGAGGGTAAATGAAGAGTAGTTGAAGAACTTTTATCTACTTTTACAGTACATAAATAAAAATGTCTTCAATAAGTTTACTTTCAAATAAATGTTCTAGCACTGAACATAAAACATTTTAAAAATGTATCAACTGAATCACACTTCTATAAAGTAGATGGTTCTGTGGAAAATTAAACAGTTAGGCATCAGCTGAAATGGCACCCTTGACATATTAGTCATCTTTAAGAGAAGTTGGATATTTGGCCAGAAGGAGAGAGAGAGCAGCCTGCTCTCACCTTTGAAAGGTGCAAAAACCACCAGGAAAGGAATTGGGTTCCACAGCTCCAACCCATTTCTTCCCTGAAAGAGTAATTTATTATCCTCTGTATCTCCCTCTGTGACTGAGGAAAGGGGAGAAGGCCTCCCTTCCATTAGAAAAGAATGAGGCCAGCTCAAATAGCAAATTTAGAGAAGTTGTAAAAAAAAAGGCATATTGTCCATTATGAGATGTGTTTATTATTTTATGTTATCTTTGCTTTAATTTATTGGAGGAAAAGGCAGCAAAATATTATAGGCAAAATCCATATCAGAAGTGCTACCTACATGAATGCTAAATTTACTATTTTACTATTTTTGCATCACTGCCAGGTAATGCAAACTTGCTGATAAATATTTAAGGTATGATCTCTCATTAACAGAAACTATTTTAGTTAATTGAAGGTTACAATGAAATAGTTATTAGACAGACTAGCTAGTTATCCAAAATCTAAACTCTATAGCTGCCTTTCAGACATCTGGGTTAAAAGGAGCTTCATTCACAGAAATCTGAGGCTGCTTCCACATAAAGTGTACGAACGGATGCAGCAAAGCAGTTCTTAGCATCTCCTCTGGTCTTAGAATTCTTGATGCACAAGCCAAAACTATTGGCTTGATAAAAGGAGCAGCAACTTTGCCCCCCTGGTTTACCCATTTTTATTTAATATTTTTATACCCATTTTATGGTTGATTGCTTTTTTTAATGTATTCATCAAAAAACCTAAACCGCAGCTATGATCAAGAGACAGTCTATGAGAGACAGTCAAGACAGAAAGATCTAAACACAAGACAGGCGGAAATAGCTTATCTTCAAATGTTGTAGAACAGTTCCTCACTAGACGCCAACGGAAATGGAGGCAAGGCAAGCATGATAAAAGTATCCATGAGTTACAACATACTGTAGCTGGCTACTCCTTGCAAAGGTTATATTCCTTTCCGCCTTCTAAAGGTTCACACAGACCACTGCACCATAAAAAAGCTCTGAAAATGACCATCTTTGCACCTTGTATTAGGTCTAGAACAGGGGTGTCAAACTGCCGGCCCGCAGGCCGGATGCATCATGCCGAAACCGTGCCCACCCCAGCTCCGGCAATGGGGGAAAAGTCGCAATACATCACAACATCTCACGTGACATGGCGAGTTTGACACCCCTAGTCTAGAAGGTCTGGGTAGCAAAAGTCCAAACCGTTATTAGAAGGCAGAAAAATAGTACTAAAAACCATCTAATGGTTATCTGGCATTCTGCAGGTTAGACTGACAGTCCTACTTTATATGCCACAAAAATCCTACTCTTCTTATGCACTTTTCAGGTCACCAGTGTGCTGGACAGAGTTTCACATATTCCTATTTTACAGGTGCAGAAATGAGATAGAATGCCTGCAGAAGTTTAGAATGCAGCTTAGAAGTTTAGAATGAGACAGAAAATAATCCCACCTTTTGACTGACATCTAGTGGCCTTCCTGATTGTTGCAGCCCTACTCACTCCTCTTATTTTCAAATTGTTCCACAAACATCACCCAATCACAGTAAGTAGCTGCACTTCCACTTACTTGAGAGTAAATTCCAGTGATCTCAAAGGAACTTTCTTCCACTACTTAGGGTGTGCTTGTGACCCAGATGGGATTTGAAACTGGGTAGAAATCCAAAAGAGCCAATTTTGGTGTACTGTAATGGTTAAGGCACCAGGATAAAACATGGGAGACGCTGAGTTCTAGTCCCACTTTAGGCACATAGCCAGCTGGGTGACTTTGGGCCAGTCTCTATTTCTCAGCTCTAGGAAGGAAAAAATAGTGAACTCCTTCTGAAAAACCTTCCCAAAAAAATGCTGGGACTAGTTCAGGCGGTGGTGAGGAAGGACTCAAAAACTGACTAGAGGTTTTGACACACATCAGGAGAAAAAAAGAAGTCACTATCCTCAGTCAATCATGAGCAAAGAGCTTTGCTGCTGATCTCAGTGGGTAGCCGTGGAGGTGGGGTCACTCTGGCTTGACCAGTGTTTCTTCTCTCTAAACCCAGAATGAGAGCCAGCTGCCCAGGCGTTTCAGGTTTCCCATTAAGACCCTCATTCATATTGTGAGTGCAGAGACATTCACCACCCCAACCACAGCAAACCTTCCTAAGGTCATGGCATGTTTCCATTTGATTTATGTTCACCACTCCAGCAGCTACGAGGATGTGGGTTTTCCGCCTTGCCATTATCTCTAATTGCCACCTTGTTAATTTGGTTAGCGCTCCAGGGTGCCTCTGCTCACACGGTTGGCAGGCAGAACCTCCTAACCCCAACCTCAAAGCTCCGCCTTGGCTTTTGGTTGCACTTTTTGCTACTTGTTACCGCAAATGGAAAGGTTGCTTCGTTGTCTCGCTCCTCTCTGTGGAAAGAAAGAAAGAAAGAAAGAAAGAAAGAAAGAAAGAAAGAAAGAAAGAAAGAAAGAAAGAAAGAAAGAAAGAAAGAAAGAAAGAAAGAAAGAAAGAAAGGAAGGAAGGAAGGAAGGAAGGAAGGAAGGAAGGAAGGAAGGAAGGAAGTAAGGATCCCAACGCCAGAAAAGCTGGGAGGTCGATCTGAAGCAGAGCAGGGATCGAGAAAGGAGGCGCTGCTCCAAACTGCCGCCCCACAAGAGAAACTCGTGCCAGGGTCAACCCTTTGCTCCGCACCAGCGGGGAAGAATAAGCCAGTGACCCGGACCTGTATCTCCCCGGCTGCTCTGCAAACGACGCAAGCGCCCTCATGTCGCCGGCGCGCGAGCGAGCACGCGGAAACCACAGTCCGGCTTGGCCCATTCGACGCGCGTCGCTTGCCGGAGAAGGAGGAGGCTTTAGGGGACCGTCCGACTTTGCCGCTCGAAAGCGGGAGGCGGCTTCGCGCTGCCAAGCTTTTCCCCGGCGCTACTTCCTAGAACAAAAGCCGAGAGTTTCTTTCCTCGCTGCAGACGCTGCGCAACAGGGCTTTTGGCAAGGTGGCATCCTGAACTCGCTTGTCATTCCGCCCCCTCCCTCCCCGTCTCGTGGGAAAAGGAGCCCTTTTAACTCTTTCTTCTCACCCGGGTATTGTCTGTCTTCCTTTGAGGGAGGCTAGCGCGATCTCCTGAGGAAGCTCAGGATTGGCCGCGAGGTGAGAGGGAACGACAACGTTGTTGTTGATAATAATAATAATAATAATAATAATAATAATAATAATAATAATAATAATAATAATAATAAAAATAATAATAATAACAATAATAACAATAACAATAATAATAATAATAATAATATAATAATAATAATAAAACAACGTCGCCAGGCAAAGGTAGCAAGCAGAGCCTGTCAGCTGTCGCTTGACTAAGAGCCGCTTGGCCAGATAACGTGGCTTTCTGACGTCAGGTGGCTGCCCCTTCCTTTGGCCCGTAGGAAAGAGGTTCCCGCCAACGCTTCCCTGAGGTGCGGGACTCGCTGCCTTCGGTTCTCTCGCAAAGGCGGCGAAGGGGCCGGAAGGGGGATTTCTTCCTCACTTTGAGCCGGCGGCGCCTGAAAGGAAAGCGCGGGTCAAGAGTTTGGTTCCTGGGGATGCGCGCTACTCCTGAGCCCGATCCTACGCAGGCTGCTAATGCTACACGCGCGCGCACACACACACACACACACACAGACACACTTAGCAATTGGCCTCTTTCAATTCTCCTGGGCTTTCTTCAGAGTAGATGAGTAATAAAACCGAGCGGTTAGATGCCCTGAATCGCCCCGAGGCTTTACGTAAGATCAGCGCAGTTGGTTTTGCCTTCCGCTTTTTCGCTCGTTTTGCTCGTTTTTTGGCCCGGGACGTTTAGGCGAACCGTCTAGCCGCTTCCATTCTGCTAAAAAAATAAAAAAAAAGTAATTTAAGCCAAAGCCGTTAGTTTTTAAAGCCAGTTTTATCGAGGTAACAACGGTCCTCAAACCTCAAACGACTGTTTGAGGCTTCCCAGGGGGATTAAATTGGATTACCGCCAAATTCTTCAATTTTGCCTGAGAAACAGAAAAATCGATCGCTGGGGGCGTTTTAAGAAATCCCGTATGTGTGAGAAGGTTGTTTTGGAAGTGGCGGAAGGCAAACCCCACGCACACCAGACACAACGTGGGTCTCATTGAAATGAATGGGGAAGTGCGCGGCGCCCTTTTATTTCAGCAGAATTTGGGAAAGGGGTGAACCTCAGTAGTTCCTTAACGGCGCAAGTAGAAAGGGGAGCTCATCGACAAGGCTCCCCTGCTGGGTGCAGCAGGCCAGGCAAACTATATGCAGCCACGGGTGCTCTGGATGCCACCTGCCCGGCGCTGCTGCTGGGTGTATTAATGGCTTCAAAACCCTCACTGCGTTTGTTTCCAAACTGGCTGTGCTTTGCTTTTCGCGCCAAAATCACCGGGCTTGCGGGGCCATTTGCGAACGCTTGTCTTCTGAGCATGTCCAGAGTGGGCTTCCGGGGACCTCGACGCTTGTACTCGAAGGACCGCTGCACTCAAACTGCCATCCGAAGGTGGAGGGGGAGATCACACGTGCCACAGCTTCGTCAGAAGGAAGGACGCGCGTCCTTAGCACCGAGCCGGGCCTTCAGACCCAAGGAATGGGACTGCCTCTCGGTCCCGCCGGGGGCGAGCGGAATCTTGCCTCCTCCGAAAGAGGCTGTCCTCTCGGGAGAGACAGGGCCCAGTTCCGGCTAGCGGGTCTTCCCAGGCCAAGGCGCTTTCCATTGACTCCCGGCTGAGGTCAAGGCAAGGGCGAGGCACCGAGGGAGGGAAGGCCGGCTGCGCGATCCACCTGCACCGCCCTTACCTGGCCGCGGGGCTTTGTTTTTCGCGCCGGCTCCTCTTCGTGCGGGTGTGCCGGGTGCCGGCCTACCTAGGGATCGGAGCCGGTTCCAGGAAGTCGCCTTCCAGGTCTTCAATCACCGCTAGGCGTCAACTCCAAACCTCTCTTTTCTTTCTCGGCCCTATCCCGGATCCCAGGAGTTGGCCGACTTCTCTTCCAGAGGCGGCCGTTGGTTCCTTCGGCGCGCTTCCCAAAGAAATCAAGCCTTTTTGGAAGCCCAAGAGGAAGGACCCGGCCTTCTGACATTCCCGGACTTACTTTAGCCCGCACTTTTACTCGCAAGTGGATCTGGCTAACTTCAGTAAGACCGAGTGTCCGATTAAACATACTTAGAACGGCGATTCAGTCACAAAATTTTCATCGAATTCTGGATCCCGTTGACAGTGCAAAAAGCCAAGTGGCTGGGAAATACCTAGCTGAAACAATAGTTTATCTTCCGGCTATTTGAAATTAAATTAAAGGAAAGAGAGCCACCGTGGTGTTTTGGTTTTTTGTTTCGGTTTTTAGAAGCAAAACGAGATATTCGAAGAATTCCCCGACGTACTTTTATTTTGTGAGATGTTCGTATCCCGACAACACTAACCGTATTGATCGTATTTTCTTGTTTATTGCACAACTGCACTGCAAGAGCGTGCTGGTATATTTTTTTTTAAGTGAAAAGGTACAGCAAATAGATTAGTTTTTTTGCAAGGGGGAGTCGCAAAAGCGAAGGAGGCCTTTTACCAAAGCCAATCCGGGCCATTTTTTCACCTCGGATCCTCCCGATTTCCGCCTGCAGATGAAGCCCCCGTTCTCCCTTTTCCTGCTCACTAACCTTCCCCACGTGCCCGAGAGGAGACCGCCGCACAGGCCGGATAGCTGAGCCCGGCAACACACACAAAAACACACACACACACACACCCGCCGTCCCTCGGCCTTCCACCCTCTGCACTGGGGCCGCGCGCTCAGGAAAAGCCAAGGCAAGGCAGAGATGAAGGCGGCTTGTTATTTCCCCTTCCCCCACATACCCTCCCGCCTCTTTCCCTCATAATCTTCAACTGGCCTAAGATTAATACCAGGAGGTGTCCTAGGAAGCAAGGGAGCTGCTCCTCTAAAGGCCATCGCTGGGATAATTTACTTAAGATGTTGACAAGACTGTCACGAAGCCTACTTTATTATTATTATTATTATTATTATTATTATTATTATTATTATTATTATTATTATTATTATTATTATTATTATTATTATTATTATTATTATTATGCTTAAGACAAGCAGTGGCACAAGGCAGGGAGCGTTTGATTTTTTTTGTTTTAAAAAGTAAGGTACATTAATTTTATGAGCGCCTTCTCATAAATATTGTTGTTTGCGCTCCCTCCCCCGCTCTCTGTGACGGGAGGGGGATTTGCAATGGAAATGACGCCTTTGTTTCAAGGGGGAGAAATTCTCTCTGCCGCTGGAATAAATTCCTCCGCTCCTCCCATCTACTCTTCATAGAAATAAATAAATAAAACCCGACGCTTTTTGTCCTTTTTCGCCGCCACCCCCCCCCAAAAAAAAGGAAGAAGAAAGAGAAGATCTCCTTTCCTTCGCTTTGTTGTGTCTGTCTTTCGCTTTTATACCCTGTAACCTACTAAACCTGCCGGTTCTGCTCCTAAAGCAGACAAAATAACCCTTTAAACTATAAATATTTAACTGCACCTGAGTTTATTCAGTGGCCCGAGTGTCTCTTTAAAGGCAGGTGATTTATGCTTTTATTTGTGCCATTAAACTGTTTGGCTGCCTTCAACGTGAACCACTCCGGCCGCTACTTCACCCTTTTAGCTGCAGCATCTCCAGAAAGGGGGCAACCCGGCCGCATCCCTTGAAGATGGTCATTTGAGGAAACCCCTCTGCCGCTCAGAGACACCCAGAGATCCTCCGTCTCTTAAGCCCGCAAAGATGGGATTCTCCAGCATTGCTGGTGCAAGAAAGCGGCTGGATTCGTAGGTGTTGCCTCTTTAGGAAAGAGAAAGAGCCAGGGGTTTTGGCCCGCTATTTCCTTACCTCTGAAGTCCCAGGATCTCTGAGGATTTGCCCCGTCCTCTGAAACTTCATCAGCACTGACTTCTTTGACTTTGATTTACATTTATTCGATTCGAGTCTACGTGAAGGACTCTTTTGGAGGAAGGGTGCTTGGAAAGAGAAGGTGTGTGTGTGTGCTTTCATCCCCGAAGTAACATCCCCGGGTTATTTGTCAAATCTAAGCTAGAAATCTAATATCCTAAATTTGTGGCAAGTAGTGGGGACGCGAGCGCCACGCTGAAGGATTCCCGCTGAAATCCTTTTGGCTGCTGCACCGGCCCGTTTCAACACCGACCCCGTCGGACATTACTCAGAATTATTTCATTCTAGGCTTCCTGCGGTCCCGAGTGGGTTCTTGAGCAGCTTATAAGAGGGCTACTTTCTTCCCAGTCCGAGCGAGCGTTGAGGAATGCAAAAGCTTTCCTTCCCTCTTTCCGATATTTATTTTGTGTTGGGCTGGGCTGGGGTGGGGGAAGAGATCTTAATGGGGTTTCCAAGCAGCTGCCTATAATAAGATCATACAGCTAACGGATCGCCAACGCGTGCTGAATAAAAGGAGGGCCAGCTTCCCGCTGTCACGCTTCTCGGCCCCTCGCAGATTTTTGTGTGTGTTTTTTATCGCATTTCGTAGTAGCAGTATAAAATGATATGAAATACGGGGCCCTTAAAATAAATGCATCGCCTTTATGCCAGAGACGACCTCTTTTTAAAAAGCTCTCTCTATTGAGGGCTTCCTCTATATTGCGAACAAACAAGCGGCGCTTGGAAGGGACGCCGGGTGCCCCACCTTGCGTTTCTCTTCCCAAGGGCCAGGAGCAGGTAACAACTAGGAGCAGGCCGATCTGCGTTCAACTCCCGAGGAAAAGTAACGTTTCTCAAAGGCATTTGGGAAGGCCACTCTCGCTGAATGGAGATCTTGGCCTTTTTTTTTTTGGCAAGTTTTTAAAAATTCCTTTCATTATCTGAACCCCTCTCAGACAGACGCCTTAAAAAAACACACACCCCCACCCCCAATCTCTAACCGGGTCCCTCCCATATGCATTTGACCCTTTCCTCCTCTCCCCCCCCTTCCCCCCGTTAGACCTGGCAGGGGATGTTGGGGGATGTAGTTAGGCAACGTAATCTGGAGATTTGGAAGGATTTGCCCTGCATTGTAATCCTCCGGTGCCGAGGGGAAGCTCAGTGCTCGGCTGGCCACGTAGGGCAGGCTGCCTGCTTTGCTTTCTCTCGAGCAACAATAGCCAAGGCAGGAAATCTCCTAGATAGTTGAGGGGTGGGGTGGGTGGGGTGGGGTGGGGGGGGTTGTTTAGTCCGGGAGAGAGCGAGCGAGTGCATTTTGCGCGTATTTTTAGTCTTTTAGCCTTCTCCCGCGACTCTCCAATCCCCTGTACCAGCGGGCGCTCTGACGTTGTGTCTCGTTGGCCAGAGTCGAGGGAAAAAAAAGCTTCCAGTTTCCTTGCCCTGGAAAGCGAGAGGGTGGGACAGAGCGGCGCGGGGAGGGCGGAAGACTCCTGTGGTTCCCAGGCCCTCCGAGGGTTTTGCGGTTCTGGTAACTCGAGCTCGCCTCCGCCCTCTCTTGCTCGCACCCGGTGGCGACAGGTAGAGGCAGATCCCGATCGCGCCCGGCTGCAGCTGCTGCGAACTTCTGCAGCGCTGAGCGGACCGGGGGGCTCTCCCCGATTTCCCGCCCTTTGAATACTTAGGCATTACGCAACTTATTAAAGCCAAAGATAAATTGTCAACATTTTTTTTTTCTCCCGCCTGTTAGTTCCGCTGATCCAGGCAGGATTTATTTTCAGATCTAAGTAAGGTCCCGGAGCTATAATGCGTGATTTCTTTTCCTTAAATAAAATTGGTCAAATGTTGACAACCTTTAAGCCAATCTAACACTCAAGATTACTGATGGGAAACTAATGAGAAAATATCAGATCGTCCGGCCTGGGGGCTCCTAATTAAATCTTACTTGATTGAAAAATAAAAGCCAGCGTTTCTTTCTTTCTAAGGGAAGAGAGGGGGGGAGCATGCTTGAGGCTTAAGTTTAGCCACGTTTTTACTGATATTTAACGCCCCTCCGCAACCACTTTAATCCTCTTTTTTTTCCCTCGTTTGTCCCTAAGAAAAAGCCTGACATTATTTCTTGGCTATTTGAAGACATTCGATCAGGAATTATTATCACTTTTTTTTTTGGCCCAGTAAATATTAAGGCCTCTAAGCAACGTGATTTAGCTAATTAGAAAATTTACATCATTAAGTCTCAGGGAAAGCGAAAGGGAGGGAGGAGAAAAAGGAGAAAGAGAGAGATCTGTCAGTCATTTTAAAGGAGACAGGCCCTATTGAAGTGTGAAGAAATCGGCTCTAATTCAAAAAGGCAATCGGGCAGAAAAAGCCCTCAACATTACCCTGCTAGTTATTAATCAGAAAGGGGTCTCTTTCTTTTTCTCCCTTGCCCAGTAATGGCAAACCCGCGGTACATCGTTAGTTTCTCCCACCGCCTCAGCAGAGTTCCCATACAAGCTTTTTTGCTGCTGGCCCATGTCCCATATTGATACCAAGTAGTTGTCCATTCAAGGCTCATAGATTTGAAAATGTTTCTATGTTAGGGAACCAGACCCGCTAGGCAGGCTCCCTTTTTCCAAATCAGGAGAGGTTTTCCCCAATTTAGTCGCCTCCATTTGTTTAGGGGTGGGGGTGATGGGTGGGGAACAGGGGTCCCGTTTTTATTAAAGTTGAGTTTAAAACCTATTCTGCTGGGTGAACTCGATCAAGCTTTTGTTTCTTTTAAAAGCAGAGGAGAACCGCCCCTCTTCTCTCTTTCTCGGTTATTTCTGCCCAACCAAACGGGGGGGGGGGGGTGGTGTCGATTTGCGCACCTTTAGGAAAAGAGAGAAAGAAGGGGGTGGTTTTCAGGCTAGAAGGCAAAGCGGGCGTATTCCGGCATCGAAACCAGTTAGTTTCCTTATGAGAAAGCAAGCTCTGCCAGTGGGATGTCTAGGGGAAATTAGGAAAGAGTTACTTGGCTGAAAATGTACGTGTGCGTGCGCTCAGCAGAGATGCCAAGAAGGTCTGGCTGGGCCTTGTCCAGCAGCAGATGGAAGATGCAGAGAAAGAGGCCTACAAAAAGTTTCTTTTTGGGGGGGGCGGAGTGGCATTTCCTCACAAAGATAATCTCCTTTCTACACCGGTGGGGGTATAAGTTTAAAAGTACAGAAACATCTCTCTCTCTCTCTCTCTCTCTCTCTCTCTCTCTCTCTCTCTCTCTCTCTCTCTCTCTCTCTCTCTCTCTCTCTCTCTCTCTCTCTCTCTCTCTCTCTCTCTCTCTCTCTCTCTCTCTCTCTCTCTCTGTTGTACTCAGCAGCCCATCAATTCAATTCAATTCAATCACAAACCAGACTCCCATCACAATTAATCCCTCACCTCTTTTACTTCTCGTTTTAACCAGTCACAATCTTTTCTACAACGCTTTACCCAGAAACAAAACCTCCTGCGGGCTCACTGGCGCTTTACCACCACCACCACCACCACCACCACCCCAGTCTTGCAGCCTAGAGGCGAGACCCTTTCCTCCCCTTCGCAGATCCAGCCCCGAGACCTTTGGCAGGGGGGAAAGAAATAGCGGGTTAAGGGAGCGAACGGCGTTGCCCCCCCCCCCCGCGTTCCCATCCCGGGCGAAAAACTCCTCCGCGGCCGACTTACTTGAGGACACGTTGACTTGGCTGCCCCTTCAGAGCCAAGGGGCGCACTCGCCACCTTACGAACTGCCACAAACCGCGCTCCTCTACGCGGGACAGGG
Organism: Vipera ursinii; assembly: GCF_947247035.1. NCBI lineage: Eukaryota > Metazoa > Chordata > Lepidosauria > Squamata > Viperidae > Vipera > Vipera ursinii. The sequence goes on from NC_139512.1 coordinate 62,195,380, forward strand.
CAGCCAAGCCAGCGGTCTTGAAACTGGGGACTAAAAGCTTCCTGGCGCTCGCCGCGCTCTTGGCAAAAGGAAGTTACCTTTGGTTCTGGAATACACCCCCCAGAACGTGGGAGTATACAGACACGAGCGTGTTTGTGCCAAGCAACCCTTGGGGAGGAGTGGAAGGAGCCTTGGTGTGGTGGTGGTGGTGTGTGTGTGGGGGGGTATGTGTGTTGTTTTTCATCCTACAGGAAAGCGACCTCGTCCTTAATCTGTTCTTTCGAGGTTTCCTCGGGTAAAATAGCCCCAGTGCTTCCACAATCCGGGCAGCTGGGAAGTCTGGGGGAAAGGGCAGGCAGCTGCCACAAGCGGCCCACAACGTCCTCTCTGGACGCGAGAGCAAATTCGCGGGCTTCCGGGGACCCGTCCCCACCCCCCCACCCACACACACACCCCGTCCCGCGTTCAGGTAAGCTCTCCAGCTGAAGCCGGGGGTGAAGGCACTTAGTTACTGTAACAGTTCCGACGCCTTGAACAACTCACAAGTATAAACCACGCACAGTCACTTTCGAATCCAATGCAAGAAATACCGATTTTCCTCTGCACCGGCCCTAAACCCAGCCGGCCGTTAAACCCGCAATTCATCGGTGAACTCATAACCGGATCTTTAAAACCAAAAAAAGAAGGATGGGGGGGGAAATCAGAGAGCGAAGGTGATTCTATCCTCGAAGGCTTCAAAGCCAAACAAAGGCGAGCGCAGGGAGAGCTGAATCTTCCCAACTTCCTACACTAACTGCCCCCTCCCCTCCTTCCCCGTCCCAATGCGCACCCAGAGAAAAGAGACAGACGCGCAGGCACCTCGTTTTAAAAGTACAAGCCCAACAAAGGCAGACTTCGGAGTAAAGAGGTTCAGACTCCAGAGCCTTGGACGCGTAGAAGGCACTTTGCCCGGAAAACAATGGAGGTCACCCCCTTCTGCAACCCAGCGTTTTCACACAAAAAACAACAACAACCCGGTACCTTAAGTCAAAACAACTAGCCTCGCCATATATATATATATATATATATATATATATATATATATATATATATATATATATATATATATATATATATATGTATATGTATATGTATATGTATATGTATATGTATATGTATATGTATATGTATATGTATATGTATATGTATATGTATGTGTATGTGTATGTGTATGTGTATGTGTATGTGTATGTGTATGTGTATGTGTATGTGTATATATGTATATATGTATATATGTATATATGTATATATGTATATATGTATATATGTATATATATGTCTCCCTTAATTCTTTGTTAGCAATTTAAAAATTTACACACACACACACACACACACACACACACACACATATATGCATATGTATATGTATATGTATATGTATATTTCCTTATTTTATCCGAAATCCATTGGCCGAGAGGAAAGGGGTGACTGGGTGGTTGGGGGTGGGGTGGGGTGGGGGGTGTTTGTCATTCTGCTTCTCTCTTTGTATTGCAAGCGAGAGCAAAGAAGTTTTTGTTTGGTGGGTTTTCATTGATCAGTCACTCTGAGCTAATGTAATTATCCTCATCAATAGAGGGCTGCAGAGAGAATCATTATGTGGGTGACATTGATAAATGATCACCCAAGAGCTGCCTTTTCTCTCGGGCACCCTCACATCTAACCCTCCCACATGCACGAGGTAGCCATAGAAACACCTTGAGCGCCCCCAATGCTTCTCGCTGCTGCTAGTGGGAAAAAGGCAGCGCGTCCCGCCAAGACCCAACTTCCACGCCTGCATCCTCAAGAACTCGCTAACGCCTCCCGGTTGAACTTTTTTCTTTTTTTGGGGGGGGGGGGTCGAAGCAACATTGTGTCCGGGCGCCCTTCCCCGGGTCTCTGCCGCTCTCCCACTTCGGCGTCGCCGCAGCAATCCCAGCTATTGAGGGGGAAACGTCGCCCGGCGGCTTTGTCCTCAAGGAGTTAAATAACGAGGTTGCCTGCACTCGAGGGCGACGTTGCTTTTCTCTAAGTAATTGCGTGTAATGCAAAACCCATTAGTTCGAGAGAGGCGTCCTTTTAAGTTGCGCCATTGCACAATGTACCGCGTCTCCCATCCGGCAAATAACTCAGCGGGCGAAGCTCTTTGCGAAGTGCCTCAACCTGAAATCATCATCACCATTATTATTACCCCCGCGACAAGGACTTTCTTTTTTTGGGGGGGGTGGGTGGGTATTTATTTCCTAAGTAAGAGACAAAAAGAAACCCCCTTTAATCCTCCGAGTGCTTTATTTAAGCAAATAAGAAAATGCGGGCGCGAGGTAATTGATTCATAATGGAGAAGCTTGCAAAGAGGGGTTGGAGGGGTTTGTTTATTCGGTGGTTCCTAAAGCTGCTGAGGAGAAGGGGGGAGGTCTCCGCCTGGGTCATCCATCATGACCGTGGCAGGGACCCTGCCCAGAAGACCAACCTCCCTTCTGCCTCACTTCTCCTAAACTATTAATATGAAAATCTGCTTTATAACATCTCCACCCAGTCCCCTCTTATTCTCTCTGTGGGGGTTTTCTTCTCCCCCTACTTAACTTGCCCAGAAACTCCTCTCAAAGCCTCCCCCCCTATTCTCTCTCTCTCCTCTCCCCCCCTTCAATTGTGTCTGTTTCTCAGGTTACAACTCTTAATAACTCTCCTGCCTTGAGAATGATACCCACTTAATTTGACAAGGTTTACTTTGGAGTGAACGTGTAGAAGGCGGCTGTGGGGTACAGGAAAAGCAAAGAATAGCAACTCTTTAAAAAGCCACAATCTGTATGAGGAATTAGAGCTCCTAGATCCTAGTCCTACACTAATACAGAGGTAAAGAAAGGCCAAGGCTGTCTTCCTAACAAAAGAGGAAGCTTGAAAAATCCTTCTTTTTTTGGATCTACTGGGTTTTCCCCATCTCCCAAAAGCGGGGGTGGGGTGGGGGACAAATAATGTATCCTGCCATTTCTCAAGAGGCACTGGGATCTTTCTGTCATGGGTTTTTCTCTTCTTGCCATCCCCTTAATGGGCTTTAGACTTATTTATTACTATTTATTTGTATATGCACTACATATGATGCTATATGTAAATTATGTGGTGATTTGTGTTTTTAGCAGTGCTCACACATGGCACAAAAGCTTTTAGGGGTTTAGAATAGACCCTTCCTGTACATCCTATACAATTTCTTTTTTTGGGGGGGGGCTTCTAAGTTCATAGTATTTGCTCTCTTTAGCAATATATGGTAATTGCAACCTTACAGACCTATTTCAAACATACCTACTTAGATGTAAATTGCATTGCAGCCCGGCATCAGGTCTGAAGGGAGAATTTTGGGCCTGCAGAGAAATAATGTTAAATTTTAAAATATTTATTTGGTGAAACTTTTAGATGACACTGCATCATTCACTGCACAGACATTTTGCTTTGTACATGAACTGAATATGCAATTTTGCCTAGGAAGAAAAATGTGTTCCCAACCAATTTCACATTCAAAAATGTGTTCCCAAACCAATTTTACATCAGTCATCTACCCAAAACAGCTAGAAGTTAAAACTCCTGTTTTCCTTGTCAAGATTCCTTCCATCTTCCATAACAAAGAATGGATCAATTTCAAACATTTCTTATTTTCTCGGATTACAGAGTCTTCTTTGGTTTGTTCAGGCAAATGGAAAATTAGATATCCCCCCAATAAACAAGAGGTGTTTTCTATTTTCTATTACCTTTCGTTTCCCAGAACGTAAGCAATTTTAGTTAGACTAAAGTATTTCCTTTAATACTGTGCCGCTGTCAAAACACTATTCCCATTTTCTTTCACTTTTGACAGCTGAACATTTCTTAAATATACCCAAATCAGAACTCTCCATGCTAAATAGTAAACCTCAGATGGCACAATCTTTTCACATTATAGTGCAGCTCAGATTCTAGCAACATAGCTCATGCAGATTAGAACCTAGGGAGAGAAAAGACACCGTAGGAATAAAAAGATTTTACTTCGTTACAAAAATTTAAAAAGGTACGTTTGCTGAAAAAATTCAATATCTTCACTGAAAATTTTGCCAAGGTCAGAAAACAGCCGCAACATCTGATTTAAAATACGACCATTTGGTTTCAGTTTCATTTAAAAGATAAAAAAGGAAAGAAAAATGTTTTGGTATTGTTCTAATAATTTAATGCTTAGTTGATATTTCTAAGAATGTAAGAACTGAATAAACTGACGATCATAAAGGTTTAAATGAAAATTAAATTCAGCATCTAATATAGAATTTGCTTTTTTGTCCATGTATAGATGAACTGCCTCATCTGAGTAAGATTTCATATTCCTTTTCAGTTGGTACAGCACAGACTGAAAGGTTGTTTTACAATTATTTTAATATGTTAAAAGAATCAAATTAAAATCTTTACCAATCAGGTTAAGAAAAAATGCCCGTGTGCAGCAGAACACAAATGGTGCCATTTCTTGGCGGCACAGAAACTTCCCAAAGAAGCAGTTCATGTATGCCTGTTCCTTGTGCCATATCACTTGAAGCACATTGCTTCACTTTCCTTATGAGATGTGGGGCAACTGGCTGATACTTTTGCAAGAATTCCGGGCCATCGTCGAACTCTTTAACTCTAACGCTTTTTCTATTAATTGAATTGTCTTCTTTCTGTTTCATGACATTAGAAATGCTCCAGTAAAAATCCCTTTCTGCAGCAGATCTACCTACAATGAAAAGATGACATATTATGAAGCCCTTCTACCAGGCACCTAATGGCATGCATACTCTAAACATGGAGGAATGGGTAGAAAGCTGGATTGTTCCTCCCCTTCCAGATCCATGTGACTGTTTTGTTTCCAGCTCACTGAATTCCATAACACTCATGGAATTCAGTAACACTCAGCTCTTATAAACTTACTGTAGTCTTAAGTCTCAATAAATCATTTCACATGATTCATGTCATGTTAAAAAGTAACAATGTGAGAGCAGGCTATATGGCCCTGTGTGCATGGGTACAAACCAAGACCTGTTTATTCTTCTTCTGACAGTTAGGTCTCATTTTTAAGCCAATGTATCAATTTTTCTGCCATGAGCGCAGCCTATTTTTTTTTTTTAGGCCAGGACAGTTTACCATATTGTCCCTATGAAAAGCTGCTGTTATCTGTGTTACATTACTTTAAAAGTAACATTAATAATTTAGTGTGGTAATTCTAAAACCAGGAACCATTATTTCTTAGTGTGGACAAAACATAAACCACGTTAATTAGAGACTTCCTATTTTGATTTCTATATCCTGTAAAGGAAGACAAAAGGTACAATCATACCTTACCTTAATAAGCTGAAATGCAACCACCTGATAGTATTTGTTGTTGTATCCTACTTTATATAGTATATAATATATATGAATTTGGGTACTCTCAAATTTATTTTAGATATCTATGCCTGCATTGTTATGCACATATATTTGAAAGAAAGATACACAGAATACTTCTGTATAAACATATACAGAATTGCAGACTAATTATTAGAGCTATGCAAATCCTGGAAAAGTGCTTTGCAACATGTAGAATTATGTAACAATTATTTTGAAATATTTTTACAGTCCTAATAATTATTAACCATTGTCCATTCTTACTCATTTAAAGAGGATTATTTTTGATATCATATTTACATAAATAAAATGGTTTGGAACTTGGAATAGAATAGAATAGAATAGAATAGAATAGAATAGAATAGAATAGAATAGAATAGAATAGAATAGAATAGAATGACAGAGTTGGAAGGGGCCTTTGAGGTCTTCTAGTCCAATCCCTTGCTTAGGCAGGAAACCTTATACCATTTCAGACAAATAGTTGTCCAGTCTCTTCTTAAAAACTTCCCGTGTTGGAGCACCCACAGCTTCTGGAGTTAAGTTATTCCAGTGATTAATTATATCAGACATTAAATCTATTCACGATCTAATATTAATAATTTCATTCTACATGATAGCCTGTAAGCTTTGTATTACAGTCAGTTATGGGTTTGTTCAACTAAGACTAAGGATAGGAATAGAACCTGGAAAAAAACCCCACTATTCATGTACTTCCTTTTACCACACATATGGAAACACATATACGGTTTAGATCTAGATATAAAGGTTATGCATAATTCTAATAATATTATACCACATTAAAGGATTTATAACCTCATTTGCTATTATAAAGCCCTATAAATTTAGGTAAGTTTTATTTTAGTTATTATATGCAACAAATGCAAGATAATAGCTCTCGCTATCACTAGAGAACACATTATTCTAATCATTAAAAACGCAAATGTCTAACAAATCAAAAAATGAAATATTTATTACCGCATTTTGTGACTTAACACTTTTTTTTAAAACATAACGTCACAGTCCTCATACAAGTATTTTAATGTAAATTTTGACAAAGCTTAAAGGTAACAGCATTTTTTTTCTAGTGAGGAACACGTGCTGAGAAAGGAAGAATTCATGGACATACAATACCAATTCCACAGCAGATCTGATACTAGCAAAAACATTCTTTTTTTTCAGTTGAGGTAAACACATAGAATATCTAACATGAAACAATTAATAGACTGAACTCTGTACGAAGTTTGTTACAGTATTCTCTTGCTTTTTCTCAAGCTCGGAGTTCATCATAGAGTTCTAGGTTTGGTGCAAAGACCATTAATATCTTTTTTTCTTAAGGAAAGCTGCCCAACCTTCAGATTTATCTTGTCCAAAGCCAAGACTCAGAATTACTAAAAGAAGCTCCTGCTCTGTTTTTTAAATCTTCATTAGCAGGCTCTTTGAAAAAAAGAGTCCAAAAATATCTTGGGCTTACGAAGCACAAACTATAAAGATCTGTTTGAAACTAAAGGACACATTTATGAAGGAACAGAACCAGGGGATGGCAAGGCCTTTACGGAACTGTCTTCTGAATGATGGAAGATCCAGCAAGATTCTGTCTTCATCTCCAGGTTAGTTCTTTTCTCACTGGCCAAAGAGGTCTGTAATATATTGTTTTCTTTCAGGGATAGCGACTTCACTGCTGAACCGAAACAGTCATTCTTTTGGGAACAACACACATAGTGTGGAAAACAAGGATATTTTTTTTCCTTCTAAAACTATCTGAGGCAACATAACGGAGTGATCAACAGAAATATACAAGTTAACTTAGTTCCTATGTTTATATACTACAGTAGTTATAACTCTTGGAGTCTTTTTTTTCCCAGAGGATCTTTACATGGGCATAAATTCTTTTCAGTGTGCCCATGATTTCATGTTTCCGTTCTTGTTTACATTGGTCCTCTGTTGTTAATGAAAAATGATAAAAGTAAAAAATAATCACAGCTGTCTGGAATTGCGTATGAAGTGTCAACATCTGGTCAAAGTTCACAAGTTTTAAAATATTTTTTCCGTGAGTTCCTTTATACTATTTGGGCATGAATGTCCATAAGCTGTCCACCAACATTGGGTTGTATAGAATTTAACATGGTGGGACTCTGTGCTGAAATGGTCATTCCAGGATGGGTAAGGGATCCTCCATGCATCATCATGGCTGGGTGATGGAGTGACTTGGCAAATATGAATGGATTGGGGTCCATGTTCTAATTGAGTAGGGTGAGGGGTCATCTGGGAAGGAGTGTAACTTGATTGTGTCATACTCATACCCATAGGACCACCCTGAGATATGTAGTCCCCTGGTATGCCTTGCAAACCTAGACAAAGAGGGAAATAAATAAGGTCAGATTGCTAAACAGGCTGATGATTCCACCTCTCTAAAAAGAACTGAACAAACAACAGATACTGCAAATCATCCATCTAAATTTAGCTGCAAGTTCTTTGCCAATGTTTACAGATTTTTATATTCTAGTTTGCATTTCATATGAACATTCCATGGAATGATATACATAGCAGAATTAAATATTGAACACAATGGTGTGATCAAATGTAAGAATATTTTTTAAAATACTTTTAATTTGATTTCTATCATAACATAACATAAATATCATATTTTCTTTTTATTTTATTTTTTAAAATGTAGAACACTTTGCTTTGTCCTTCTTTTACATACAAAATTTTCTTGACAATTTTGCTGTGAACCAAGAGATACAGATAGGAAAAATACATCGTAATAACTTGGAAATTCAAGAGGATTTGCATTATTATTATTATTATTATTATTATTATTATTATTATTATTATTATTATTATTATTATTATTATTTTTATTATTATTATTATTATTATTATTATTATTATTATTATTATTTCTTTCACTGATGTCACCTTCATTAAAGAAATAGTCATGCATGAAGTCAAATATCACAATTTGTGAAGAATAAATCAATGCCTTTGCTACCCTATACATTCTTTCTATTCCAATAAAAGATGGTCCTGTGAGATTCTGATTGTTTCCATCACTTATTAAATTAATGGTAACTTAAGATCAACTATTTAAGATTGGAAGTATATAATATATTAGGACAAAGTTTACAATCCTATTATGACACGATACTACCAAATTGCCGCTACTTTAGAATTAAGGTTTAAAGTAATAAGAAAAAAATGTATATTCTGTAACCCATACAGTAGTTTATTAGAGTGGCTGGTTGATTTTTTTTTTTTTACTCCATTCA